>NC_081191.1:37848702-38170909 GCF_902713425.1 Acipenser ruthenus | reverse complement strand
CTCTCATATTACTGAATTACAAATGGTACATTGAAATTTTGTTCTGTTTGATATTTTATTTTAAAACACTGAAACTCAAAATCAATTATTGTAAGGTGACATTAGTTGGGAAATATTTTTAAGAAAAATAAAAAACTGAAATATCTTGCTTGCATAAGTATTCAACCTCCACACATTAATATTTGGTGGAGCCACCTTTCGCTGCAATAACAGCTTTAAGTCTTTTGGGGTAAGTATGTACCAGCTTTGCACACAGTGTCGTAGTGATTTTGGCACATTCTTCCTGGCAGATTTGCTCCAGGTTGTTCAGGTTGGTTGGACGACGCTTGTGGACCGCAATTTTCAAATAGTGCCACAGATTCTCAATGGGATTGAGATCAGGACTTTGACTGGGCCACTGCAGGACATTCACCTTTTTGTTCTTGAGCCACTCCATTGTTGCTTTTGCCTTGTGCTTGGGATCGTTGTCCTGCTGAAAGGTGAATTTCCTCCCAAGCTTCAGTTTTTTAGCAGACTGAAGCAGGTTCTCTTGCAGTATTTCCCTGTATTTTGCTCTATCTATTCTTCCTTCAATTTTAACAAGATGCCCAGTCCCTGCTGATGAGAAGCATCCCCACAGCATGATGCTGCCACCACCATACTTCACTGTAGGGATGGTGTGTCTTGAGGCATGGGCAGTGTTAGGTTTACGCCACACATAGCGCTTTGAGTTTTGGCCAAAAAGCTCTATCTTGGTCTCATCTAACCCAAACCCTTTTCCCACATCGCAGCTGGGTCACTCTCATGCTTTCTGGCAAACTCCAGACGTGCTTTCAGATGGTACTTTTTGAGTAACGGCTTCTTTCTTGCCACTCTCCCATACAGGCCAGTGTTATGCAGAGCTCTTGATATGGTTGACTGGTGCACCATTACTCCACTCCCAGCCACTGAACTCTGTAGCTCCTTCAAAGTGATTGTTGGCCTCTCTGTGGCTTCTCTCACAAGTCTCCTTCTTGTTTGAGCGCTGAGTTTTGAGGGACAGCCTTTTCTTGGCAGTGCCTGGGTGGTGTGATGCAGCTTCCACTTCCTGATTATTGATCCAACTGTGCTCACTGGGATATCCAAACACTTGGATATTATTTTGTACCGTTTCCCTAATCGATGCATTTGTATTACTTTATCTCTAACTTCTGTAGAATGCTCTTTGGTCTTCATTTTCCTTCAGATTCACAGCCTGACTAATGATCCTTCAACAATGGGGTTTTTATCCAGAAAATGTGACAGCAACTTTAATGGTTCACAGGTGGAGGCCAATGGTAAGGTAATTGTGTCCTCGTTAGGGCAATTTCTTTCATCGGTGTAAACTGGGAGCTTCCACAGCACAGGGGTTGAATACTTATGCAAGCAAGATATTTCAGTTTTTTATTTTTCTTAAAAATATTTCCCAACATAAAACCAATGTCACCTTACAATAATTGATTTTGAGTTTCAGTGTTTTAAAATAAAATATCAAACAGAACGAAATTTCAATGTACCATTTGTAATTCAGTAATATGCGAGAATTGGTCAGGGGTCTGAATACTTTTGCAAGGCGCTGTATATATATATATATATCTCTATCTATCTATCTATATATATATATATATATATATATATATAGATATATAGATATATAGATATATATATATATAGATATATAGATATAGATATCTGTGTGTGTGTGTGTGTGTGTGTGTGTGTGTGTGTTTAATACATGTTTGCTAAATCATGTGCTTTTTTTAATACTGCACATACAGTATGAGACCACCATGGGAGTACATAAAAGGTAAGATTTATGGAATTCATTCATTAGCTATAATCAATTACTATGTGCTGTCTCAAACTGTCAATTTAAACACCTACCTAATCTCTCCCAGATATTACACACTCGCCCTGAAAACTTAAAAACATAATTCAAGCCCTTAGTCCCATCGCTTTTTAGATTGTCTTTTTTTCAATAAACCATTAACGGACTTGCAATTATGGCTCACCTGTCCCTACCTAACCTTACTGGTTATTTCCTAAAACTACCACATATACGGCCTCATTTACAAAAGGGCACTAAACACTATGGTGCACCATTATTGAAATTAGTATTCACGTTCATGATTTCTGTATTTACTATTGCAATTTTATTCACTACCGCGCAAAATAGTGGACATATTATGGCACACACTGATTTTACTGTGCCACACTATGGTAATCAGGATGAATATGTGATTTGATCGGTAATGCATGATAATGTATTGAAATGAGACACCCCGTTCTAAATAATGAGATGAGCTTTATTCACACCGTGTTTACTGAAGGGTGATAATCATAGTATGCACCTTAAAGTGAGCGATAATTAGTTTGTTTGGAAACCAGGCTTTAACCAGTGATAGGCGCACTATTTAAACCTACTTTTCTGGACTGAAATCTATGTGGCATCATGGAGGCATTACTTGCATAAAAGTTTTCATATAGAACACTGAAAATTACCTGTAAATAACAGGTATATATATATATATATATATATATATATATATATATATATATATATATATATATATATATATATATATATACAGTACTGTGCAAAAGTTTTAGGCAGGTGTGAAAAAATGCTGTAAAGTAAGAATGCTTTCAAAAATAGACAAGTTACTAGTTTATATTTATCAATTAACAAAATGCAAAGTGAGTGAACAGAAGAAAAATCTACATCAAATCAATATTTGGTGTGACCACCCTTTGCCTTCAAAACAGCATCAATTCTTCTAGGTACACTTGCACACAGTTTTTGAAGGAACTCGGCAGGTAGGTTGGCCCAGACATCTTGGAGAACTAACCACAGTTCTTCTGTGGATTTAGACAGCCTCAGTTGCTTCTCTCTCTTCATGTAATCCCAGACAGACTCGATGATGTTGAGATCAGGGCTCTGTGGGGGCCATACCATCACTTCCAGGACTCCTTGTTCTTCTTTATGCTGAAGATCTTAATGAAGTTCTTAATGACTTTCGCTGTATGTTTGGGGTCGTGGTCATGCTGCAGAATAAATTTGGGGCCAATCAGATGCCTCCCTGATGGTATTGCATGATGGATAAGTATCTGCCTGTACTTCTCAGCATTGAGGAGACCATTCATTCTGACCAAATCCCCAACTCCATTTGCAGAAATGCAGCCCCAAACTTGCAAGGAACCTCCACCATGCTTCACTGTTGCCTGCAGACACTCATTCGTGTACCGCTCTCCAGCCCTTCGGCGAACAAACTGCCTTCTGCTACAGCCAAATATTTCAAATTTTGACTCATCAGTCCAGAGCACCTGCTGCCATTTTTCTGCACCCCAGTTCCTGTATTTTCGTGCATAGTTGAGTCGCTTGGCCTTGTTTCCACGTCGGAGGTATGGCTTTTTGGCCGCAAGTCTTCCATGAAGGCCACTTCTGACCAGACTTCTCCGGACAGTAGATGGGTGTACCAGGGTCCCACTGTTTTCTGCCAATTCTGAGCTGATGGCACTGCTGGACATCTTCCGATTGCGAAGGGAAGTAAGCATGATGTGTCTTTCATCTGCTGCAGTAAGTTTCCTTGGCCGACCACTGCATCTACGGTCCTCAGCGTTGCCCGTTTCTTTGTGCTTCTTCAAAAGAGCTTGGACAGCACATCTGGAAACCCCTGTCTGCCTTGAAATTTCTGCCTGGGAGAGACCTTGCTGATGCAGTATAACTACCTTGTGTCTTGTTGCTGTGCTCAGTCTTGCCATGGTGTATGACTTTTGACAGTAAACTGTCTTCAGCAACCTCACCTTGTTAGCTGAGTTTGGCTGTTCCTCACCCAGTTTTATTCCTCCTACACAGCTGTTTCTGTTTCAGTTAATGACTGTGTTCCAACCTACATATTGAATTGATGATCATTAGCACCTGTTTGGTATAATTGTTTAATCATACACCTGAGTATATGCCTACAAAATCCCTGACTTTGTGCAAGTGTACCTAGAAGAATTGATGCTGTTTTGAAGGCAAAGGGTGGTCACACCAAATATGGATTTGATTTAGATTTTTCTTCTGTTCACTCACTTTGCATTTAGTTAATTGATAAATATAATCTATTAACATGTCTATTTTTGAAAGCATTCTTTTTTCACACCTGCCTAAAACTTTTGCACAGTACTGTATGTGTATATATATATATATATATATATATATATATATATATATATATATATATATAGATATATATATAGATATATATAGAGAGATAGATAGATATATATTAAGCATGAGTAAATGGAATGAATGTTATAGTTAGGGCTTCTTATTTTTGGTTTTAACCGATAAACCCCGATAAAACGCCCCCGATACAAAAAACAAAATTAAAATCGGTGGATAGCCAATAAACACCGGAAATGGTTAATCTATTCACGTTGACTTTACCCTTTTCACATTTAAAAAAATTAAATCTAGTACAAAAATAATAATAAATACATTTCCCTGTGCTGCTGGGCAATGTCCCGCCTTCCTGACTATCATTGATTAGTTCTGAATACTTTAAACCCGCCCCAACTACTGAGTGACATCACATTCCTACATCTGTATTGGAGACTCCGCTTGCGAGATTTAAAATGAGATTACAAATCAGGATGGAGGCTTGTCAGCGGGATTTAAAGTTAAGACACAGAGGATTTAAAACAGAATTGTGGTGAAATGTACAAAAATGCGTACACACAAAAACCCCAGAAGAATGTGCCCGGGACCATAGGGATTTCGTTGTGGAAGACAGCAAAGGAAAGAAGTGTGCAAGTACTGTCGAGTTACTATACGTATTTTGACACACACAAAAAAAAAAACACACAAGCATTTTGGAAAGTAACCAAAAACACTAATTTCATACAGTATATCAAAAACAAAAGCCCCCAAAAAAAACAATTTACATAAAACTAGAAAATAGCTAAAAATAAGCACCGAAAAATACAATTAATAAAACCCGAAAAACAGAAGCCCTAATTATAGTTCATTACATTGGTACAAACGAAGCACCGGACCAAACAAGGCATAATTTAAAACAGCCTCCTCCACTAGAATTTTAACTCCTCTGCGTGCAGTTTTAGTTTGCGTTGCCTCTGCCTATTCCCTGGCGGAGGGCTGTGTCTGCTGATTGCTCATTTTAGGTCAATGTAAGCCATCTCCACCTCACAATAAGCCACTGACCAAAAGACATGCCTGGACTGCTGGGGCTTTTTAAATCACAGTGGTCAAGAGTAAGTCTTGGACATTATCGTGCACATTAAATTATCACTCACAATATTTGTATTGTGCACGCTATAGTATGTAAATTAGCCAAATAGTGTGCATGTAAATTAATGCTTCTCTGTTAGTAAATAGGACAGTGAATTTAGATTTATGGTGCACGTTAGGCTCACTACTTAATGTGCATGTTACAGCTACATTTAGTGCCCTTTCATAAATGAGGCCCTATATATGTTCTGATGAGTCAATATAAATGCCATTTTCTGCAGGTTTACACGTGCTGTTAATGGATCAGTAGATTGTGTGTGGCACTTACAGCTTAACCAGTGCCCCAGCAAGTTTTTAGGAGGCACTGTTCTTTTGGAGAAGCCAAAGTACAGATGAAATCTAGTATTCACTCTGTGAACATTAAAAGATCCTGTGACACTCTTAACTCAGTGTGCTGGCCTAATTCCAACACAGGCCTGGCTAAATGACTTCCTGTCCTTGCAATGTTACTAAAAAATAAAATAAATTATGTTAAATAAACAACACTTCCATTCCCCAATCCCTATTACTTGAGGACAGGACATCCCTGGAAGAGAGATGTTCCTTATAATCCTGGGATCTTCAAAGAAAATACACACTTGTCAGAACAGAGAAATCCAGTGGCACAGTTCAGTTGCTGTTGAAATCAAACAATGCAGAATGCATGCGAGTCAGACAGAAGGAAGTAATTCACTCAAGGGGATACTGTGCCCATCACAAACCACAAGAGCAAAGCTCAACACAGTTTATAAAGCATGAGCAGAACCGAAAGAGCCTTTACTGCCTTGAGTCTGGCTCTTGGACATCCATTCTCAAAGACAGTTCATATAACTACTACAACATACAAGCTAGATCAACCATTGGCTGTGGCACAACTGCATGATGCTTATTATGATAAGAAATTACCTTTTACTGTGCAAGCTAACATCAAAACATAAAACAGGATTTTATTTGTTTTATTTTTAAACTAGGATTTGTTTTTTAGATACATCAATACATCTAGTTTTGATCAGTGTTCTGGGCAACATACATTCGAATGATATCAATTTCAACCAAGAGGATATATTTGAAGAATACGAGGACGATCCATGTCCGTCTGCTGCTTGTTCCAGGAAGCTACCTGGATTTATAGAACCTGTCAATGGGTCCTTGGGGCATTTAATGATTTCAGAGAATTATTACAACTACAAATTGGAAGATAAACATAAAATATATATATATATAAAAAAAAAAAAATACTGGTAGTGTAAGTATGAATTATTAAAAAACTACCAGGGACTTCAATGTTAAAAGCTCGAGTCAACACTTAACCCAAACAAATACTATGACCTCAGATGAAATCAGCGAGTGCTGGTTTGCAACCCAATTCAACCAGGAGTCTTTATATTAGGGGTTTCAAAACAGAACAGTGCTTTGCTTGTGGGGTTTACACTCCTTTACGATTACATTATTTTGTGTTCTTAAGACAACTAGTTACAATTCAGTTAAAATATTCCTTATTAAGGATCTTTTGCTTGAGCAACATGTTTGGACTGAGTGACAGCAGAGTTGATATCAATACATTATACAGTAGTATAATTCCAGCCATCAGTCTCAAAACATATTTCTGTCTAACAATCCCCACAAATGATTTATGTTGCACAGTGCCGGAAATCAGTAACTTAAGAGGTGTTACGATTCACTTTGTAGAGTGTTATACAGTGATACCACTTGTCTTTACAAAATGCATCAATATAGCCCCTCTGTTACAAGGGAAGTACAGTACACACATTGCAGACTCTGTATTGCTGTGCACTGACCATATTGGATAAAGACACTATCCAACACTGATGAGATAATTGACCAAAGGCAGCATAAGAGAATAAAACAGTAATTACATCATCAACCACTCACTGGCTTTCAATTTTACACCAGTAATGATATGAGAGAAGTAAAGGACAGGTAGGATCAATCAAATGTATTCTTATACAGTACAGTATAACCAGACATAATTACAACAGGAAAATAACACCTATTGTATAAAAGAACAAGTAAAAGACAAGCATGGAGGTACAAAAATTTTGGTTATTTTATATTGTATGATAAAAGAAAAGATGAAGAAAATATTTTAAAGAAATTAGTTTATACATTTTTATGAAACATTTCTCTCATACGGAAATCTCATGAACAGTTTTAAAAGCGGTTGAAGAGGATTGACGTAATCAATAAGACCGGACAGGGGGGGCCCAAGGGCGTAATGAATTATGTGTCATCTTTTTGTGGCTTCACTGAGCCACCTGCTCAATGTGGACAACCTTATGGAATCCATACATATTGAGCGGCCGCACAAAGCTCGCCATGTTGTTAGGCTTGACGTATTTCTGCACCTCATTTGCAAAGACCCTGGAATTACGCATCATCTTTTTCTGGCTTCACTAAGGGTCTTATTGCGCTTAGAAAATGGGCAGCTGTTACGAACAAAAAAGACAAAAACAATTTTTATGGTTTTATTTAGGTGGCTCATGGATATCTATTCCAGGTGAAAAGGCACATGCTGCTACTTTATTTCCTGGTCATCCATTGATAGTTAATGTAACCCCCCCCCTGCCAAGGGGTACTAGCCAATAAGATGCCAGGAAATAAAAAAAGCCAATTTTCTAACAACGCATATCATCCCACAGCCGACACAGCCTTAGATGATGACGTACAGTTTATCCACCAGTTAAAACAGAACGGTTCTGGTGGATATTCTTTAACTTCCAGAGGGATATCTTGATTTTGCAAAGTAAAAACAAGGAAATAAATATTCTTTGGAATTGCTATATATTGAAAGGGGCTTTCTAATGCCTCAGCACTTGCGTTTCTAAGATAATGTCTCATCCAATACTAACCCTTAACGTTCAACTTTTTTTTGTACAGCAAACAAGTTATTAGTATGCACCTTATCCATCAGCAAAATCCCTGTAAAGCTTGTTTAAAACTAATTACATTACAGACAGACGACCCCTCCCTGCAAAGATGGTGGAGCATTCACTGTCTGGGGGCCCTTTTTCTGCATCATGAATAGGGAACATTTGTCCTCTTTGGTCTTTCTGTGAAGCCTCAGCTGGCAGTGACTGGAGGTTAAGGCTTAAACCTATTCTGACTAAACTTGGGTCTTTATTAGTCCTCCACACCCAAAGCTTTGAGCACCAAGTGTCTACGTACAAAAGAAAGTAATTAATGCAAACAAATCAGATCAGATCCAAAGATCTAAGTTAAATGATCTCAGATAATGGAGTTTATTATTACATTGCTGTTGGTGACTAGAATAGGCTCCCTTTTCTCATAATGAAAGTGATTTAATTTGTCTTGTCCTCATTAAAGCTGTGCTGCACTTCTCAAATGGAGTCGCAATGCTGGATTCAGCCATCACCAGCCCTGTTTCTGCTGATCATATGCTGGGTTGAAATGACTCTGAGAATGTATGATCTCACAGCAGCTTTAGCTTCTATCAAGTTAAGCTTTACAACTAGTTACAGGAGCAGGAGTTCATTTAATTGTATGTAGCATACCAAAAAATGTACAATTCCTTGTCATTTTTACTAGTCGCTCCATGAAATTGAAAATTAAACCCCACTAAAGCCAAAAGTATTTATTTCAAGAAAGGTTTGCATGTATATCATTTAAAAGGCAGTCTTTCAACACATGTCAAACAGGGTGGGTATAACAACTTTTAATCTGGCCACACAAGTTGCTGTTTCAGTATGTGTGAAAACAGTGGTAAAACTTTTTTTGACAACAGAAATAGAAAAACTACTTACAACTTTTTCAATATATATTTATTTAATTGAGAAGAGACTTGCTTGGCGCTTCTTATACTGTTATTTGTGCTCAAATTGGTATGTACTGGAATGTAGAGCATTACAAAAATATGTTATTAGAATTGTATATTTATATTTAAAAAATACCTTTAAATCCAGCAACTATCAAAATACATTAAAGCCATATGTACATTGTATAAAACAAACAGGGCTAAAATCAGGCTATTATTTTATATTTTATATATATATATATATACAGTGCCTTGCGAAAGTATTCGGCCCCCTTGAACTTTGCGACCTTTTGCCACATTTCAAAGTATTAACTTAAGGGGGCTGAATAATTTTGCACGCCCAATTTTTCAGTTTTTTATTTGTTAAAAAAGTTTGAAATATCCAATAAATTTCGTTCCACTTCATGATTGTGTCCCACTTGTTGTTGATTCTTCACAAAAAATTACAGTTTCATATCTTTATGTTTGAAGCCTGAAATGTGGCAAAAGGTCGCAAAGTTCAAGGGGGCCGAATACTTTCGCAAGGCACTGTATATATATATATATATATATATATATATATATATATATATATATATATATATATATATATATATATACATATAGCAATTAACCAGATCTATTTTAACACATTTATAGTTACATCTGGATTCTGCTAGATGGGAACAACAATGTAATACTGTTTTCAGCAATTATCCATCTATACCCTGCTGTTTTAAATACTTTTCAACTGTACTCAAAAGTGCCATAAGTAACATTTCAGAGTCAAAACAGACGAAAATGCTGACGTTACAACAGCAATGCAGAGCTTCGACATCACTTGTCAACAATCATGTTTTTAAAAATATGTGCATACAGAGTAAGCTTGTTTGTAACTTGCCTCACTATTGTCTTCAACATAAACCCCCCCTGAATTCATGCCAGTATTTAATTAATGAATAACACTAACAGGGCGAAGTCTGTGCTGACTATCTGACGCAGGAATGATCCTGCAGGGGGAGGTCGGAGGCCCTGTAGGACCCGCCTGTCAATCATGGCAGTAACAGAGAGGTTGGGTGAGGGTGTGTTGTCTCTCTGAGTGGTCGGGAGGCGGGCCTTGGTGGTTGGGGGGGCGGAGGGGGGTATCGCTTGACCTATAAAATAAACACTTTGCTATTCCCTCGGGCTGCCCTTCCAGATGAAACAGTGGCGTTGGGTTAAAAAAAAAAAGCATCCGATACGATCACAAGATATTTATTACTACGTACCCGAATGGGACGTGTAGGTAAAACGGGGACAAACCTGTGCACCCTGACATTATACTGAGGGAATAGCAAAGCTTAGGCTGAAGACCCGAGCCGTACGGGTAACAGCGGTTGTGGGACCTTTGTTTGCAGTTTTATTACTGCGTTTTATTATCCCTTTTTCTTTCGCCATACCGCCGAAAGTTCCGAAGGATGTCTTCCCGGCGGGGAAACACACAGCTGGTGGAGGTGATCGTAGTCGAGAGGTTCCCGGAGTGCTTGGCTCGCGCCTGTGGGTGCAACGACAGGCACCCGCCACCCTGGATCGGGCGACCCAACGGGTTCATTGCGAAAAACCAGTCCACCGAGGTGTGGGACAAGCTGGGAGGTGGGCCACATCAATCAAGATTGCCCCGCTATGGAATGTGACCTCATCCGACCAGGTAAGACTGTTCCATTCCCTCAGTCACTCCAGCAGATGGGTTTTGTTATTCCTGTGTTAGTGGATGATACACAAACCAAGGCTCTCTTGGATTCAGGGTTTAGTCAGTCCTAATACAAGAGCGCTTAATTTCATCAGGGCATAAGCAAATAATGGGACGGGTGCATATTTATTTATGGAGATTTGTGCACTTATCCTAAGATTAGTGTAAGTTTAAAAATTGGCCAGCAGGTGACGCGAGTACAAGTGGGTTTCTGTCCTCGGTTGCCAGTGCCGGTGGTTCTGGGGCAGGACTGCCCTCCCTGTTGGCTAAGAAAGAGGAAGTAATTGGAGAGATCTTCCCCTTTCGCGACCCGACGTGACATTGCCATTGATTTAAACCCTGGAACGCTGGGTCGCTAAAAATGAGGACCGACCCGATCCCGAGCTGAAAGTCATGTGAGCTGATTTTTTAGCTCGCTCCCCTGATTTCCGACTCGAGCAACGGCATGACAACGTGCTGGGCAGGCTCCTTGAGCCTAGATGTGCCGCCACGTACCCTCACTTTGAAATTGCTCAAGATCTCTTGGAGTAGATATTGTTGGACCGCTAGAGAGGAGTGCGGCGGGATACACGCACCTATTGGTCATTTTGGATTACGCTACACATTATCCTGAGGCCATTCTCCTCCACTCTGCATCTGCTAAATGTGTTGCCAACAAGCTCATGAAGGTTTTCTCCTGGGTCGGGATCCCCAAGGAAATACTGACCGACCAAGGCACCAACTTTATGTCCCAGCTAGTCTGCGGAACATTTGGGGATTAAGACCATTAGGACCTTGGTTTACTATCCTATACTATACTATATGGAGCGTTTTAATAAGACCCTCAAGAACATGTTGCGCAGATTTATTCATAGTGACGTGCGTTACTGGGACCAGGTGATTCCTCCCCTTCTCTTTGCTATCAGAGAGGTGCCTCAGGCTTCCACAGAGTTTTCTCCATTCGAGCTGCTGTATGGGCGGAGACCCCGGGGTGTACTTGATCTGGTCAGAGAGATGTGG
This sequence comes from Acipenser ruthenus, assembly GCF_902713425.1. Classification (NCBI taxonomy): domain Eukaryota; kingdom Metazoa; phylum Chordata; class Actinopteri; order Acipenseriformes; family Acipenseridae; genus Acipenser; species Acipenser ruthenus. The sequence continues at coordinate 38,159,140 of NC_081191.1, read as the reverse complement.
GAGGAGCAGCAAGATAATTCAACCAATACTGTCCTGTATGTGTTGGACCTGCGCAAACGTCTTCAGTCTGTGGGAAGGTGGGCGCATGACAGTTTGCAGCAGGGCTCAACACAGACACCGAGTACCAGCCATGATACAATACGCATCATGATACAGTAAATTCAACACGAAACATAAAAATCACACAATTGTCTCATTTCCTTGTGCAAGTGTTTGCAATAACACTGGTTAAGCACTTTTAGTCAAATGAGCTTCATGGCCTGTTTTCCTTTTGTTTCCTGTTTATTTTTTTCAATACATTTCTTTAAAACAAAATTACAAATCAGGGCTCCAGACACAGTTCTTGCCTTAGGAGTCAATGGCTCCTCGGTCAAATCCAATTGCTGGTACCACTTCAGGAGCAAGTTGGTTGCTATCATATTCAACTGCTTAAAATACAACAACTCGTTAAGACACTAAAGTGACACTAAAACAGTAAACTAATGCCTGTACTCACTTGTTTGTTGCCACATCTGCTAAATGGTTAATCTATGCAGCTAATGACTGCAATTAACTCAGCATGTTTATATTTTTATATTTTTAAAGTGTTGTGTCTGTACTTTGTGACGGCACCTCTAACAGTGTACAGTTTTATCATGGGAAACAGCATGCTGCAGGGCAGCAGCTCCAGTGCTCAGTATCAGTAATCCTGATCTAACAACATGTAACACAGACAGCTCTTATGATTATATGCTACAGTTTATTTCTCAGTAAAAACAAGTTTAAATTGCAGTGAGTTGGTTCTGCTGTTTACAGTATTACATACTAAATGTTAACACTCGAACACGCTTGGTCACCGTCACAACTGTTGCATGAAACTAGGGTTATCTTATTGTGCTGGGGTTAATACAGCACCTATCTGCGCTTACAAGCATTTGTATTCGATGAAATTATTATTAGTGTATTTGTTACCGTCCTTTTCGCACTTCAATTTATTAAAACATGCAATATGCGTTTTTTCACACTTACAGACCGATGTCATAGCGCATTCATAAATGTTGACACATGGTTTTAAAGGGAGAGGCAGCTTTTTTGTGTTACAGGCGCCAATGCACCTAACCCCCCAAAAAAACTTTATAAATTATTTCCTTTTTGCATTTGCAACCATTTTGGCTCCAGTCTGGAGCTCTGCAAATTTGAGCCTTACGTATTTTATTCACAGCGTGACTCCTACCAAGAACATGAGGCGAGTCCACACTGGATTTTAAACCGGCTGGAGCAGGTTGAATTTCACCGTCGCCCCGATGAGATTATCAACATTAAAAATGGAGAGGAGGGCTATAGTGGAATATTATTGACCCGAGGGAAGACTATTGTTACTGACAAGGGGCTATAATCCCCGAAGTCGCAGTAATTGATGCAGATCGATGCAGTAATTTTATCAATTAAATATGTGATTAAAACCAAGATTAACTGAGATTAAAATCTCAAGATTTATTGCAATTAATATTTGTTAATCGTTTGACAGCCCTACTCTCTCACTCGATAGATAGACAGAGATAGATAGATAGACAGGCAGGCTTCAGGGAGTTACAAGAAAATAATTCCATCTAGGGTTTCCGTGACGTTATAAATTACGAAACCGAAGTTTATGGTTTCGTAGTTTATGACGTCAGATAAACCTAAAATGGAATTATTTTCCAGTAACTCACTGAAGCTCATCTACTACTCTATACATATACACATACATACATACATACAGTGCCGTGAAAAATTATTTGCCCCCTGTCTGATTTTCTGCATTTTTGCATATTTTTGACACGTTTCAGATCTTCAACCAAAACCTAATATTAGATAAAAGGGACCCTGAGTGAACAAATAACACAAAAATTTGATACATATTTCATTTATTTATTAAAGAAAGTTATGCAACACCCAATGCCCCAGTGTGAAAAAGTAATCGCCCCCTTAGACTCAATAACTGGTTACGCCACCTTTAGCAGCAATAACTGCAACCAAACGCTTCCTGTAGTTATTGATTAGTCTCTGACAGCGCCGTGGAGGAATTTAGGCACACTCCTCCATGCAGAACTGCTTCAACTCAGTGACATTTGTGGGTTTTCGAGCATGAACTGCTCGTTTCAGGTCCTGCCACAACATCTCAATGGGGTTTAGGTCTGGACTTTGACTAGGCCATTCCAAAACTTTAAATTTCTTGTTCTTCAACCATTCTGATTTAGACTTGCTTGTGTGTTTTGGATCATTGGATGAGAGAGGCCTGCAGATCCTCAGATGTTGTTCTAGGGTTCTTTGTGACTTCCTGGACGATTTTACACCTTGCTCTTGGAGAGATTTTGGCAGGACGGCTACTCCTGGGAAGATTCAAACTTTCTCCATTTGGACAATATGGTTTGGTGGAGCCCCAGAGCCTTAGAAATGGCTTTGTAGCCCTTTCCAGACTGATAGGCATCAACAACTTTTTTCCGGAGGTCTTCAGGAATTTCTTTTGTTCGTGGCATAATGTGCCTCTAGAACCTGTGTACTGACAACTTCACTCTGATGGTAAGGGCCAGTTAGTCAGATTTATATTGGGCAGGGCTGGCCCAAATCAGGCCTGGTTGTTATCCAAAGTACTCAAACAGCTGACCCTAATTATACCTTTAATTGGGTTGAGTTAACTGGGGGGGCAATAACTTTTTCACACCTGAAGATTGCATGTTTGATTACCTTGCACACCAAACAAATGAAAGAAGCACCAAACTGGGTGTCATTTTTTCTCTCAGACTCCCTCTATATACTACTACAACCCACAAAAAAATCTAACCAAATACAATGTGGAAAATGTGCAAAAATGCAGAAAATCCGACAGGGGGACAAATACTTTTTCACGGCACCGTACACATATATAAAAAAATCAAAAAGAAAAAGGTAATGTAGGTATACAAAAATGTGAATAATTGATAAATAATCTATTATATCAGGATGTTTTGGACTACAAATCCTCCTTCAGCTGGATGGATAAAGCAGTGCTTTAAACAAGCTGTTGTTATAAACAAGTTCTCTTTCAAAAGAAAAGTTCAGGAGGATGATGTCATGATGACTTCAGAATAGAATGTTAATTTTTTGCTTTTTTGCTTCCTGGCTGCTTTTGTCCCATAGCAGTGATTTATCCCACAGACAGTAGTATCTTCTGCAGTGTGGTCATTTGTGGCAACAGGAGATGTAGAGGTGTTAATTCTTATACTTCGCAGATGCTCCACGTAGCGATCAGCTAAACGCTGTTTTGTTTCTCTGATGTAGTTTGTTACACTTCATACAACTAATGTAGTATACTGTTCCTTTAGTGGTGCAAGTAAGTCTCAGTTAATGAAGATTTTGCCCCTTTGATTACCGTGTTGCTGTGGATGTATTTACATTTAGTAGCACAGCGTGACTTGTTGCATAGAAATTAGATTGTCACAACAAGGTTGCATGTTACTATGGACTAAATATTCTCTTAGATTTGTGTCTCTTTTGTAAGAAATCAATGGTGGATTATTGAAAATAGGAGTTGTAGAGGGCTCTTGTTGGACAATATTAACATTTTTTTGTATGGTATGTTGCATTTTTTTGGGTCACAGGATGATAGGTAAGAACTAGGGGGGATAAGATTATTAGTATTCTGTGTTTTGATTTTGTACAAAGCATCCTTTCTGTTTACCATATATACACGTAACTGAGCTTCTCTGGTTGTGTCTGGAAAACCAGTTTCTGAAAAATGCACACATTTCATTTGTTTTGTTTAAAAAATGACTATCACCGCAAACGCGTCTCAGTCTTAATAATTGGGAGTACGGAATGGAGTCACAACAAGCTTTAGGATGTGAAGAGTATCTCAGGTATGAATACAAGTCTGTTTCTTTGTAGAAAACGGTGGTGTTGGTGATAGAATTAGAAGCAGTGATGGTGATGTCTAAAAATGATATCTTTTTAGAGCTGTTCCATGTATACTCCAGAGCTGGATGGAAATTGTTAATAAAATTAATGAAATCACTGAATTCTTCATTAGTGTTAATTGAGATGCCGAATGTGTCATCAATGTATCTAAGATATAAGATCGGTGTATTTCCTCTGTACTCTTGAAAAACTATTTTCAATCCATCCTATAAAAATGAGGGCCCCATTTTAGTTCCCATGCTGACACCTATTACTTGTTTATAAAACTCTCCATTAAAGGAAAAACAATGAAAAGAAAGGACAAGTTTCACAAGTTTCAGAAGAACATTGGTTGCAGGTTCTTTTACTGTCCGTTTACCAAGGAAGTGCTTGTAAACCCACACTGTTGGGGATAACTGTAGAGGCTTTTGATATCCATTGTGAAGAGAATGAGATTTTCACTATATAGTATAATTTGCTTTGGAGTTAAATCAAAATTGAGATATTACATTTAGTCCAATGTGTGACATCAATAAAACATTTACATATGCATAAAAACAATTAGAATTCTGCATTTCCTATAAAAGCTATGCGATTTATGTTGGCATTATATCTTACCGTGTACTTTTTCTGAGCAGCGTTCCTTTGCCTTCTCCCTCATTAGTTTGGGAATCAGCACATCTTTCTCTACGTGCCGAAGAACAGGTTCCTCTAAAGAATATAATTTAGAGGTTAAAATGTGCGTACTATAATGTATGTGTATGTGCTATCCACACTTTAGCAACAGAACTCTGATTTCATGGCATCACTGTCTGGTAGTTGACAGAGCTGGGAAGGTAAGAGGTGCTACTGTACAATAAGGCTTAAATTGCATACACTGCTGTGCAAAAGTCTTAGACATTTTTCTACTCTGATGCATTATGAGCATCAACAAATTACTCAAAGTCTCCACTACTGTTTTCTACTATTATAACAACCTTGACTTGCATAAAGAAGGACAAACATTGAGTGAAATAGCTCGCATCACTCGATTTTCAAGGTGTGGTAGCCGAAGCATAATCAACAAGTACAGAGAAACATCATCTGTAATTGACAAACCCAGGACTGGAAGACCCAAAAAGCTGTCTAATAAGGGTGAGCAATACTTGAAGATAATATTCTTAAGGTATAGAAAGAAGACAAGCGTTGAATTGACAACAGAACTGGCAGAAGGCACAGGTGTCGTTGTCCATCAAATCAACAGTACGAAGGTCACTCTTGAAATCAGGATTTAAAGGATGTGTTTCAGTAAGAGTACCTCTGTTAAGAAAGGGGAACAAGACTAAAAGGCTAAAATATGCACAAGAACACAGAAACTGGACTATGGAACAATGGTCAATGCTACTTTGGACTGCTGATGGATGGACAACGACACCTGTGCCTTCTGCCAGTTCTGTTGTCAATTCAATGCATCAGAGTAGAAAAAATCAACATGTCTAAGACTTTTGCACAGCAGAGTATGTATCTCACTTTTCATTGTTTAACTTTCTTAGACAATTTATCTCAATATTCCTGCTGTCATCTACACCCTGGAATTTAGTTTCCCGATTTGTAGATAAAAGGTCTGAGGTTTCTAACAGTACATTTACACTGTTTAATTTTCATCATGTAAACACAGAATACAACAACCTCAAGTTTACAACAAAGGGTTACATGTCGACAGTCAATGCAGGGCAACACAATACAATTATATTCATACACACCTGTAATAAACATGTGAAATGCTATTACAAGCTCCAAGTTAGAGGCATTACATGCAAACTGCCTTTGCGATGACTTCAAAGAAATTTCTACCTGACAAAATAGGATCCACAGGTAAAATATCTGTCAGACAGATAAGTCTTCAAATTTCACCTTAATGACACTATCTGCAAGAATGAATGAGGTTAACACCATTGATATTAACTTTACCAGAAGCAAAAATAATGGCCAAAAAACTGAGGCCTGCTATTTTTGTTATTAACTAGAGCAACATTCTTTATTAACCACTCTTTTAAGATCTGTGAATATTGTGGTCTAGTGGTGAATGAAATTGTTTTAACTACTTTAAAATTATCTTCGGGTGCCTCAAATGTCCGTTTTTTGCTTTCAACACTTTATTACCACAATCATTTTAGCTAAAGGCGCAAAAATTCAAATACATTTTACATTGACATTGGAAAGGAATAAGTCTGTAGATTACATAGTATGCTTCTGAGCATCTATGATATTCAACTACAGCCGGGGGTCATTGAAGGGACTGTTTAAGTTAATAGAGAATAGGACAGAATGTTCGGCATAGAGAAACTACTGCACACTTTGTTTTGTTTTCCATCCTGTCTGCAACACTACTTTAGTTACTATTTTTTTTTTTTTTGCAACTGCTAATGCACTGCATTACAATGTTATGTTAATGTATGTTATTGCTTTAAAACTTACACCCCTCCAGCTCACAGGAATTTGCATTCAAAGTTACATGTTTTAAAAAAAAGGATGATTTCAGTCTGCATATTCAGTTTGTTTGCAATCACTCTGTGGTTTCTGTTGCTCCAATATTAAGTGATTGTGTTTTCTCTATACCTGCCTTTACCTGGCTTAAGACATTTTTTTTTAGCTTGTTTGGAGTATACATCTGGGACATGCTGTATTCCTTCAAATCATGTGACCTTTCAACTCAGCCAGCCTCACCTATTCTCTGTCTATATAAATGTAGAGTACTTGTAGGTAGGACTTGCAGAGTTGAATGTTAAATTGAAGTATAACATGTATACTGCAATACAAATTGGAAAAGAAAAAAGTTGATTCTAAGCTTGAAACGCAGACTAACAAATGACATACGTTTATAAAATACATGTTTTCAAAGAAAAGCACAACCGTATATTAGCTTTTTTTCATCCCTTTGAATTTATTATTTGTTTATTTAGCACACGCCTTTATCCAAGGCGACTTACAGAGACTAGGGTGTGTGAACTATGCAGCTGCAAAGTCACTTACAATTACATCTCACCCGAAAGACGGAGCACAAGGAGGTTAAGTGACTTGCTGAGGGTCACACAATGAGTCAGTAGCTGAGTTGGGATTTGAACCGGGGACCTCCTGGTTACAAGCCCCTTTCTTTAACCACTGGACCACATAGCCTCCCATTTACAGGGCCTGATTTTGAATCGAGTATGCTTGGCCCTTTGTTCTTAAAGAAAAAAACATTTATTATAAAATTATAAAACTAGCAAACCTTTCACATTCAGCTCAGGTCACAGCTCAGGTTCAAGTCAGGTCACTTAAATAAATGTTGGATTTGTTCACTACAGTTAATGCTCTTAGAATTACTAGTCCAGTTTTTTAATTTAATTAAAAAAACAAAAACATTAGCCCGCGTTAACTAAACAAAACACAAAAACGGCTTATAATATGTAATTTAATGCACTAGGTTGAATGGGTTGCTCATGTGTTGGAATATCCTTGACTAGAGAAAATCTTTCAGAAACGCCTGGGATAAATTATTTATAATTGATACATATAACGTACAGTAACGTCTGTAAACATGGTCTGGCAAAAACACAGACTTGAAATGTACCATATCCACTATTTACTGTACCTCGTTTTGCAGACTCCATAGATAAATACTGTATTTAACAATAACGACTACAAAACAATACGAAAGGTTTCCTGCTTCAGCATGCCTGCCTGGTTATGAAAGTGACCTTTCACAGTGACACATTGACAAGCACCTCCTTTCTCGATGACGTCCTTCCGCCCATACTCTGTTGCTAGGTGTGGGATGAGGCTACAGTTTAGTCACACAGAAATACAGGGAGGTGATGTGAAACGTTCTTGAATTATAAGAAAAATGGCGTTGGTCTCTAACCAGATAATCTGCGATACAGTTAGTGGTGACATTTAGAATAAAATAAATTGGACATAAATTCAAAGCTAAACCGTACCGACTGTAGAGGTAGTACTGTGTAGCCAATAGGGCGTTCTCGCTCAAAGACTCAGCATTGCGTACATATATTTTTTAACGTAGTGTTACCAAACAGAGAGGATAGAGAGAAATTTAAAAACATATGCGGTTAGTGCTGTAGTAGTTTCGTACTGAATATAATCATTTTCTCAATAAAGGGAATGAAAGTCACAGTTTATTAATCTTGTTCCATGCCTTATAATGTGCATGTCGTCAAATAATATTGTCACAATGCGGTTAGATTATACATAACAAATGTTTGATTTTGGCATTTTGTTGATGTTACCTCTATAACCTTATGTACAGACTACTTCAAAAAAAGCACACGCCACATGACTGTCCAGTTTGTTTACATTTGCTAAAGGTAGTTACGTTGGGTTATACAGAGTAAAACAAGACGGTGCATATGTGACACATATTATGTGTCACACGTTACCGTTGAGCCTGAGAAATGGAAAAAACGGTAGTACTTATGAAGTATGAACCGCTACACTTTAACAGATAAAGATACATAAACGTGCAAGTATGTGCAAAATTTTGTAGTGAACAGCCCCTCACAATTGCAGGGGTAATGCCATAAAATGTTATTTTGTATGCAAAACAACTGAGTGTGACATCTGTTCACGTTTGTAGTGTCACCATTCACGAAACTCATTGTTGCATTAATAATGGCTAAGTTGCTTCAAATTACATTTTCTTTTATTTTTATTTATTTTTATTTTCCCTTTAAACTTTAATGATGTTTGCTTTCGGTCTCAGTGGTTCCTGTTGTAATTACTGATTTATTTATTTTTTTTACTTTTTCATAGAGGCCTAATCTATGTCAAGGTGATTTTAGAGTTGAGGAGGTGCTCTTAAGTTCTAGTTGTCTGCCACAAATAAATGTAACAGGCTAGATAAGTCAAAGTGTCTGTATAAGTATTGCCAGCAATACAAAAGTAAAACAGATACAAAGTAGTTCTATTAAAACACTTTGGCTGATCCAGCCTATGTTACATATGTCTATGGCAGACAAATAATACTGAAGTTCAGCTCCAGAAGTAAAAGCACCTCGGCACAAAATCAAATTAAAAATGTAATTTGAAGCTACTTACTTTTTAATCACAATGTGAGGAATGTATTATATATTTTTATGTCCAACCCCTGTATTATCTGATCATGCTTACCGTACTATAAGCCTCACTTTTAAAATATAAATACCTAGATGTGTGATTTACTTTCTTAATAGCAGCAATATCTGGTGATTTGGGGATACAATATTTTGAGAATTAAAAGGTCATTGTTCTTGTAGCTCTGAAGATTGATCATGTGAAAGTAGAGGTGAAAGGCATACCACAACGCGGGTGGCTGGAAGGCATGTAGGCCTCAACCTCATCTTTCAGTTTGCGTTTCACCACACAAGTATGTCTTAGTTTCAGCCCACAACGCTGCTTCTGAGAGATTGAAAACACACAACGTAGGTTGATATACTCATCTGATCTGAAGATCAAATTTAAAAAAAAATCTCAGTCTTTTTTGGAGGCGAGGGAAAGGCAAGGGGCAATGGTAACAATTATGCAGTTAGCATGTGGTGATGTGATGTGGATAGATGTTCAATGTGTGTTAAGTTTAGACAACAAAATTTACTTATGACAGGCTATATCAGTTTCCCCAGGCTGTAAAAACATTTTTTTTTGGTTGAATCTCCCTTATAAATGGGAGTATCCAAGGCAAGATTTTAGTTTCGGATTCATTTTCAAGCTGTCTTCAAGGCTATCTGCTGACCAGCAAAAGAAGAACCAAGCACTACTCTCCCAGCAGGGGGCACTGTTCAGCTATGTTAGGAATACAGTGTGAAAAAAGGTGTTGTGACACATTATTTATATATATATATATATATATATATATATATATATAGTGATAGATAGATATAGATATATAATGAAGACGAAAAGTTATTGATAAACTGAAAACTCAATTTTAAAAACTAGTTACATTGTTTTGGTATCTGCTTTCTTCAAATAGCATGGTAGAAATAGCTAGGTAAGATTCTTGAAAATTGTTTCTCATATAACTAAGCCTTTTTTAAATTTCTGTTTTGTCAATAAGGCCTCACAGTTTACAGATCTCGTAAACTGAAGAATCTAGTAAACGGAAAACAAGGGACATTATTGTGTCAAATTTAAATCGGGACAATGTAGCTGTAAATGCCTTTGAAGTATAATATGATGATTGCTGTCCTGTAAAATGATGTATGTACAATTCAGGCAAGAGGTAGGGTACAACAACAAGTGATTGTCAAGGACAAGGCATTTTCTGAAGTAAAGTAGTGGAAAGTAGCTTATGAGAGTTTAATTGTATTAAAAAATGTACCGGTCTGTTGTACTTAGTGTTTTACTATGTAATTTCTCACTGGCATTTTGTCTTATTGGCATACCACGATGAATAAGACATTTGTACTGCAGTTGTGTTTTTTTTTTATTTGCTTTTGATTTTAACTGTCCCTTTTTATTGTTGACTAAAAACCAGAAATGACCTAGCTTTGTAAAGGTTGTTAAACATGACCCACACGTGAAGATACACAATCAGTCTGAACTTCGTACGTGTCACTTTCAAAGTGATAAGGAAAGAATATAATTTAAACTTAATTTACTTGCAAAAGTCTACCAGAAGCCATAATAGTAGTATAGTATTTCATGTTGGATTGCTAAATGTCACATATTTCTGTTTTTGTCAGTTTTTTGTTAAGTTTTTGAAAACTACAAAGCAGTATGTAATTCAGTATGCTAATGTTACATTATTCAGCAGGTTTCATTTGACTTTATGAAGCAAAAAGAGTTAATTCTATAGGGTGATGCAAAACCTTTGGCCATAGTTAAAATTTAAATTAAATTAAAATTGTACAACTGGTAAACAACAACTGAAGCTGTATCATATTATAATGTAGCCCTCCACTTTTCATTTAACAATGTTAATGGAAGTCAACCCCCAAAATACATTACAGCTCAAATGCTACATTAGCTGTAAGAAGCAGATTCATGGACAGGTCTTTTGCAATTATTTGACTAGTGTGTTATCAGTCCCAGATAAATGTGGCTTCTGTGTATTGCATGTTTTACAGTGCTGCTTTTTTATACTTACTAAGTTCAGAGACTACAGAAAGGCAGTTTTGGAAGACAGAAATAGAGATGAAAACTAAAGTATAAGAATACAAAAATAAATTATAAAGCCTAATGCTGATTCAAACTGAATTTTTAATTAACATGCACAGAGACCTGATAATTGTGCAACCGAATCAATTATCACAATTTTGGAATTAGCATATGCTTTAGTTTATTCATTTTTTTGCATATCCATCTACCTGTCTGTTGGTCTAAGTTTCTGTGAATAAACTGGCATAAACACTGGGATTAAATATATGAATACATTGTTGAAGTTAGAACAATGTGGCAATGTTATCTCAAGAGCTCCTGCAATGGAATGATACCCCAGAGGTAACATTTTAATACATGGCCTAGGCACTTCCTTTGCACTTTTTTTTTAAACACCTCACTACCTTCACCTAGCAGTTTGGCAGGTGGAATACCAACCCTCTTGGTGTTCCCAAACCCTTTGCTTCCCCAGAAATTCCCTGTTGTACAGACTTCTTTGAGGTTATACACAGACCCAACACTTTACCAATCCCCCTTAAATCATCAATTTGCTTTTTCAGAGACTCACCATACTTGCATTATTCTGTGAACTTGACTCTGCATATGATGATGTGGGTTTTTAACACAAAATGAATAGTTGCCAATTGTGCCAGTGTGTGTGCCTTTCCAGGGAGTATGTTTTTAACAAACACATGATGCACAGTTACCCTGTCACACTAAGATATAAATATTTCAAAACTTTTGGGGAAGGTAATTCTATTGTAGATCAGTGAAACACAGTGCTGAAGAGGAATATATTCAAGCCCATCCATTTTTGAGGTGCATCCACTAGTCACATTTGAAAGCAGGTGTGAAACTGAGGTCAAGCAGAGACTAGGCTGTGTGTCTAATTTAGAAATTCTAATTTTCAGTTCAACCTTGATAACCATCAGGATTTGATGGTAAGAAATCGAACATGTGAGGACCCTCCAGGCAGAATATGAAAACAAGCGTGTGGATCTTTATTAAACCTAGCAGCACTGTGCACAGTGGAGAGAAGACACAACATCTTAACTCTGTGTGCCTGCCTACTCTCACAAACAGCGGCACTGAAAAGTATTCACATAGCTCCTGCAAATATCTTCAAATCTGTAGGAAACGTATTAACCTATTTTTAATTGAATACAATTATAAAAATCTATGCAAACCAGTTTAATGCTTTAGTTCCACATAGGTATTTACAGTTGTATAAAAAAGTAAATAAAAAATAATAATAATATTTTGTGTCTATGCACTACATGAATACAGCCTTCTGTGCATTCTGCTTAACCAGAAGGCCTTGCAAATTGTAGTTTGTTTACATTCCCCAAATAGTACATTTACATACATATTCAGTAGCAACCCTTGAGTGTTAGAGCTCACATGTGTTCTTTCTCAATATGAGAAACTATAACCTCGGCATACTTAAGTCAGCAAATTATTATTTCTGAATATGGCTGTTAAACGACATAAGTAAAACATTCTTTGCTTATAGGGAAATCTTCAATAAATATACCAAATATACCACTTCTATCTCTTTGATGGTTTTGCTTTGTGGCCAGTGTCTCGTGGAAAGCTAATAGAGGATATACAGACTAGATAGACAAGACAAGATTCTGCTGTATGTCTTTTAAAAAATGGGAGGACATTATTATTAGGTCTTCCTGGACTACTAGCTAACAGGGGGAGTAGGAGGGATTAAATCACAGATATATATACTGTGAACTTGATCTGGCCTCTGTGTCTTCACTCAACTGTTGGATGTGACTCCAACCACTGAAATTCTCACTCTAGCCATTATCTCTGTGAATCCAGGAGAGCAAAATTATGATTGTGTGTTACTTGAAGAAGAAACCAGAATAGGACAATTACTACATCCCAGCATTACCAGCAATAGATCCAGAACAAATGGGGCATGGCGGTTATGATGTTCTCACTCCAGTACTCATAATGGTACCATGATACTGCAATGGATTACCAGTGCATTATGATTCATACCACTGTTCACATTTTATAATTTGGAAAGATACTGAAAAATACACAGCACCATTCTCACAGATGGTACAGAACCATGGCCACATGGACCACTTAAATCTAATTCAATATCTGCACTACAATAATTTCATCAACTACTGTATATATATACTTGTAGCAATGTTGGGTTTTACTGATCATAAGTTTTCTTCTATGTCGTTCTTCACCTTTACAAAAACAACACCTCTAATGAAGGCCAAGCATGAAACCAGTGGAGAATAAAACTTGAATCCCCTCTGGAGGCCGTCAAACAGGCCCTGTCAGGCTGAGTGGATATTATGTTTTGCTACAAAGGGATCTCTGGGAATATTGAGGTTGCCTTGGCCCCATCCCTGTTGGAAATTAAATTGTATTGAGCAAAATGCTGAAACCATATTGTATTGTCAAAGGAGATAACGCCACTTACTCCAGCCGAACATTTAGTGCCGACATGCTGGCCTGACAGAGAATTGCACTAAGGCATCACAGCTGAGTTACTATTTTAATCATGGTAAATACACCAGTTTGTAGATATTAGCCAGCAGCAGCCAAGGACAGAACAGCACTGAGATTTCCAAAGAAGTATGTTGTTAAAATGAACATTTTGTGTCACATTTTTATGAGGACATAGTGATTGGTAACACTTTGTAATAAGTGTCAATAATTCAAATACAATTATGTACAAACACAATTTCCTATTGAATTTAGATTGGATTCATGGGAAGTAAATATCTGTTTATGACACATTTTACTGTACACTCTAACACATATTTTAAAGTGTGAACCTAACATCCCTCATACAGAACTAACACACCGCAGATACAATTTTAAGCACCTGAAAGCCATTTCACAGAGATAACATTTAAAGTTAAGTACTACATTTTACTTATGTTTTTATTTAGCATTTTTTTATACATACATACATTTAATTGAATTCTTGATTGTATTTCTTAGAAATACTTCAGATTTATACATAAATGCATGCATACTTTTCATTCAATTCAAAATGTTAAGAATACATTTGACATTCATTTTCCAGCCAGATCACAAAATTATGTTTTAAATTAACCAAACAAAAACCAACAACACCTCTGGTGAATCCATGTTCTTATGCAGCCATGACTGTGTTAACCTGAATGAATGTAAACCCTCAATACCCAGGATTTCACTTGCCATCTTGTCATTATCTGTTGTAGGATTAACAATTGAAAGGCTTTCTGTAAATTGATGTTGAGATGCATTGAAAAGGGAGGCAGCATATTAATGTGAGATTTTTCTGTTTGTAATTGACTTTGCATATTGGTTATTCTTCTTTATTGGGTTTTTATACAACTAGAACATTGACTGTTAAGTTGTAACCTATTTCCTAAACCTGTTTACACAGCACCCTACCTTACCCCTGGATCCCTTGAAAATTGCTTGGACACTGGAGCCTAACTCTTACCTCCCTGAACTAGTCAACCCAGCTTGCACATAACAGTACTTGCATTTCATGTTTATATTGACTGCCATCTTCAGATGTCACATTCAGAGGCAGTCTTCATCTTCCCTGGTCCATCACTATGATCAGAACGAGAGGAGACCCATCAGTGGTCGTCTGGTTCCTAATTGCTGATTGATCCCAAAACTGTCAAATCAGATCTTAAAGGATCCCAGGGATTCAGCAACAATGTGCCTCTGTAACCAGTCTCTTCAGACTGCATGTTCAGCAATTGGTGAGATGCCTATTATTTCTTAAAGACCCAGTACTTCTGTATTTCAGCATGGTATACAAATCAGGAAAGCCGGTATCATGCATCTTTCAAATCTTGATTAATTTTCACTGCTACCCATTTACAGTATGGGCAACTAGCAGTGTATTAACTGCTTATTTATGGCTTAACAGCAGAAAATATAATGCGCAGTAGATCCCATCACACACCACAAAATCCATCTCCTAAAAACGTCCTCTAATAAAGGGGCCACATCTTATTACCATATTTGAGACTCCTTCTGAATGCTTATCTTTTACAGATCATGACCCCTTTGTGATTATTCTAGGAAGCTACACCCATATATTTCAACAGAAATGCGAAAGTTAGGGTCTGTGTTTTTTGTTTTTTTTTCAATCCAAAGGTGTTGAATTAGCCCTCCCAGTTTCACCTAAGGGGAATCCCAAAAGTCAAGTGCTTGTCATACCAAAAACCACAGATTCGCAGACTGCAGCGTAACACCTGCCACAAGCTGTGGTGGTTCCTTTTTTTCATATTGTCTGACAGTAGCAGTTGGAATTCACCAGAGAGGAGCAGACTCTGGGGTAGAATCCCTGTGGCCACAAAGATGAATTTAATAATGCAAGGCTGGTATGGGAGGAAAGGCGCTCCCTCCCTAGCACTTATCTAGACACTGGTCACCCAGCAGGTCCTATATTGCAGCAGCAAGCTGAGGGAGGCTGCCAGAGCCCCTCGCCTACAAGTTCAATATAAATGAACAGTGGGAACCCACGGACCTGGCAGAAAAGCTTAGCAAAGTTAAAGCCTCTTACGCCATGCTTCAGTGGCCATGCCAACTGTAGCAGCTCGCCTGTCTGCAGTGATGACACAGGGCTGTTGTCACAGTGTGTTAAAGGGACAGCATTCAAAGGGCTCATTTTAAAGGTATTTAGCACATATACTGTACCGTGCACACCTTTTCACTGTTTTTCTTTTTTCCTCAATTAATTTTGTCATTATTGAAAGTTGCATTGTTTTGTTTTCAGACAAATCTATTTTCTTGTTATTTTTTATAATCATCAAAGAGATCAAATACCTTTTCTAAGGGTGGATGTGATTTGACAACCAACCTTAAAAATATATATCTATTCATTTATCTGTAAATCACACTAAATTGAGTACATTTCATCTTTTCCAAAACGAGCAACCCCTTTAGTCTTTTATGCATTGTTTCTGGGCTGGTAAGGCTGCTCCTCATGTGCTCTTCATGTGCTTTACTGCCCAAAACCAACTTCCATGATAATTCACACCAGAATTTGTATAAATGAACTAACCTACAATTCAGTCCAATATTTCAAGATGTCTGTATAGCGACTCCAGTAAACAAATCTAAAGAAGTAATTAACACATTAACTACTGGCTAATTATAGGCTAACAATGAGGGACAAATATGCCCATTATGTGTAAACAATGTTGCAATGTTGGGATACCAAAAATGTTAAACAAAATTGATTGTGGCATAGGGCAAGTAGATTTTTTTAATGAAACATTATGTAACAGTTTTTAGGAAACTATGTACTTTTGGGGTAATGAAACCTATGACTAGTGAATTCTCTGAAATAAGTTTTAAAAACTTCTTTAAATCAATCTATACATATTTACAGGGATAAATAAAAATAATTTAAAAAATGATGCCTGTTAAATGCAAGTAGCCATGAAAGTGCTCTATTTAATAAAGTGCTAATCAGCAGTTTTTAGTAAAGCAATGACCAATTCATTAAATGGTGAACATTAATTAATGGGAGGATTGTTTAATTATTGCTAATTAATTTAATTATGTTGAGTCTAAACTAACTGTGTGTCTGTAGGACTATAATACTGGTAAGCAGACAAGGCGTGTACAACTACAGGCCCCAGTGATAATATATTCAGACCCAGATGTTTTTCTATTTGTAATTTACTGTGAAACAAATGAGGTAACTTTAGTTAGTCATTTGTGTATATTTAGCTTTGCTTAATCATTTTCTCAGTATTTTATTCCTATATTTATTTGCTTTTTTTGTAAATTACATCAAGATTGTTCAATCATTATAATATAATCCATATACTGCTAGTAAATCCCTCCAGACAAATGAATGTCTATGCCTTAGTTTTACATACAGTATAAGGCAGATGCATTCACATATGTTTTGCTGTTGGTTTTGTAGAAAATAATAGAATTGCAGCAAAATGAGAATAATACTTTTGTTTCCTCCTTTTCATCTAGTCTACCAAGTAACAGGATCTGCTTAGTTGTCCCAGTAATTTCTATTCTAAGAGCTGTGAAAGCAATATTATCGTAACAGATGGGTTCTTAGAACTGGTTATGGAGAACGGTAGGGGTTTTTTCCCTTAGGGCAACCAAATCAAAATAACCACTGGCTGGGAGGTTTAAAGATTACTCCCCATCTTAAACAGTTTATTCTTTTCTAGAAATCAACGTGATGCAAATTGCAGCCAGTTTACCAAATCACAGAGCATGCAAACTCACCTTTGTGTTTTGAGTTTTTTTAGATGCCCCTATCTAACAATGCATAGGAGGCCGGGCACAGACAGGAGAAGCCAGGCTCATTTGCAGTAGCAGTTTTATAACTATTAACCTCATCTCACCAGCAGGGGTCAGAATCCCTAAACACAGTGCATCACACAAACTGGCCTAAGTACCTTCCAAATCATAACTACTAATTCATTATTAAAACAACCTTTGCAGCCATCCAATTTTAAAATAGGTAATAACAAAGCAATTGTCTTACCTCAAAACAGCGAAACAGCATTCTTTTTATTATTTTTATGGTGAGGTTTTTGTTTTCTAGTCTTTATCTGTGTGCATTTTTCACTTTGACTCAGGACTTTCAATAGCAATACGCTACTACTACTTGGTTTTCTTTCCCATTCATTTCTTATGTTACAGGTAACAAGGACCCCTCCTGACCCTTCATAGCATCCTTTGGGCAAAATAGAACATGTCCATAATGCTCAAGTGAGTTCCTATTATCTGTAACACAGGAAGTGTGCTTGTAGCGTGATGGCAGGAAAAATAGGCTTCACCTCATTCAAGGTGAAAATAAAGTGTAGAAAACAATATAATCAACAGTAAAACAATAAAGGAGTCGTTAGACTGTTATTAAGCTGAGTGTAAAAACCGGGCCTAATCCTACAGCATGACAGAGCATAGGCTCTGCACATGGGTGCGTGTGTGGGTGAAAGTTTGGTGGCTGACGGACATCTTGCTGAAGGGACAGCCTGCAATCAAGATGGCCACCATTTGCACAGCCACTTAGTTCAATGTTTGATTGTTTAATTAATTGTGTGATTGGAAAAGTGTGCAATGTGGCCAGCCACAAAACCTTCACCCACACACACACATACACGCAGAGTCTCTGCTGTGCCACAGTGACATTGGCAAACATAACCAAGAACCTTGTACCTCCAAAGACTGCTGCAATATTGGCCCTGGAGAAAGTTGTACTTTTGTAAGGTGTTCAATGTCATGTGCAAGGATCGGGTCGTCAGGAATAAACTCTATTCTTGATTTTGATTTCATGTTCTTTGTTGGTAATGCTTTAGGTAACAGTTTACATGAAGTGACTCTAACTACATAGTAATTACAATGCAGTAACACATATATGGTTGTGTAGTTACAATGTGATAAAGTACAAACTGAAAAATGTGCACAGTTTTACAGTTTATAAACACTGGCTGTATATTTGCAATGTAATTACTATGTAATCACTCATATAATTATTTTATTAGAAGTGTGCCCAATTTGCAAAGCTTTAATTGTTTCAAGTTGATTTTGCTAAAATAAATTAAATCTTATATTTATTAAACTGGTTTAAACTGCTGTTAATTTCTTTAACAGCAACATTTTCAACAATATCAAAACAGACTAAAACGATACATTCTTAAAACTCTTTGCAAATAGGGCATAATATTAGTGTGTGCTAAAAAATAATTGCTATGTATTTACATGATTAATAATGAAATACACTGTTGCTGATTCTTGGACCTGACTTATACACATATTCCTTGCATGACAAGTCTGAGACAAATAATTTTATGATACATTTAATAGTTACTCATATTTTAAAATGTGTGCGTTTTCATGGTTAATTAATATTAGTATAAGGGTTACATATGAATTATTGTTTCCTTCATCTTCATTTAATAGTAAATCATATACTTGTTCTTGTCTTATTACATTTATTTTATTATAGTCAATAAACACCAGAAAACACTGTGAAAACAGTAGAAATGGTTACTCAATTTAATGTCACCAGATCTCCTAAAATGTACCTGCAGTTTAAAAGTCTACAAGAGACAGCTTTGTAGTGGGGTTAAAATGTATTTGGTACCATGGATGGAAACAGCTAACCCCTGAATACACATTTTAAACAGAGAAGGTCTCATTATTTCAAGACCAGTGTCGTTTTGGGGGGTATTGGAGAGGTTCAGAGAAAACTTTCTTTTGTGATTTGTTCAAGAATTTAAAATATCTGACAGCCAGGGGTTTATCACACTAAAAACTAAATTGGCCGTTGGTTTTGCCTATAAACGTTTGCTGTGGTATGCCCATCATCAATTCTACAAAACAGCCACACACAATTCCCTCAGCTATCACCAAAAGTACCTCAGGTATTAATTGACCCAAACAGTAGTCTTGTTTTATTTTATTATCCTTGTGTGATTAAAATGTAATTTACAGGGGAGACAGATCCAGGAAGGCAAAAGTCCAAGATATAATCATAAAAAGCACAGCCATCAAAACACATTGGCAAGCAGGTCATACAAGTTAAAACAAATTGCATGAACCCTCTACTTTCATATTATGTCAGTAAGCAAAGTAAGAGCTGGATCATGAGAATGTATCGATATCTTAACTAAGGTATCACAGCTAACGCATATATTACATATAATAAAGAATAATCCATAGTTAAAACAAAACAACAAAGGAGGAATACAGTTTTTAAGCATCCCTAGTTTTCAGTTTATAAATAATCTTCAACTGGGGCCCAAAACAGCCCAAAATGATCTTGGTTTTTAATTCTAAAAGTCTATCTTTCCAATAGGTAGAATTTCAGCTATTTCATACAGCTATTCTCTTTGTGAGGGAGTTTTATCTGTTGTTCAGGATTACCTTTTTAGCTGCAAACTATGCAATATCAAGGATAGTGATATGTTTGGTTTTGTAATTCCTCAAGTCTTTTTTTTTTTTTATACAGTCCCAGCAACTGTATTACTGGACTATTAACTACTATGTCTCTTTTGCCCTTTTTCTGAAAAGAACACACCTTGGTTGGTTCAGCTGCAGTGAAACTACTGTACCCACGTTCTCACCGAGGGCTGGTTGTCACGACAGCATACCCTCACAACGAGAGCCCAGTAATTGCAGGTTTTGTTTATTTTGGCCTGGGCACCAGGATTGTCAGGATGCATTTCCTCTAACCAAGTGAGGGCTGCCACTGTGCTGCAATCTGTGCTCATTTCTCAAACAGCTAAACCCTTTGACACTGTGGTTTTTAATTAAAATTACATTATGATTAATCAGCTGGAAGGGGGATGCTGCATGAGGCAGGTTTGATTACAACCTGTGATGGGCGATCTGACTGCCAACTTGCTAAAGATGTGCTGGCAGATGCCAGGCAAGCCAGCTTGTAGAGTTTTCAGGGGCGTCTCCATGGAGGCCGCTGTACTGTACAGAAACGGATAATAGCCAGTATAAAGCAGAGATAGGTAGGTTGCTCTGGAGAATTTGTATCAGGAACAGCTATTGATTGGGGGTTGTTCTGCTCAGTGCCTTGCTCTTGCTTCGGAGGTTGTAAGAAAATGTGTTGAATGTCTTCTGGCTGAGAGAATTTTTATCCCATTGCAATCAAACAAGGTGTTTGAGATAGATTCGACATTTACCTTCTGCGCCCAAGTGCGTGTGTATCTGAGGCACTGCGCCTTGTATTTTATTCATGTAGTCAGGCTGAAGGAGTGTCTGTTGTAGACCTGTGTATATAAAACTAAGGGATAGGAAGCATTGTTGAGTATATGTCTACAAAATCTTCCTTACCGTAAACATCTACTGTTGCTATTGGCAATAAGGTTCTATGTTTCTACAATCAATACAATGCAATACAATACAAATGTATTTTTATATAGTGCCAGTCACAACAAGGCATCCCAGAACGCTGTACACAGTTAAAACAAAACTAAATAGCTCATGTCTACAATACCCTCCAGTTACAACCCATTATTTAAAAGCACATTAAAAAAAGTATGTTTGCAATTTAGATTTAAAAGAATCCAGTGTTTCAGCCTGCCTAATGGTAATCGGAATAGAGTTCCACAACCGAGGAGCACAACAGCAAAAAGCTTTGTTTTAAGATGACTTTTTGGAACAATTAAGAGTTCTGCATTTTCTGATCTCAAAGAATGGCTAGGAATATAGATAGTTAGTACTTCTTGGAGATAGGATGTCCCTAATCCACGAAGAGCTTTATAAGCTATTACAGCAACTTTAAAGTAAATTCGGTAGCTCACTGGTAATGCCAAACAAAGTACTACCCGCATTTCAAAGTACATAAGCAGATTAATAGTTACAAATAAACAGGTCAAAGTTGTATACAGTGATATTGTTTGACTAAGACCTACTACAAAGTGACATGCAAGACACTAGCATTATCACTGGCACCCATTTTATTGGGTGGAAGAACATGGTTCTTGGTCTTGTATTGTAATTCAGGATATGCAGATATTTGAAATACATCTCTAGGTTTAGAAGTTACTTCTGATTTCTGGTACCTAATCACGTTCTGTGCTGTAGGTTCCCTTACTTTTACTCAAGTGATCTAGCCACAATTTGACAATGTGGCCTACAGCACAGGGTATGACTAGCAGTTAGATTGTAAAATCAATCAAAACATAAATTATATTAAATTGATTATATTAGATTATATTAAAAGGAAAGATATTCTATTAAAATATGGTTTTATTTCCTAATTAATCCCAGTATGCCACTTATGGTCCAAAAAAACATAATAATAATAGCCTTGTGGACTTACCCTTTTAAATACAGGTCACCTCGGATGCTGTTTTAGCCAGATAAACTCCACCTTGGAAGTGATTCCATCGCAAAGGTTCTGGAGAGTCCTGTTGAGAGTGTTGTATATGCATTAGCATTTGTATTGCGCTTTGGGCTGTGATCAAAATTTGGCCCAAAATGTCCTCACAATATATCTATACAATTTAAGTGATAACTACAGTGCACACTGAGTGTATGACTAGATCACAGACAGAGTTCAGGCTTTTATTCTAGTGAGGGAGATAATTATCTCCCAGCAAAACAGTGCATTCTTTAGTTATAGCTGTTATGTGGCACATGCAATTGGACTTTATTTTTTAAGGAAGTTTTAATAAAATAGTCATGTGCTGCTTCAGCTCTGAATCTGACTCGCAGAATCAGTCATTCAGCAGCAGGCTGCACATTGCTGTGAGGGGGAGCCTTTATGTCGTTGGTTTATCCAAACTTTGTTGTCTCCTGATATCTCGTGGAAACATGATTTGGAATCCCAATGAAAGTGAATGGGTTCCACATTTCACACAATACAACTTATAATGCAAACCCCCCCACACACACGCTTTTTGATAACCAGTACTATCACTTCTTATTATTTAGTAAAACAGCATGTTTATTCATTCCCATATATAGTTTAATCAGTTGCAGGTAAAACAGTGTTGTTGTTAAATATCTTGTTTATCCAGTATTTTAGATATCTCTATTTCTACATCACCCTTATTGCCATTACTTTGGTGTAACAACACATTTAGGTTGCAGCAGTCCTCAAATGGAATGATTATGGTTATTGATTTTGAGAACACCTTTCTGAATTAAGACACCTACAGACACCCACTCCCACCAGACCTTCCCCTACACAAAAATATTCACACAGGCCCCGATCAACACACAAAACCACACATCCTCATACTCATACATAAGTCAGCCCCAACCCACACTTTCCTTCACACCGAGTGCAACCCCCTCCACCAAATGACTTGAATAAATCCAGTCTGAGGCGCCCTTTTGATCCTTTATTGAAAACAAACAAACAACAACAGAACCACACATACACATAGCATATACAAACTCCTAACTGTACCCTTTATATCACATTAATATTAAAGAAAATCCAAATAGGCCACCAGTGACAGGATATCAGCAACATTTCCATTACAGGTAATATCCTGTCATGTGTGCATCACTGTGATTTACAGTTGTTGTTTCTGCTTAGATCATTATTTCCCAGGCTTACTAACTATTCCAGCAACAATATCAACTTTTCAACTATGGCACCCCTAAAAACTGAATTCTGAAGAAATGTGGTCTGAAAAGGGAACAATTTCTATAAATATTTGGAGATTTTC
Source organism: Acipenser ruthenus (assembly GCF_902713425.1). NCBI lineage: Eukaryota > Metazoa > Chordata > Actinopteri > Acipenseriformes > Acipenseridae > Acipenser > Acipenser ruthenus. The sequence continues at coordinate 38,135,966 of NC_081191.1, read as the reverse complement.
CATTTGCCACAGCTGCAGAGGGAGCATAATGTAAAGCAATTCAAAGTTTAAGGCAGATAAAAAAAATAAAAAAAAATAGACCTGCAGGTGAGGCAAACAATTAATAAGATAACTCAAGCAGAGATTGGATCAAAATGTAAATTTAAACACTTCCTCTTCTGTGCCTTGTTTTCAGTTTACCACCTTCTCACTTTCGTCCTTGCCAAGCAAGGGGGGTTGTCAGTAGAACTGCCTCCCTTCTTACATATGCCTCTAAAGGCTAGTCCGAACACCAAACAAACAACAAACGATGTATTTTGAAAATATCAAATGTCTACCTGTTAATAAAATGTTTCCTGATTGAAACTACAACAGTGCACATCCCTGGTGGTCATTTCTAAAAACAAACCAAAAATTAAAAACCCAGCTTACTACAGAAATCCAGCCTTAAAAGTCTTTACAGAAGGTTCAAAAAGGACAATAGTTAGTAAGCCTGGCAAGTAACAATTTAAGCAGAAGCAGCAATAGAGAATTATACAAAACACACTCACTTGGAAATCAAAATGGTAATGATATGAAGCTTTAAATCGATTAAGTTAGGGTTTCAAAATAAGATCCTGCTCATGGTAAAATGTTGTGATTAATATGAACTAGTATGGGATGTATCAGGCTCTATTTCTTCATACATGAACTCTTATTACCCTGCACATTTAGAGGTTCCATAGACGTCTTGACGGCTAAGTATGGTTTCACCTATTTCAATAGGCAACATTATAGGGTGCCATCCAGTACATTAGGCATTACTGGTTCATTTGAAACAAAACAGGTTTAAAATATGTATTGATTTCCGATTATGATAAACTTATACTTTAAGCAGTACTTACATTTTTATATTAAATTAGACAGATGATTTGTTGATACATCTTTGTCAGTGGCTTTTGTGACATTCATACAACTCCAGTGCTGTCTTTATATATCCTTGATATGATCATGTTTAGTGATCTATAATTAACATGCTTAAATCAAGGAACATTGAAAGTGAAATGCTACCCTTTCTATAGTGTGGCTTTTATGAGTATAATTTTAAAAGGTATTGTCCAAAAGTTATTTTTGTATCCCTTTTTATTCAGATTAAAGTGGTTTATGATATACTTGGGAATGTCTTAAATTATGAAGATATATATTAATATTATATTATATAATAATAGGGAATATAACAGGGGTCTCTATGCTTGTTTTTGAAAAAAAAATGTTCATCCTATGACCAACACATGAAAATTGTTCAATCTAACAAAAACAGTAGAAAAAAATGGGGATGCTCTTGCTAACTTGAGATGTATGTCATTTTATACGTGTAGGGTGATTTGTGAAAAATGTAGCCGCAGGATAAATAACAAAAAACGGGTATAAGATCTAAAAACTTTTAGAAATAGCTTGTGGTTCATTAGACCCCAGTGCTTTTCTGGAGATATACTTGCTTCTTGATATTTAAACTCAGGGTTAGTCAATGCTGGTTCAGTGTGTGTTGTAATAGTAAAGTCAGTGAAAGGGTTAAGAACATGACCTCTCAAACATGTTACTTAGCATGCCAATACTCCTCATGCAAGTGCAACAACATGTGTGCTGATTAAAGGGGACCAGAGAAAAGGTCAAGCTCTACATATGACTGGGATCTCAATCACTGTGGAAATAAGACTAGAAACGGTTACCCCCAAGCCCATCTACTTTGAGCCCTTCACAAGCTGGCAGCTATCCCCACCAAGGCATCTTCTCCTATCCTATTGGGTCTGAATCAGGCTGGAGTTGGGGCATGCCTAATTAGATGCATTTGAGATGAAGAGTTGATTGAAATACTTAATTTGGTGTCTGTTGTATCTGCCGTTCAAGTATGGTTGTCATGTTGACAGTGTAATAAGCTGTGCAGAGCAATGGGGAAAAGGAACAAGGGGTGCAGAAAGCATGGAAAATGTCTTTCTTACCAAATAAAAGGGGAAAAAATTACCACAAAATAATTAAATATGTCAGTGTTATAGTGTAACATAAATGTTATTTGTATATGGGCCAGCACAAGATAAGTTCACTGTTCTGCTGTTTTAAGTGGTGTTATCTTTCAAGATCTCTATGGTGGTATGCAGTGTTAAAATATGTTTTATAAAAGAGAATGGATATACAATAAAGGGAATGCAGGGAGGTTTGAAACCATGTTAACAAGAACAAGGAATCACTTCCCTGAATACATGCGCAGCTTGTCTTTGCAGATGGGTTATCACATTATATGCATGATTAACTGGCATATAATATTCACAATGTCTTTTTATACATTTAAGAAAAAAAAAAATCAGTGCTGGGAAGTCCCTATATTGGTTTATTTGTTACTTCACAAAGACAGTATATAAAATAAAAAACAAGGATTTTTGTAGTTTTTATAATTTTAGGAGGATGCATGAAAAACATGATCTGTCTGAGGCCTGGAAACAAGTAATTTGTTAGACCCAATACCTTGAAGATATGCTCTGTCTATACATTAAAAAAAAAAAAAAAATATATATATATATATATATATATATATATATCTGTACTGGGAAGTCCCTGTATTGGTTCTTTGTTACTTACACAGTATTTTCCATTTTGTGGCTATGAATTAACTTGCAAATGCGTATGGCAATCACGTTACCACGCTTTTCCTTTGTGTTGCACCATAGTTAACCATGTAATTGTGAATTGTTTTTACAATTCATTACTCATATGTGACCATGCTTTTACTAGGATTTCACCACTATGTACTGCCATAAACACTAAAAAGGGAGGAATAAGTCCCAGGTGTGTGTATATATATATATATATATTCTCTCACATAGAATAGACGGTTTTAAATATAATAGCTGTTAAATGTTATGCAGTTGCCACATAGTAACGTCTCTGGCTAAAATGCATTTTATTCCAATGAAGTTTCCTAGGGCCATATTGACAGCTCGTATTAAAGCTCAGCTGGAGGTACAGTACCTCCCTGTCAAAACACATAAACCTTCATCTGAAAAAGCACTTTTAATAAGATGTACAGTGAAGTCTAATTAATGCAAGGACTACCTAGCCTTTGGAATGATGATCAAATGTGACTCAACAGGGGAAATAAAAACATTAAAAAACAGCTTTAAAAAAACACAAAGGCAAATATGTTCTTCTCAAGTTTCTGATAATAATTTGGATAGGGTGTATGTTTTTTTTTTTGTCTTTTTTTTTTAACATAACTTTAAACATTTTTAATACATTTTGACAAGAGGTATTGTAAACAAGGGTACACGGAAACATATGTACTGGTCCATTGGTCCATATATATATATATATATGTTTAACCTGAATACCTTTAATTTCTGTGGCAGTGCTGGAGTTTCCCCTTACTTTTTAATATTAATAAGCCTGCTAAACCAGGAAACATATAATAGATCTCAAGTGAACAGGTATCTGTCTTTTTAATTCAATTAATGTAATTCTGGTCTAATGTGTGTAGCTTTCCTATAAAACATCTGCAGTTAAACTATTAGTTTAGTTAGTTAAAACAAGGAAACTATTGTTACATTATCCGCAATAAAAGTAGGCCTCAACTGTAAAATGTAAGGTACTATGCCATTTTGTCTTTCCATAATTACTTACGTGCTGTTTATTATGCCTGTTAAATTAAGTACTTTCACTATAGCCTACATGTACAATAGAATAGCGGTGGGCCCAAAACCACATTTTTATTTTCATAAATGTGTGCTTTTTGCACACAGGCCAGGTTCAGGTTATTCGGCCATGGAGAAAATACTCTTGACTAACTGAGCCTCCCCAATGCAATATCAAAAAGCAACAAGAATTCATATAAATAAAATTGAATTATTCAATTTTAGTAAACCGCAGCACTAAACATATATTTTCAAAGATCACTGAAAAAATTATTAAGATAATTGAATTACTGTAATTACTTCTGTAGCTGTATTATAGCACGGTTAAAATCAGTAGATAATAAAATTGTAATTGTAATTGTAACTAGCGTTTGGTGTCACAGTACTGTAGGTGTCTTGTTCTGCACAGGTTTACATGTAAAGATTTAGAAATTGCTTTAGGTACCTGAACAGCTAACAGGAAAAGATAAAATAAAAAATTAACAAAAAAAGAAAAATCCATAAAGCCAATAAGAGATGATTGCTCCAAAGTCTTTATACATGTGCTTCTGTGAAGTGACAGGTGATAAAAGAATGGATTACATATACGTGTTCAGCAACTTCACAGACAGTAAGTGTAAGTAAAAATTGAGAATCAATTTGGTCTATAATGCCGACGTATACTTTGGCATCAGCTCAAAGCTCTGTGTAGTCTGACCCCGGCGTGAACCCTTTGCCATGCTATCTATACGTATCATTTACTTTGAGCACTAATTGGTTTATGGACTAACGCACAGAGGCGTGAAACACCTCGTAATGCTCAATCACAGCAGGGTATGTCCACAAGAAGGCATATGCAGTGACAGAAAAGTCAGAAGACATGGCAGCATGGGTGAAGTAGTAATGCATGTCCCTCTGGGGCACAGAGTGATTGCGGGGATCACGGGAGAAGAGAGAGGGTTGCCACTCTCCAGCCAGTCACTGTCACTAGAATGTTCAGCACCTTGCAGAAAAATGAACAGCAAAACTGTTTTAACGTTTTAGAGAGAGAAAGCTAGAGAGAGAGAGAGAGCGAGAGAGAGAGAGAGAGAGAGAGAGAGAGGAAATAAAAGAATAGGAAAGAAAGGCACCAATTGGTCGTCTGTCAATCCAAGAGCTAAATATAAAAAAAAGGAAAAAATTAGGGGAATGAATACCTTTTTGGCGTGGTGACTTAAGTATCTGCCACTGTCTAAAAAAACATGTTTTTATTTGAAGTATGTTGAGATTTTTAATAAAACCTTTTTTCACCAGTGCTTTGTCTAACTGTCCGTCATCTTTCTTACAAGCCTGTGTGGTTTGAAAGGTCACATCTCATGATTTTTCAAAACCAGGAACCAAACAAACAAAACAATACAGGTGTGCAAGCAACAAAGCAGTCAGCTGTATAGGACAATATGGAAACATGATTACATAAATCCCATATTGGAGCTTGCCTTCACAGTACTTATTATTATTATTTATTGCGTAGCAGACACCCTTATCCAGGGCGACTTACAATTGTTACAAGATATCACATTATTTATACATACAATTACCCATTTATACAGTTGGGTTTTTATTGGAGCAATCTAGGTAAAGTACTTTGCTCAAGGGTACAGCAGCAGTGTTCCGCACCTGGGATTGAACCCACGATCCTCTGGTCAAGAGTCCAGAGCCCTAACCACTACTCCACACTGCTGCCTGAAAAGCAAGTCCTACTTTTCCTATAACTGATATCTTCCAAAAGTCCACTGCGTTCGTTCATGCGACCGCATGAAATGGTACCATTGAAGTATCTGAATCTGGATTATCTGAAGTGATTTACTCATTTTCTTCACAAACATCATTAAAAAATATATAATTGACCATAATATGTGTGTCTTTCGTATAGGAGACCTACAACATCATGGCAATGAGGTAATGCCAGGAATTTCTGGAATTATTTTGTTAGCTCTATGCACTTTAAATAAGATCGTTATGTGTGCCTTGGGGTGTCATTATGTTTTTCATGTTTTCTTCTCATTACAACCTTTCCTGAGAAGACGAACACTGACACTGAAGCCCATCTGCCCAACGGGCCAGCAAACCCTCTGCTGCACTGTAGGGAAGCTTATGTCAGTCTCTGCTCCCCCTGGGCGAGATGCTTTCCTATGGAAGGGCACCCCAACCAGCACTTGAAAAGGGTCCTGACACATCACATTCATGCAAAGAACATTGGCCTGATTTCAGAACGCGATGAGACCCTCCTGACTGCAGGACAAAAGCTCTGCCACCATAGACTGTGCTTGACATCAGGGGCTCAGGTCGTGACAGCCATAAGCCAGGCGTCTGGAATTGTGTTGGAGAAGCCTGTTTTTTGCGTACAAAACTTGTCAGTGATTTTGTAAACCTAATTAAACCCAGTTATGCATTTTATAATATTTGGGGGAAAAAAGAGCTGTAACAAAACAAGTACCAAAAGAAAAAAGAATAACTGCAGATTATTCAAGCGGTATACAACTATGGGCTGTTTCTAAAGCTAGCATGCAAACCCAATGTGCAAAAGAGGATACAAAGTCTGTCTTTCACCAAATATTAGGGTGGTCAATACTTGATTTTAAAGCAATACCCTGTAACTAGATTACATTTTCACTACTTTTATTATGTCAAATGTGTATTTGATTTTTCATGGCATTTTTTCATAGCATTTGTAAACACTAAAACTGCTGAATGTATCTTGCAGTCTTTTCCAAGCTGTACTTCCCACTGAAGGAATGCATGTGACACACATGAGTTGTTTCTAGGAGTTTGAGTTCATTTAAAAAAATATATACCCCAGAAAAAAGAACATTCTAAATGTTTACCATTTATTTTCTATAAAAGAACCCAAACTCACAAAAGCTAGATGCATCGGTTTGCATTTGAGTGCCAGTTATTGATTTACCTATGCTATGACTGATGTGTTTTCAATGCTGACTTAATTCCTTCATGCAACTTTGACAGGAAGCACAGCATTGAAGTATCTGCAAGAGTGTATAAATATTCTTTTTCAACACAGCTTCAAATAAATTAACCATAAAAAGTATAATTCACCTTTACCATAATGTGAGTGTTTTTCATATAGGAAAATATTAGACCAACAAAAATTACAGTAATATATATTTGGTTTGATTTCCATTACACGAGAGTAGATGTTAAAACTTCATGCTGATTTGAACTCGGCTCTCGCCAAGATAAGCACCAACTAAGACATAGCTTTACAGTAAACTAATGTGATCCATATGTGTCTCCATCCATTTACGTTTCCTTCCATATGATGATGTAGATATCCTTCTGTCTGGTGTTAATGGCTGAAGTCTAATGCTGGCTCCAGGGATCAGATTATTAGAATAGATTAACTAGAATTACTTTGTTAGCACGATGTACATTAAAAGCTTGATTTTTTTTATTTTAACATAACTTGTTAAATATTGGGGACATTGCTTACAGGATGCAACTTGTGGTCATATACAATGCTATATAGGCTAGATTTATGAAAATGAGTTTATGGTGCACAATTATGTATTTGCAGTGTGTCTATGTATTTTGTTGTGGGGGTTGTACTGTTGCTTAAACTTATTCTTTTACCTCTACCGCCTCCCCCAGTTTAGAACGTTCAGTTATGTTCCATCACCGCAGCAACTCACCATTACATCTCAGGAGAACTAAATCAATATTCAATATTGATTTTATATAGCGCCTTTCATAGTGGACCACCATCACAAAGCGCTTTACAAGATAGTGAGGAACAATGCATAATACAGTGAAATACAGGGCTTAGTACATTAAATACAACATTAAAAAACAATGCAAACACATTAAATACAGGCATAATACATTAAATAAAAGGCTAGGATGTGAAATCTAAACACTGTGGATGTGTGTGTCAAGCAGAATCATACAGATAAGATGGAGTAAAAAACCTGAAATAAAGTTCAGTCGATGTCCTCCAATCCCGCTGCCAAGCCAATCGGCTCTTTACACCCAGTGACTTGACTGCAGATGCCAGCACGGGCCATGGTAGCATGGTGAGGAGAAACTGGAGATTTGTCCCTGGAGATTTCCCTTCCTAACCCACGGAAGTGCCAGAGCCAATGCGACTCTCCCTCTGGACTCACCTGCGAATATCATCAACTTTGCGCAGCCAGGACACAAAATTGTATTTCCTGTCCCACATCACGCAGTCGTGCCTTTACCAGGTGAGCCACTCAAGGATCCAACTAGAGATGCAACATTTGAATATTTCAAAAAACATGTCAGGTATGACATATTTGTAGTAAGTTAACCAGTCTGGGGAAAAACAGACATTACTACAAAAATGCATTCTATATAAATCAAAATAGTTTTTTCCCCTACAAGACTACAGTGCATCGCAGCAACATGATCAACAGCATTAAGTACACATGGTGTTCTGTAACTCGCTGAATGAGAAGCCCCCTCCTCTCATAATGTTATTTAATTAATAATGTTGCCTGCCTTTGTGGAGCTTGCACTTCAAGTAGCACTTGAGTAGTTATTTTACTCTGAGAATGTACAAGTGAAGGACTCGGCTTTCTTGAATGGTTTCTTTAAGAACATTTTGCACTCTCCCTCATTTACTTAAATTATGGATAAAATACTAATAGATCTTTCTGGCTGGCTTTTTACTTCAAGCAATGTCCTCATTATAAGGGGTCTGAAAGCCTTGTCCATACCCACAGAGCCTCTCTTTTGTGGCATATAACAAGCCTAAAGGAACTTTTTGTAATTAACCTTATTCAAGTGCAGAAAAAGCAGAAAGACTGAAAAGTATATTAAAAACTCTTGAACAAAAGATAAGATGTTCTTTGCAAAAGAGACCTTGCCTGTTTGGAGCATGTAACCCCTATATGAGACTCATTAAAACTGCTAGGCTTTATTCTTTTCCACTACTTTTACAAATTGAACTTAACTTTTACTACCTAATGAGCCAACTTTAATGATATTTATAGAATCCCTTGGACCATTTCTTTTACTTTATTTTGTTATAATGAATATAAAAACACAAGCAGAAAACTGGCCACACAGTCTCGCATAGACTCTAGATGTGCAGTGGAGAATGGCAACCTGCACTTTCAATCAACCACTAGAAGTCACTTAGTACAAAGCATTCAGAGCTCCTGCATTCACGGTGATGGTGGTAAGAAAAGTCATTACCCTATTATAGGTATTACTATTCTAAACTAATGATTTGTGCTCTCACACAAGCTTGAAAACATAAAATATGAATTTGTCATCTTAGAAGTCTTGAAAATACCCCCCCCCCCCCCCCCCCCCCAAATAAAACTAAGTCGAGCTAAAATGATTAATTTACTCATCACACCTCCATATGTTTTAAAACCTTTTCATTTCTGCTTTAGAAAGTCAGGTACTATACTGACACAAATTTGGTGAATAGGAAAATTGTGCGGTTCAGAATCTGAAAGTAGGGTTCCACAACCCCGTTCTTAAAAGTATCTATCTATCTATCTATCTATCTATCTATCTATCTATCTATCTATCTATCTTAGTCTGTTAAGGACTTGATAATACCATGACTTGATAATCCTTTCAGGCATATTCAGTGTTGTTGTTTTTGCACTTGACCGTGGCTTTGTTTTGGCTATCAGTTCTGTTTTATCCAACATTTGTTTTACATGTAATAAAAACATTGACTGTAGTGATCACACTTTGAGGAAAGCTTCTAAAATGGGATATTTTTGTCTTCTTTCAGAGCCGACCTTAAATCTCCTTGGTGTTCTCACATGTAGTTCAGGTGCACTTGCTCTGCTTTATGGTGCCTATGGCACCTATGGTAACGGCCCAGATAGACAGTTGGGGTGTGCTGTTACTCGTTACTCATACTCGGAATTGCTTTTTCGGCAAGTATTCAATAAATCGATTTGTTAACGTGATAGTTTCAAAACAAGAAAAGCTGGCCTTGCCTCGATTTCCAATTGAGTACCAGTCAATGTCAATTAAGTTCTGCATTCAGTGTTTTAAAAGCCGAATGGAAGGTTATTTTCCTCTTCTCCGGGACACTGACATTTTGACTGCCGTACTCATGTATGAAGGCCATACACTGAGTAATTTGACTGCCTCCGCACGCCAGTACGGCAGTCTGAATAATGAACAGGGACCCTAGGAATCCATTTGCTGCGGAATAACACGGAAAAACACAGATTTTTTATGCTGGCGGAGAATTTTTATTTTTACACTTGGGGCAGAGCAAAAAACATGCACAGCTTTTTTTGTTTGTTTGATAACCAAATCAATACACTATCATATATAATCATAAACACAGGCAATTTTGCTTTAAATTTACGTAAACATACTTGTTCAATAAAACTGCTTCTGGTGTACAGAGGTCAAGGTTGAACGAGGCGCACTGTCACATTCACGTTGAAACATAGCTGCAGTTTACTTCAGTATCCAGTGTGTTATTACTGTACTGAAGAAGGTGCATAAAGATGCCGAAAATGATAAACAAAATCACCCAAGATCTGGTCAATGAGTTTGGCAATAGCCATCCAGATGACAAAGACTAACTCACAGATAAACTAATATTATTATTATTTATTTCTTAGCAGACGCCCTTATCCAGGGCGAGTTACAATTGTTATAAGATATCACATTATTTTTACATACAATTACCCATGTACACAGTTGGGTTTTTACTGGAGCAATCTTGGTAAAGTACCTTGCTCAAGGGTACAGCAGCAGTGTCCTCCACCTGGGATTGAACCCACAACGGGCAAGAGTCCAAAGCCCTAACCACTACTCCACACTGCTGCCCAGTGAATGCTAGAAGTATTTGTAATGTTTAAAGTAAAATGGTAAGTTTGTTTATGTTATTGATTGATGACACTGTACCAATAAATACTTCCTGTGTTGTTATTTAATAGTACTGCTTGTGTATCTTATTATGTGACACATGGAATAACGCAGATTTGTATTGTTTTTTTATTGCGTAAAACTGGGATCCCTGGTAATGAGTAACAGCACATCCCTAATAGGCTCATGATTTGCAACAGGAGATTTTAAATATTCAAAGGATAACCGTTTATCACGGTAAATAACAGGTAGACATTTTATTTTTAATACAAGCCTTTGTTGACTAAAAAGTTGAAGTGTGTCGTGAGACAGCAGAGAGGGGGTTAAAACCTATCTGCAGTTAAAACATGTGCGGAATGCACATTTGCATTGTTTTATTAGTTCAATTATCACCCGCACCTGGTTAATTGTAAATTAGAGCCAGGTGCAGGGTTTAAATGAAAGACAGCCAGTCTGTTCGGGGCTGCCATGAAGTAAGAAGCCCGATTGTTGGTGTAGTCAATCGTATTGAGGGAAAAAAAAAGTAACGGTGTGTTCTTTTTGTGTTTGTGTTAGACTGTGTGTGTTTTGTTTTTAGCCGGTAAACAGCTTAGCTGTCCGGCTTATTAGTTAGGTTCCTGTTTGTTTAGTTAGCGCTCGTACAGAGCTAGGTGTTTGTTTTGTATTTTGTTTATTTGGTGTTTATTAAAAATAGCGCAACCGTGCTGTAAAAATCCATTTCTGCATGCCGGGTCAATTTTTAAAGGGGCAACGAACCCGAGTGGGTGAGTTTCGTTTACAGTGTGTATGTGAACATGCATGTGTAGGGTAAGGTATATATTATTTAATTGTATTGTTTAATATAATTTAGGTGTGGTCCATTATGATGTGACATCTCATTAATAAGGATGTCCTGAGATGGCAGCCTTTCCTATTCTGTGATGGTAGAATGTATTGTTAAGTGACATATTACTAAAGTACATTATTATTAGGCTTCCAAGCTGGCTTGAGAACCCTATTGTTATTGTAAAGATTTTTTATTTTTTATTTTTTAAATTTTTTTATTAGTGTTTTTCCTCCCAAAATTTTAAACTGGTCCTGTTCGCACAAGGTGTAACCGATCAACATAAAACTTGGCAGGTATCATCCTGTGTAGATTCCAGTTCAGATGCAAAAACAATCGCACTCCTGTGTCAACCAAGATGGCAGCCTGATGCATTTTTTGGAAAGACCTTTTAAAATCTTCTTGGGAACCAGCGAACTGATGATCTGAAACTTCACGTATGTCATCAGCAACCAAACCCGCTTCAAGTTTGTAAAGCAGAAGTTGCTGCAATAAATTTTACTATCAAAATGGCTGCCACCAAATTCGCCAAAACGCGCCCAAACATCAAACTGCTTCTGTTTGCAAACATTTAACCAACTAACTCCTAACTTGGTAGGCATCATCCTGGGGACAATGGAGTTCAAATAGGGAAAAATTGTGTTCTTTCATAAAACAAGATGGCGGCCAGACCTATATTTGGTTTTTAAATTTAAAACCGCTTCAGTTGAACACAGTTTAGTTGATTTAACTCCAAAGTTGACAAGCATCATCCCTGTGTCAATACAATTGACTTTTTCAAAAATGGTGTTTGTGCGTAAAGCAAGATGGTCGCCTGGCACATTTCCTTAAAAACTTTTCAAAATATTCTTCTTGGGAAGCGGTGAACCGATTGATCTGAAACTTTGCATACGTCATCAGCAACCAAACCTGCTTCAAGTTTGCGAAGCAAATCTGCCAAAACACGCCCCTATCATCAAACTGCTTCTGTTTGCAAACCGTTTAAAAACTAACCCTTAACTTGGTAGGCATCATCCTGGGGACAATGGAATTAAAATATGGAAAAATTGTGTTCTTCTGTAAAACAGGATGGCCACCAGACCTACATTTTCTTCTTAAATTTAAAACTGCTTCAGTTGAAAAATGGTTTATGTGATTAACTGGTTGACAAGCATCGTCCCTGTGTCAATACAATTGACTTTTTAAAAAATGGTGTTTGTGCGTAAACCAATATTGCCACCTGACACATTTCTTTAAAAACCTTTCAAAATCTTCAGTTAAATGTAAAACTAGCTTATAACTCCTTACAAAGTACAGATAGATTAATGGTTACTATGGATCACATATATGAAACCATATGTGCTCTATCTAAAATGACCTTGCCTGTGACCTTTGACCTCTCCTTAAGTTAAAATGTAAAATTAGCTTATAGCTCCTTACAGAGTTTATATAGATTAATGGTTACTATAGAACACAGATAGGAACCCATATATGCTCTATCCAAAAAGCACCTTGCCTGTGACCTTTGACCTCTCCTTAAAGTTAAATGTAAAATTAGCTTATAACTCCTTACAGTGTGTAGATAGGGTCATGGTTACTATGGTGTTTAAAGTTATAAAGCATTGTGAGATAATGAACTAATGCAGTATTTTGAATTGAAACTGCTCCATAAAACTGATCTGTTGCTGACACTTGTGCTGAAATGCTACAGCTTGCCAAAATGTCCAACTGATACTGAGCTTGGAAGCCGTTAAACTGCCTGGCAATTTTAGTTTATTTATTTATTTATTTATTTATTTATTTATTAGCGGATATCCAGGGCAACTTACAATTGCTACAAAGTATCACATTACAGATACGAGCAGTTATAAAATACAATACAATCAGTTGTAAGTAAGAGCAAATTCAAATGAGAGAATTTTAAAAAATACAGTAAATAATTACGTTTGAGAGTGATTGTGACTAAGAGCAGTTAAACTTAAAAATATTTGGTTATAATAGTAAATTCCATTGAGAGCAAGTAAGTACAATAAATGTGTGTGTATATATATATATATATATATATATATATATATATATATTAGAATTAGGTGGGAATATTAACCGCTTGTGCCAGCTAGTTACAATGTTGGGCCAAGCTTAGCTGAGCAGTCCCTTCAATTTACCAATATATATTACCAGATCCCTTCTTGTCAATGTCCCCAGGACCATATATCGAAGTTTGGTAAACATTTCTGTGGACTCCCTATTTTACTGCAGTAAAACAAGGTGATAGAAAAGCAAAGATGTCGTTAAGCATTATAAAGGCATAGTGTTAGCATACTAAAGCACAGTCAAGCATGATAAATCTCTGATGAGTTTTGGTAGAAACCATGCTTAATCATGGCAAATCACAGTAAATGGCAGGTATAACCATGGAAATAAAAAACCATGATCAACTGCAAAATAACCGTGAAAAGGGTTTTTTCACAAAACAGGGGCTTTTTCATAATTGTTTTTTTTTATCAGGGGTCATGTTCTGCAACAATAGCATTCTGTAAATATAATGTTTTGTTTTTGAGCATGTCACACTAATCTGCAGAACAAGACAGCGACGTGAATCATGATTGTGTGGTCTTTGTGGTCTGTTGTTTTCAAATGGCAGCAAATTCTATACGTGCTGCCTATGAGCTGGCAGTTTTCCATCTGTGATTCTTCACACTCACCCCATAGTAGTCAAATGATGATATTAACTGCCAACAGTGTTTTGTGGGCCTGAGCAAAATAGCAGGTGCAAAGAACCAGAATACGCGAAACAGCTATGTATCATCAAAAAGAAGGCTATGCAGTAAAGTCAATTAGTTGGTATTCATAACAAAGACAGTATCCAGTTTCATCAAAATGTTGAAAGAGTGCTATTCATGCTATTAAAATCTGTTCCCTCACCTCTTAATAACCATAGCAGTATTATCACTGGTTTTCCTTTTTTCTGCTGTTGATCATTTGGTATATTTCTTGTATTATATAATATTTCAATCAATCAATAAATCATTCATGATAGATCGCCGGAAAGCGCTTTACAGATACAAACATTAATAATATTACAAAAAGTAACAATAAGCAGTAAAAATTAACAACAGAATAAAAACAAATTAATAAAACAGTAAAACATGCCAGGGAGCTTTCCTTACAGGGCTAGGCAGGTCATTCCATAATTTAGGGGCTTTATAGCTAAATGCTCTACCACCTGTGTTTTTTTTTCTGAATTTTGGGAATAGTAAGTAACCCGGCATCCTGTGATAAGGGTGAGCATCTAGGAACATATGGGGTTAAAAGATAATTTAAGTAAGATTGGGCAAGGCCATTTAAAGCCTTATAGGTTAAAAGCAGCACCTTAAATCTATGCTAAAACAGACAGGAAGCCAGTGAGAAGATGCTAGCACAGGGGTAATGTATTCTTGTCTCTTAGTCCCTGTTAAAACTCTAGCAGCAGCATGTGTACAAGTTGCAGATGAGAAATAACATGACTAAAAGTACGAGTATTTAGAAGATGCTGATATTCATGCCATAGATGAAAAGTTGCAGCTGCTTCCTGGTACATAACCCAGTCAAATAAACTCACTCCAATAGATTAGAATGGGAGTGAATTGAGTTTAGTGGTCTCAACATAGCCCCCTGTGGACATTAGACAACATCACAAAAACCACATGCAGTCAGGGACAACTGGCAGGGGTGTGAGAGGCCCAAGACTGACTTGCAGGGGGTGTTCAGTTCAGGATGGAGGTGCGGTCCCAGAGCTCTGAAAAGAAGCTCCCATGACATTGGCTGCCACAAAACCTGACTTTAGCCAATGCCACAGTTCCTTTACTTTCATGATCTCTAAAAAATAGATATTATCAGTTATTTTAGCTCAGCCAGTAAACTGGAAGAAAGTACAACGTACAGTATGAAAATAACCACTGACTTTTGGCAGAACTAGCCACACCAGACATCAAAGACTCAAAGAACAAAGAACATAGCCCACAATGTGGTCACTCAGCACATAGATGCACTAACTGCCCCCATTCAGTGCATTGGAAAATCAGATATTAAGCCTCAATGTGCTACCAATAACGAAAGTGGTTATTTACAAACCGCTAACTAAGATCATGCAACAGTCTCTTGAGACAGGGGTTGTATGGACAGACTGGAGAATTGCAAACGTAATATTGATCCACAAAAAGGGAGACAAAACCGAACCAGGTAACTACAGACCAATAAGCCTGACTTCTATTATATGTAAACTTATGAAAACTATAGTATAGATAATTATCTATATGGCAACAGAATCCTGGGAGACAGTCAGCATGGTTTTAGGAAAGAGAGATTGTGTCTAACTAACCTGCTTGATTATTTTGAGGATGCAACATCGACAATGGATAATTGCAAAGCATATGGCACAGTTTATTTAGATTTCCAGAAAGCTTTTGACAAAGTCCAGCATAAAAGATTAATCCTCAAACTGAACACAGTAGGGATTCAAGGAAATGCATGCACATGGATTAGGGAGTGGTTAACTTGTAGAAAACAGAAAGTACTGTTTAGCGATGAAACCTCAAAATGGAGTGAGGTAACCAGTGGAGTACCACAGGGATCAGTATTAGGTCCTCTGCTCTTCAAAGTGGAAAGAAGAGTGACCAGAATTATTCCTGGTTTAAAAGGCATGTCATATGCAGACAGGCTAAAAGAATTGAATCTTTTCGGTCTTGAACAAAGAAGACTATGCGCCGATCTGATTCAAGCATTCAAAATTCTAAAAGGTATTGACAATGTCGACGCAGGGGACTTTTTCAACCTGAAAAAAGAAACAAGAACCAAGGGTTGCAAATGGAGATTAGGTAAAGGGGCATTCAGAACAGAAAATAGGAGGCACGATTTTACACAGAGAATCGTGGGAGTTTGGAACCAACTTCCCAGTAATGTTGTTGAAGCTGATACACTGGGATCCTTCAAGAAGCTGCTTGATGAGATTCTGGGATCAGTAAGCTACTAACAACCAAACGAGCAAGATGGGCTGAATGGCCTCCTCTCGTTAGTAAACTTTCTTATGTTCTTATGTTCTTATAAGAAAATCCACACAAAACCCACACAAAACCCACACTAAAGTTTCTTGTTGCTTAGTTTTCTGATTGGAGTCGCTGGCTGAAACATCAGAATAAATCAGTTACATTTAAAAAAAAAAAAAATCATTTTAAAAACAGTTGTGTTACTAGAACCCATAATTAAGAAATGTAACATACCAGGTTTCATTATCCCAGCGGTGGACGATGCCGCATCATGGGTATTTGCAATAGCCTAAATAATAACACAGTACTAAAAGAAATCTTCTACTAACATGAAGCTGTTCTTCAGTTCAAACACCTCGTGCACAAAAGCAATTGTTTTTATCTACCTCTTAAAAAATGTAAAAGGATAAAAGTGCCAGTAACTTTTTATTTTTATTAATTAGGATTTGAGTGCAGATTTGTATATTTGTGTATGTTTCAGTATTTAAGTTACTGTTAGGTACTAAAATGTATTCGAGAAAGTAAAAAAAAAAAAATCATAATTAAAAATATCTTGTAGCCTACACTGAACTGTTTGTTCAGTGACTTGTACACAGTGTATTAATTATTTGTATATGTTTATTTAGCAGATGTCTTTAACCAAGGCAATTTACAGAGACTAGGGTGGGTAATCTATGCATCAGATGCAGAATCACTTAACAATGTCTCACCCGAAAGACAGAGCACAAGGAGGTTGAGTGACTTGCTCAGGGTCACACAGTGAGTCAGTGAGTGAGGATTTGAACCAGGGACCTCCTGGTTACAAGCCCCTTTTCTTTAACCACTGGACCACACAGCCTCCTATTCAAAGTCTCTGGCTTTGTTAGAAAAGAGAGCACAGTGTCTGTGTTGTTATAATGTGAAAATAGAGTTGCTGAAAGTAATATGTCTGCATCCAGTTGTTTGATTTCTACAACTTGTCATTCAAACCGAAGCCTAGCTGCTATTGTGGTTACTGTATTGTCACTGACAGCAAACACTATTCTCTATTTTTTTCAGTTTTATTTGCTATATTAAATTTAAATATATAGATTGAACATATTGGACATGTGAGGAAGCAGACTTAGTCTACATTGACAGACCACATTTAGGGTGTGTGTACTAGAACATAATTTTTTTTCATTAAGTAGAAAAAGCATAAAATACATACATTAATACTATATTTATGTATTTCCTGGCAGATTGATTTAGAACAGAGATTAAACATAGTTTGAACTATAACATTCAAGGTCCATTGCAAGAGATTATGGACCTCATATTGACCAATCAGGTTAAAGGAAATTTGTATTTGATTATCTATTGCAATCCAATACTTCTTTTTTTTTTTTTTTGAATAACAACAAGTCCTTCTACTTACTCAGCCAAATCTGATGGCACCAAAATAATGTACTGCCCCCAATTGCAGCGACCAGTAAAATAATAATAAACAGTGATCAGTTTCCCAATCCTGTGCTTTTAGCTCACAAACAGGTTTCCACAGGTACATTAGGTCTCAGAGAGAGAGAGAGAGAGAGAGAGAGAACATAAGAACATAAAAGAAAATGTATAGTGCAATGGAGAAGAGGCCATTCAGTCCATCAGTGCTTGTCCAGTTCATAATAGCTTGTTGATCTTAAAGGATCCCAATGGCCTTTGTTTCAAACTAAGCAAAGCTTCTTGTCTTTAGTTTTTGTCCTCACTGTCCAATTATCTTAATTAATATAATAATAATAATAATAATAATAATAATAATAATAATAATAATAATAATGATAATAATAATAATTTGTGATACAGATGTGATAATAATCTTGCAATAACACCTTGGATTATGAATATCGTCCAGAAGTGTGTGCAAAAAAAGGCTTTTGTGCTTTCTTGTTTGATTATTAAATAATTTATAAGATACTGGAGGTTGGCACATTCACTATGACCTCTGAATGCTAGTTGTTGTCACAGAGATTCTCAAATGGCTAAAAGAAATCAGTGTTATATTTTATTTATTTATTTATTTTTTTCAGCTGGTCTGCTTCTGAACTTCTGCACCCTGCCTTCTCTGTGACCCTTTCCCAGCAACCCTCTTACTCCAACGCAGCCTCACACCCCTGCCTGGTCACCTTCCATCTAACCAAAGTGAGAAAATAACATGGCATTGTATCTATTAACACATTTACTCAAGTGTTATTGAGAGGCCAGAGCCAAGGCCTTGCTTTTTAGCTCATCTGATTGCCACAGGCTTTTGCACAGGCCCTGGACACCTGGATGAGAACCAGGCCGAGTGCAATTAACCGATGCTGCTCAGAAAGGAAGCAGCAGCAGCAGGAGTATGAAGAGAGATGTCCAGGCTTGTCCAAATAAACCCTTCTCCTTGTTAGCTGCCTGTGATATTTTGCCGATCAATATCTATATCTACTGCGCAAATAAAAAAGATATAACAAAGAAAGTGAAAGCAGGTGTTGTTTTGCTGTCAGGATTTGATACCACTCCTTTTTTCATTGTCATTTTTATATAGACATATCTATTTGTATATCTGATGATACATAAAGGTATGCATATATCCAAGGTGATTTTGAATAGCTGTAGACAGAATGTGCCATAAAAAGATTTTTACTCCATAAGAATTCAATAGGAAATAACATGTGATACATACTATAATTACTTTTTTCTTCTGTGACTAGGTGTTGAGGTGTTAATTCCATATTTTTAACACCTTCCTTCTCTGCGTAGCCTAGCCACAGAATTGCAGCACTACAAAGATTTACCTTTTCAATTGTATTTTCATTGTTCTCCCTGAAAATCATTTAGCTTGGAACCAGCTGTTCAAGTTCCAGCCTTAAACAAGGCATTTACAGGAGTTCTAATCTATATAAACAATGAGAAATTCTGCACCAAAAAAGCTCAGTCACAAAAGATCAGTTAAGTTCCTCTGAACAACATCAGTGCTCTCATCTTGGCTCTGTTTGTTAACAGGCACTGAGACAGAGCAGAACACAAGCCTTGGGAGATGTGATAAAATATACAGCGAGAAAAGCTTCCAAAGTGATAGAAAACTTGTAGGAGGAGAGGCAGGAGGGGCGGGGGAGAGTCAAAATCAAGAAGTAATTTGGTAATTAAATGGGTGTAATGGAATTGCCTTTGGAGGACAATATAATGAGATGGCAACTTTTAAAATGGGCGAATTAGATAGTATGAGGGTATCACCGCTGGGCTTTGTGAACTATGGTAACTTGGAAAATATAAATCAATACAATGCACACAAAAGTAGTGTGTACAGCAAATGATTGTTGCACACAGTGGTAAGGTTATATAATGGTTTACTGAGCCATGCTTTTGGTGCTGAATCACTGGGATCCATTAAGACCCAACTTGACAGAGTTTTGGGATCAATCAGCAACCTGCATTGATGGGCAGAATTGCCTCCTCTGTAATGTTTTTTAATGTTCTTATTTTCACTCTGCCTTTCACCTGTATATACACTGTCATAAGCATCAGTCTACAAGTGTCATGATGCCTAGAGCACCAACATGTTTGGATGCACCCCACAGCCGGGACACAGGCTTCCACATCTTCATCAACTCTGAACCTTCAGCCACCAAGAAGCTTCTTCTGTGGACCAAATAGATGAAGATCAATAAAGGCAAGAACTTGTTATCCATGTCCTGGGAAATGAACATCATCAGATGGGCTGCATATGATGTGCAACAGTAGTGCTTAAAAGGACTATGAAGTCAGACAAACGTTTGAATGAGAAGGCTTTGCCACAAGATATTGACAAAGACAAAGGGGATTTTCTAATGTTACTAACATTTTATTGGCCAATCAGGTAAATTAACATGGGGGAGAACATTGTCCTGTAGCAAAAACACACACTGCAATGGCTGAAGCCTCTTACAGCTACTGGCTGCAACATAAGTGATGGAAGGTCCACTCTCAGAGGATTTCATTGTGTGGGCAGGTACATAACTAGTTGACAATGAGATATGTTTTTTTACTAAAAGAAATTGAATCAAAACTGAAGTAATGTAATCAGATAACTTCCTGTGAGTAAGGATTTGGGCTGCTGAAATGACAACGATAAGAAAAGTAATCCTGCTATGTAACAATGACATATACCAACAGATTCTCTACAGAAGGGAGCTTTGTGCCGCAGATGAAACCAAGCAGTTTAGCACCTTGACCAGTTTGGTGCATTAAGAATGGGAGACATGGTTTTGTGAGAAAATCTACTCCTGGAACTGCTCAGGGAGATTGATGTGGTTTGGAAAATATGTAATTTGGTTTTGACTGTTCAAAAAGTGATAGACAGCCAAAAACAGTTCTAACACTGAGACATAATATGCAATATGGAAAGTTAGAGCTGTCAGGACAAAACTGACATAACCCCTAACTATAGGCACTTTAATATACCTGCAAAGGGATTTCAGCAGGCTTTGTATAATTGAGGGTAATTCCCTTTCTCTCAGTTACAAAATGTATGTGCTGTACTCTCAGTGCATCCATGACTTCAAAAACACTCCTAAATTATATTTCAAGTAGACAAACATATTGGTGAGTGCTTTATTTCATTGTCACGGATGAAGGCACTACCTAAAACATGTGCCCTTCTGACATTGCTGTCAATTTGATTAACCCTATACCCCACCAGGATAACCATAGCTGGATTTTATTGGCACACAAGGGAATCCCCCTAGATTGCATCAACCCCCTATGCTTGGTTGCCCCTAAAAACATAAATGTAGGGGATTCAACAGTGCTGTAAAACGCTCTAATAAAATTGAGGGATAGTTGATCAAATTAACCTCTTAGTTTCTTACTTTTAAAAAATAGGCTAATGATATTTCATTGCACTTCAATCTCATGATCGCCACACCTGATAAAACTTGTTTACACACTGGAGAACCCCTTCTAAATGGGAACAAGTGTCTGAGGGACCCTTGAAAGGAAACATAAAAGGTAAGGATATAATGTCTGAGTGTCTGGGCGACCAGCACTGAAGTAATCTAGAGAAGTGTTATTTTCAAAAAGAAATTCTTGTTTGCATTAGGATGCGTGATACAAGGTAGCTGTAAAACCATGTGGCAGCTTCACTTTGCTTTTGTGGACAAACATGTTCGGTGAAAAGAAAATAATGTGTTTTGTGATTTTTATGAAAACATTCCTCGAGACGAATAGTGGGCCTATCAATTAATAATCCACAGATTTAACAGGGCTGCTGCAAAGGAGGAGTTTGGGGAAAGACTGAAAATATACAGTACACAAATAAAGCTATGGAGCTGTGCTATTCACATTGAAACACATTGGAATTCACATGCATCTTCATAACCGACACATCCCTCCTGATGGACTCTTCATTTAAGAGTTATTTGATCTTAACTCACTAACCAGTTAAAGCCACCTGTATCAGATACAAACCTGTTGCTCTGTTTGTAGCCAACTAATGGACACTGGAATGCCAGTAAGTAATTTGTAAAATCAGGCAAATTAAGCCCCCTCTCCTTCCCCCTTTCCCAGGATTGGACTGCCAATGTTTTATAGGTGTTTGAAGTGCTGCTGTAGGTTGTTTATTATCCTAAATAAACCATTTTGTAAGTCTAATGAAGGAAAGAGTCCTGGTGAGTGTGAGAGGGCTGTGCATGATATTAACTGATCCCAGTGTTTCAAGCTGAGATGCTTAATCCAAATGACATACACATACATTGGCAACTTGTGTGCAAAGACTAACACCATATCACCTGTGACTGTAATGAAAACCCACCTTATTCACAGTGTTTGACTGTGTTTGTCCTTAACACACACATTGCTGTTTTTTGGGTGTTTTGTTCTATTCTCTGTTGGTAATGAAATTGTCGTGGCAGTTCTGGATGTGTGTTGTGCATTTGGTGTATGAATATAGCATGTTTTTTTTTAAAGGCAGCAATTTGTTTTTCTGAGTGATCTACACTTGTCACCCTTGAACCCCCCCAACCCCCTCTCCCCAACTATTTACTAACCGCAGTGTCATTTCAATTGGAAATATGCGAGTGCTGAGGTCTTAATTAATGTATGCAATCTCACAGCTCTCAACAGGCTTTACATCTCTGTTAATGAAGGGATTAACAGCAGCATCAAAATGTATTTAACCTGCAGCACTAGCTCTGTTTCAATAAGTATTAAACAGCCTATTAAATGAAGTGGGGGCTCAATTAACCCAGACAAAGGCCACTGTGCAGAATGTGGCAGGGAGGCCTACATTTAGCATCTGCCCAAACAGCTTGCTATGAGCTGGAAATAAAGGGGGTGACATGTCCTACCCTGGGGCTATGATATAAGTGAAATGGTAATTCTGCTTCCTCTGGGCCAGCTGAATAGGTGACAGCATTGAAACCCACCACCATCTCACCATATGACAGTTTGTAAAATCAGAGTGCACCCAACGGTCACCAGAGAATCCTTGTGTAGTATCAGAGCATTGTCTTCAAAGCTGCTGCCTGATTCAATGGGAAATCAAGCTAAACGCTGTAGGAAATTTCACCGCTGGAAACAAAAATCTGCTCACGACCATGTGGAGCGAGGCCCAACACATTTTTCCTTTGTCCGCTTGCTAGTTTATCCTGCCTGGCTCCTTTCGGGTTAGGCTGAAGACGAATAACGCGTTGTGATCCTTTCAAGTTTTTGTTTAACTGTGCCATCAAAACAATGGGTATTCCCCTTTGCTGACTAAATTAATAAAATAGAAGAATGTGGAAGTCTTACCTTTGGGTTGTTGGCTCTTACACATATCAAATTCCCTTACAGACACCTTCGTTAGTCCAGTAACAAAAAATCAAAAATAGTTTAACTCCTTCAGCACTAAGTAATTAGGCGAGGCGTTCTCAAACATTGTGAAAACTGAGAAACAAAGGTAATATGTAAATAATTCCAGATGCCTGCAGAGCTTGCAAGACCGCAGTTCTGCACACACAACACACTGAGGTCAGGGATCATTGCAGTTTCCAAGCCAAGTAAACCTGATTTCCAAATACTTTTTACCATATTTTCTACACTTGTGTTTAACTAGATTGCCTCTGTTGCTGCTTGGCGCTGTAGCATTTCTCTACATAATAAAAGTTGATGGTCAAGAGCTACTCCACTAAAAAGGAGGTCCTGCTCCAGGAACTGTCTCCCTGTCCCTTCCTCTAGACTGGGGTGGGATTAAAATATCTTAAACTAACCCTTATGTTATACACTATGATCCTGGTTAACACACACGGTGATCCTGGTTCTGATGATCCCGGTGTACACACGGTGACCATGCGGTTGCCTGGTTTTTGGTTCACTCAGCCTGGTTCAAACACTCAGTCGTGTGAGTTCTCCACCGATCCACCTCCAGGCGTGTAAAGAACAAAAAAGAACCCAGGACCGGTTTTTCTGTTTTGATAATCAATTAGTCAATCAACACCTGGCCACATGCTGCACATGAATTTCAATTAGGCAGGAAATTATAACCTCCCAGCCCTACCATATTTAACACAAACTTTATTTCCCACAAACTTTAAAAATAAACACATTTTCTTTACAAATCCAACAAAAACACATTATTTACATGTGCAGCGTCACAGCCCTGCCACACTCCACTAGCCAGCAGAGAAAAGAAAGCAGTACCCCATCATAGTTTATTCTAATAAACTTAACACAGTGTGTATGCACTGTATACAACATTAACATAGCATATGGATTTCAAGACCACTTCACTTTAACATACTTTTCATAAAATATTTTCTAAACAAAGTTGTTAAGACAGGAGAAAGGCAGACAAAAATCAGGCACATCCTATCAACTTAATTTGCTAAACTTAAATAAATTATAATAAACAAAATAATTATATACTGTTCTGTACAAATGAAACTTATCAATTTAATGAAAAGGAAGCAATTCAGCCAAACTTTAATTCAGGAGCAAGGTAGATTACAATTCAAAGAAACAAACAGAAACAGTACTTTTAATTATATATATATATATATATATATATATATATTAATGTATTACCATTTAAATGAATCAATCTATAGGCATTTGCTACATCATTCTACCTCGCTTTGTTCCTTTCACTCTCGTCAGTTTTAGCATCTGAGGTCATCAATGTGGGAGAGCACACGACCGGTGATTGGCTACAACAGGCAAAATGGGAGGGGAGGCATTTCACCCTTGGCTATTTTTTAGATGGCTTTACTCAGCGTTCCATGCAAGCCAGCTGCCCCTATGTTAAAGCTATGTATTTATTGGTGTATTACGTATTACATATAAATAAATAAATACATAAATAAATACCATTTTCGAGTAGGCCGTGTCTCCTCTGATGAGCCACCACTGTGCTTTTTTGTTTTCAGAGACCATTTACATGTCTATGTAATGTGTATTTCCTGTTGTATTATTCATGGATTACAAGATATTTTTTTTTACTACAACAAGGAATAAAATGTTTACATGCGTATGTGTGGCTGCTTTTGAGGATGGTGTTTGTTTCGTGAAGTTTTGGGGAATGTACTAGTTGTCTGTATCGTGAGTTTTTAGAGGGTTAATGCTTTCATTTACTTGGTTTTCACGTATTGGTTTTCTAACAGCATCTATTCTGTGAGGCTTGGTATTAAATCTTTCACAATGGGTTTAAAACAGAGATCAGCCTCTGGCACATGCATTTTAGCTCTAAGCTAAAAGTCTGTACGTTGCAGTGGCAGAGTGCTGCATCTTTAACGAAACAAGAGGTGGCACAGACAGGCACTGTGCCTCCCCTTGAACAGTTGAGAAGACTCCTATGGAGGCGTGCCTCACAGTTTGAGAACCCCTGAACCAGGCACAATGTCTGCCCTACCTAATTAATTGTTCCGGTGTCTAATACAGAAATAAATCACACAAAAATTCCACAGGGGCTTACCCAAGACTGAGACTAGTGATGTTATATTTCCTAGACTGCACTAGTAGTATGCCTTTGGAGTGAAGTGGATGTTTCACAGTTTTTTGTGTTGCGAAAAATATCTCTTGAACACAAATACTGTATGGTCTTGATTGGTAATACATTAAAATGTCATAAGATTTTTAACCAAATATCATAGAAAACCCATCTGAATATACATTATGTTAATTTTCTATTTATAATTAGGGCTTCTGTTTTTTGGTTTTTATTAATAAATTTTTCGGCGCTTATTTTTAGGCATTTTCGATTTATACGTAAATCTATTTTTTTTTTTCCGGGCTTTCGCTTTTTATATAATGTATGAATCTTTCAATTCGAAGATGACCACCAACCAATACTTTTGGGATATGTCTGCCACAGGTCAGGTATTCACTGGGCATTTTATATCAAAGCTGCCGATAGGCTACTCTGTGAAGTGACATCCTTGGTCCTGCCCGCCGAAGTATTAAATAGTCACTCCGCAGAGATTTCTATCGGCAGCTTTGATATAAATGCTCAATGAATACCTGACCTGTGGCAGGCATATCCCAAAAGTATTGGTTAGTGGTCGTCTTCTCTTTCAGGGAACCAGGGTTACATCCGTAACCTATAATTTTCAGTAACTTTTGTTTTTTTTCTTTTATAATATGTATAGTAACTCGACAATACTTGCACACATTTTCAATTGTTCCTTTGCTGTCTACCACAACAAAAATCTTATGGTCACAGCATATTCTTCTGGGGTTTTTGTATGTTTAGGCATTTTTTAAAATTTTGCCACAATTTGCAATTCTGTTTTAAATTCCATGAGCGTGTAAATACTCCCTCTCGAACTGGAATATATCTTAAAGTTTCGCTAGCAAGAACAATCCTCCGTTTTCCAACAAAAATGTAGGAATTTCCTGCCACTCAGTAGCTGGGGTGGGTTTAAGTATTCAGAAAGAATCAATGCAGGGTACAGGAAGGAGGGACATTGCCCAACTGCACTGCACAAAGTTATTTTGCAGGGAAAGCGGTCAAGTCAGCGTGAATTGAGTAGCCATTTCCAGTGTTCTTCCGGTGTTTATTAGATATAACCGATTTCCTTTTTTTTGTATCGGGGATATTTTATAGGTTTTCATTGGTTAAAAACGAAAATCAGTAGCCCTATTTATAATGTACAGATAATGTCAGGGTCTAATACTGTTAATTCTAGATAAGTATAAATTGTTATAATTATCTTTTTAACCCTTTGTCCACAGGGTTCGACCTGACCACCTGAAACAATAGTTTCAGTATATTCCCCTGGTCCTAAGAAAGGCCTAGAAATCTCAGTTTGTAGATCCTGTACTTAATCCAAGTCGCCACACACTGTCCCAGTAGAAACGCCAATAAGGGAGAGTATTAGTTGAAGTTGACCAACCCAAGAACCTACTAATCTGTTTGTTCATCCCGGTGTAAGGCTTGTATTTGGCTCCCTTCAGGCTCGATCCCCCCCTCTCCAGCACCACGACGCAGGATCCTGCACTGGAAGCATGAACAGCACTTGATCCCCACACTCCCTTGTGTCCCTCGTCTTTCACTACGTACACCCCGATCTCTTCCCTCCCTACTCTAATTTGGTCTTCCGACCCGACCACTGGTACTTAACTTAAGTAGGGTAGGACCTCGCGTCTCGGGTGTGTACAGGGAGCTGGCAGTCCGTCCCTTGGTTGGTGCCTGTTCGCTTCTCCAGGGCGTCAGTCATGGAGGAGGGTGCCTTGAAGGGAAGCAGTACACCTTGTCATAAACCACAATTAATATTGATAAATAAGTGTTTTTACTTCTGAATCATTTGTCAAACGCCACACGGTCCTCGGCTTGATATTAATAGTCTTCATTTTAATCAAAAGAGCACCGCTTTAAAAGCGTACTTCAAGGATGAATGCCTAGCTTTGCTATCGGTCGGATGGTCGGTCGGTCGTCAAGATGGCCAACTTCCTGTGTCCTCCATTCGATTCTCCCTGGAACCACATGCCCCTCCCTGTGCTTTCAGTTCTTCTTTATAGGGGACTATCAATGGCTGCATTTAGAAATTGGGGAATTTCTAAACCAAATTAACCAAAATAACTTAACGCAATAATACAAAATAAGCAACAACGTGCCTCCTTTTGGGTAATAAACAAAAACATAATGTGGAACGTAAAACCGAAATACTAATATACTATTAACAAAAGCAAACAAAACAAAACATAATGTGCACAACGCCAACTAATTATGTCACTCATAACAATAACAACCACTTATTTTTAATAAATTCATATTAATTTGTGGCCATTGTTTTGATGTCTTACAACACTGTTTAGGTTTCTGTTTCCTGACATTTGTGTGTGTCTTCTACAAGCCATTGTGTATTGATGATTAAGACCTATTATTTCCATTTTGTACAGAGCCTCTTTGTGTGATAAGATGACTATCCAGAAATGGAAACCTTGTGTGTAAATTCCCAATGAAAAAATATCTGCTTTGCATGTGACACTTTCTTTCCTTCTGAATTTATGTAAATGTACCTTAGTGACAGACTTGGTTACTTTCGCTTATTTTGTCAATATAAAAACTGTTATCTTTTTTTTTCAGAGAGTTATGAGTAGGCTTGTTCCTTTTCAACATTTATTTTTCAGGGGCTTTATTGAAGCATCATAAAACCTGTTAATTGTGCAAAGGGTTACAGGGGCTTTGTTACTTAATGCGACCATTTTCAATGCATTTTATTTCTGACCAGCAGTTGACCATATGCTTCCGGGGCAGATATTTCCAAAGGCAGGAAAATCACAGCCACTGAAACAGGTGTCAATCATACCTGACACTTTCCTATTGTTGACTTTGGATTATCACAGCGTGTCATCAGATCAGCTGGTCAGAAATGACTCATTAACTGAAAGTGGTAAAACCTGTTTGGTAATTATCAGGTTTCATGGTGTTCCAATGAAGAAACCCAGTAAAATACTGTATGTACTCTGAAAAATGAATGATTTATTATAGTATTTTGTGAGCCTCTTATAAATGTTGATTCAGAATACACAAATATTTCAAATTCAACCCTTTGAATAAACTTGTAGCAGGAAGCAGCAGCAACTTTTGATCTCTGTGTGTTGTATGTCTGCATATTTTACAGTTCAAACATAAAATTCAAGCAAAGTACAAAAATAGAAGAAAAGGATGACCAGAGAGAACATTCTTTTAATAAAAGGCAAGTTAATTCTCTTGAATTTATACTGCTAACTACTATTTTCATACAGTTTTGAGTTATATGAGGTTGTGAGTCTGTTAAGATGGCAATAACTAAGCAAACCACTTGTAAATCTACCAGTTGAAAAGCGCCCAGGAAACAGCTAGCAACTAAAGCTGCCCGAAAGAGGCGATGTGAAGAAGCCTCATTGGTACAGGCCCAGGTACTGTGTGTCAGAAATCTACTGAGCTGCTGATCTGCAAGCTGCCTTTCCAGCGTCTTGTCAGGGAAATTGCCCAGGATTTCAAGACTGATCTGCGCTTCCAGAGCTCCGCTGTTATGGCGCTGCAGGGTTCGCACAAAGCTTACCTGGTCGGTCTCTTCGGGGATACCAACCTGGGTGCTATTCATGCCAAGAGGGTTACCATCATGCCCAAAGACATCCAGCTGGCCTGCCGCATCCGTGGAGAACGCGCTTAACCCGGTTAAAGAAACTACAGTATTATTCAATTTAAAAAGCTTTCAGGCCTTTATAATCAAGTCCTCCAACAAAAACATTTGAACTTATATTATGAGAAGGGGTTGGTACTTGTGCTGAGGGATGCCCTGTGTGAACTCTGTTTCGTAGTTCAATACAAAGGAATTTATGGAAAAAATGTCCTCTATAGCTATCCACTTGTACTAGCTTGTATTCACCTTCCTGTTGGGAATGCTATTTCATAATAGGTTGTCTAAGGATTACCTACACATTTTACACTGAAAGCAAATATCCTATACTGACACAAACTATGTGCCAGGTCTGCAGAGCAGGGGACCATTAAGAAAAGGTTTATGTCTGCCTGCTTGGGGAGAGCTTTTTCTTTTTGAATCATGTGGTACAAACAGGGCTCGAATTAAAAAAAAAATGTAGGTATCATCCCATGTAGATTACAGTTCAGCTGTTCTAGTTTTAAGAGCATGTTTAGTTTTACCGCCGTAAGATTTACCACAAGGGCATTGGATCAAGTATATCTCTCCCTTTGTGGAGCAAATACCTTTAATAGGAATCTGGTATAGATGTTGAGAGTATTTGTTGAGGAGAGGGAGGCAAATCAGTTTTAACCAGACGATCCCTAAAATTCTCTTCTCTTTTAAAAACAAGGGGGATCCAAGAACAGATGTGTCAAATTGCTGTCCGATTTTAAAATGTGCCAAAATTTATGTAAAATTCCTTTCATTTGTTCAGAACATTTGGTATATTTAGTGGAAAATATTACAGGATTGTGCTTAGTTTTAATTTCAGCTTGTTCTTGATTTCTGATAATTTGTTTGGGCAGCAACACTGAGACATTTCTCCCTGTTTCCGAAATCTTTCTTTCATATCTATAAGGTTGGATGAAAAATCAGAGTCTCGTTGACAAATACGTTTAATTCTACAGAACTGGCTGTAGGGTAAACTATTTTTCAATGGAAGGGGATTGATGTTAATCTGATGTTAATAAAGTATTATGGTCAGTGGGCTTTTTGTACAAGTTTGTATATAATGTATTGTTTTCCTTAACAATCCATAAATCTAAGAAATTAATTTGCTCAAGATTGTATTGTATAGTAAATCGTAAATGTTCACAGCAAAAATTCAGAAATATTAGGCAAAAAATGTTAATTTGTGGATCAAAAGTGGATTGTTTCTCTAAATAGCCTACATACAAATTAGCATAATTTGGTGCCGTGGACGCACCCTGGCAGGTCAGAAGAAAAAAGTCTGATTGAAAAACAAAATAATTATGAGAAAGTACCAATTCAGCCAAACTCAAAATACATGAATTAGAAGGTAAAGGATCATCTCATTTTTGGAGGAAGTGTTCAAGATCACACAGTCCACCATCATAAGGAATATTTGTATACAAACTTTCAACATCAAATGTCACAAGAATAATTGTTTCTGTAACGGGATTAATAAGGGCTTTATGAATCTTTGGAAGCATATAAAACACTGGAATTCGAGGAAATTTGATCACCAAAAAATCATATTCTTTCTTAGTTATCTCTTCTTGATCTATGTAAGATTCAAGAATAAAAGTAATATTTTCTTTGAACTGATTAGTCGGGTCAAATTCTAGCATTTTATAAAAATTGCTGTCAAAAAGTTGTCTTTGACTCTCTCATATTTAGTCAACCTTATTTTGAACAGCGTTCCCTCCACCCTTGTCTGCTGGTTTAATAATAATGGAGGGGTCAGATTCAAGATCTTTCAAAGCATTTTTCTCTTCTTGAGTCAAATTGTTAAAAAAAATTATATTTGTTTTTATTTTTACACAATTTGTCGACATCATTTTCAACAAGTCTACAAAAAGTTTCAATAGAAGCATTGCGATTATTTGGAGACATAAAAAAGCTTTTGCTTTTGAAAGGTGTCTGCATATGAGAGAGTTGATCAATGTCAGCAATCATGATCTCAGGAGTTGACGTAGAGGGAGCAGGTAATGTTGATGTCAAGTTATGATTACCAAAAAATTCACGTATTCGAATATTTATAAAGAACTTAAATAAATCAACCTTAGTCTCAACGTTATTTATATTTGTAGTGGGGACAAATGTTAAACCCTTGTCCAACATATTAAATTGTAAAGATGTTAAGTTCTTACTTGAAAGGTTGAAGACATTTAGTCCTTGGTATAAGCCTGTGTCATGGGTCTCATCATGAGCGTCTCTTTGTTGGTGTCTTATTTCTGGCTCCTTCGTGTGTGTCGTTTCCCCTGTGACGTCCTTGTGCATTTTGTGTTCTTCTTCTGTATAAAAAATGGTCACTTTGAAGGATGATGAACTGTCTGATGAAAGATAATCAGAGGAGCTAGAGATGTAATTTCGTTTTTCTTTGTTCATTCTCCGTTCAGACTGAATATGGGATCTCTTTTGATCAGAGTTCCCGCCAGAAGTAAATTTTATTACTCTTTTTGTCAAGGAGATCACAATTACATTTTTTATTTTGTTTTCTTTAAGTTCACGAGCAAGTTTGTTTTGTACATCTGGGTTGGCAGACAACAATTCCTTAAATTTAGATTCATTTATCTCTTTTTGAATAGAAAGGCGAGTAGTTTCCAAAGAAGTTTGAATATCGATACTGTACCTTTTCAATTGCTCTATGATCAAGGTCATTAGATCAATTGAGCATTTATTAAACATAATTCTTCTGTTCTTTGGCCAAGTTTCTCTTAACAAGGGAGAATCTGACCTTTACATGAAAAGCTTCATATGCAATGGAGGCTCATGTGGGGAAGGTCTGCGTCCTGTTGGGTTGTCCGTTGCTGCATGGTGTCCTTGTCTTAACCAGGATGTTGCATACTTTTGCAGATGTGCCAGATGTAGTGGATGCCCATTCATTGATATGAACACTAGATCCCTCGCTGTTTTCAGACTAAGGCAGGCTCTGCTTATTGTCATCTGTGCATTCATCAAGCTAAATCCCCTCTCACACTCAGCAGAAGATAATGGCAAAGTCTTTATCTCAGTGTCAAAGCGTTCATTGCTGTTGGTTGGCTGGATGGTAGTATCTTCAGTTCCTTGAAAGAAGAAACCGTTTCCTGTATGGGTAGTCTCACAGTTTTTGCCAGCTGGAGAACCTCTGCATCGCCATACATTATCCTGGCCTCCTCTTCTTCTGGCCACTGTGCTTGGTGCAAAGCTCTTGAGGAGATCAATAGGTCTTCAGGGAATCTTTTTTTTAATATTGGTACTAAGTGCTTGCAGGAATTGCTTCTGTAAAAAGGCAAAACTCTCATCATCAGAGGTTTTTTTTGACAGTGGAATAATACTGCTGTTGCTGCCACAGTTGCTTATGAAATGAGACAGAGCAAACCCTGGTGTTTCCTTCATGGCTTCCAGAACCATACATGTTTTCAGGTAACTCTACATCCCTTTTCTTTAGAAACGTTGACAACTGACTCACTTCCTCCAAGGCATCTTTCAACAATGAGGTTTGTGCAACAAACATCTTCTGTGCCATACCATGGCATTTTGCTCTGTCTCTTCCTGGCCTTGTCTTGTCCTCAGACACCCCGCACAAGTGTTTGAACAATGCTGGCAGTTCACTTAATAGTGCAGACACAGCCCTCCAAGAAGAAAACACCCATCAAATGTCAAATACTCGAGTGATTTTTTTTCAGATGAACACCAACCTCTTTTGCTGCAGTATCTAGCTCATACTGGTTTCTTGGAGATTGGGAGGTAAAATGCATATAGTGAATCAATGAAAATCTGAAAGTGGCTGACTGGGCATTCAGCAATATTTCTTCCAGTGGCACATTTTCAAATGGGATTCTGATATATATGAGTGAGGATTTTACACTTACTGTTGTGGACTC
This sequence comes from Acipenser ruthenus, assembly GCF_902713425.1. Taxonomy (NCBI): domain Eukaryota; kingdom Metazoa; phylum Chordata; class Actinopteri; order Acipenseriformes; family Acipenseridae; genus Acipenser; species Acipenser ruthenus. The sequence goes on along the minus strand of NC_081191.1, from coordinate 38,103,197 downwards.
ATCCACCATCACAGAAAATGGGTGATCACACTGACTAATGTAACTTACAAGCTCCTTGGTCATTTCCAGATTGATGTGTTGCAAAGTGTTGCACATGTATAGTCTGATGCAAGAATTTGACTTCAATTTTTTTTATATTTGCCTCTTCAAACCTTGCTTCAGCAGTATGGGATGCTTTTCTGATCACTTCTTTTTACCGTTGCTCAAATATTCCCATACATATTTGATGTGACTTTGAAGCAAGATCATGCTTATCAATCATTTTCAGTAGTTTCTTTTGTGTCATGGTAGTTGTTCCACCTATGAAAGCATCATCAAGTCTAAGGGTCTTTCTCTTGTGAATGTCCAGGGTATTTGACTAAGGAGCTGTGACAGAAATAGAATGATTCTTGGTGGTAAATCTCCCTCCCGACCTGTGAGTGCGCTAAGTAACGGGAACAGATCACCCTGGACTGTTTGGCCTGACAATTCATTCCCAGGGTTAAAAGGAAGTCGTCATCTAGAAAGAGGTTTAAGCTAGGGTATTTGTATATGTTCAAATATATTAGGCTCGTAGCAAACAAATAAATACATAAAATACAACCCACAGCTAATAACTAATCCCCACAACAATCATGTAGAAAAGTTTTTGTTTTCAGTTGATTGACATTTGCAGTAGCCAATGAAATCATAGTATATACAAACTTAGAAACGTGATTGGCAGTTATGTTAAGTCCCAGAAATGCAAGAAAGCAAGCTAAGCGATCCGGGGAGGTGTGGGGGGGTGGGGGGGGTTGGTTGAGAAACGTGGTATTGTGTGTGATTTTTTTAAAATAATAGATGCTCAGTAATTGGATTACGCTAAGCAGTGAATGGCAAAATAGCGCAAAATACATTTCAATGTAGTTCTCAAACTTAACGGACCGATAATAACAAAAAAATAACATGTTTGCACAGTGGACTGGCTCAGCGAGAATGGAAATACCCAAATGGCAATGAACAATGAGTAAGCAAGATTCGCAAGAACCAGACTTTTGCTGTCCGGTCAGTGGTTCTGACCGTACACGGTACAAATTCCCTTAAAACCAGATGTCCAGTCCAAAACGTGACAGTTGGCAACCCTACCTGTAGCTGTACTTTCGGATACTGTTGTTTCAATAGTTTCATTAGGCTTCTTTTTTATGTGAAATCCAAAATCAAACAGTGATGGCCGTTTACTTTTTGGAGCCTGTGTCAGGGTGGCTGTGCGGTGACGTCAGGTCAGAAGCAGGAAGGGAAAAACACTGACAGCAGGCAAGTACTGCAGGTCCAAAAGAAAGATACGGCGGTGCCGTTTATTTAAATACAAAAATAAAATAAAAGGTTTAAACAAAAACACTGTGCTCACAGGGCAAAATAAAACAGTTAAACAAAACAAAATCACGAACACAAAATACCAAACAATACAGGTCAGGCTGGGCAGTAGCCTTTACTGATTCTATACGTTTTTACTTTTAAGTTTCGTTTCTCTCTCGCTCCTCTCGCTCTCTCCGCTCTCGCTTCTAACACACCCACCCTGAGTGCAGAGAGCTGCAGGCTTTTATATCGTGGCCGAGGGGTTTAACTGGCTAGTAATTATTCTATTACCCCTCGGCCACAATCTGCACGAGTTTATTAATTATTCCTGGCAGAGGACGAGCACCAGTCTCGCCTCTGCCAGACCACGTTTTAAATAAAACAAAACATACTGCTCCCCTCCGCGGGGCCCCGGCCACAATACCCCCCGCCGCCACACAGGACCGGCAGCGAGCCCAGAGTTGGCCGCGACCCCAGGAGAAGCAGGACCCTCAGTGACCCCAGGCGAAGCAGGGCCCTCGGCAACCCCAGGTGAAGCAGGGCCCTCGGCGACCCCAGGCGAACCAGGACCCTCGGCAACCTCAGGCGAAGCAGGACCCTCGGCGACCCCAGGCGAAGCAGGACCCTCGGCGACCCCAGGCACAGCAGGACTCCCGGGAGGCGACGGCAGCAGCAGACCCTCGGGGAACTTGGGAGGGGAGCCCCCGGCCATGGAGGCGGCAGCGGGAGCTCCACCTCTCCCTCGTACCCTGTAACTGGTGGCTCCACAGGCGATGCAGAGCAAAAGACAGCCCCAGGCGATGTGGAGCAGCAGGCAGCCCCAGGCAATGCGGAGCAACAGGCGGCCCCAGGCGATGCGGAGCAACAGGCAGCCCCAGGCGATGCGGAGCAACAGGCAGCCCCAGTCAGACAAATCAGCAAAAGAGAGAAAAGAACCTCAACGGGCACAAGCCTGGAGTTAAATGGCCAAGAGCTTGTGAGAAAATTGCGTGGGACACAGTAAACACTGATCTCTGTTTTGCGTTGGAAAGAAGCTGGATAAATTTGGGGACATCATCTATGCATATGGAAGCAAGGGGTTTGGAGTTGAAAAAAGAAAGGAGAAAGTACAAACTATTCCTGGAAAGTCTAGACGGCAGCAGGAGATTGAACACTTAGTTAGAGAAAGGAGACAGCTGAGGAAGCAATGGAGAAGAGCAGAACAAAGTCAGAAGGAGGGACTCAATCTGTTACAAAGGGTCATAAAAGATAAGCTTGCAACATTGCGCAGAGCTGACCGCCTACGGAAACACTACAAAAAGAAGGAGCGTGCGAGAACTAACTTTTATAAAGACCCATTCAAATTTGTAAAAAAGTTATTCACCAGTGAGAAAAATGGCACACTAAAAGTATCTAAGTTTGAGCTGAAGAGATATTTGGAGGAAACACATACAGATTCAAAAAGGCAGGCGCCTATGTCAATTCCTTCAGACATCCCACCTATCAATCCACCAGAATACCAAATGGAGGACTGTGCACCTAAGTGGAAAGAAGTAGAGCAAGCTGTGAAAAAAGCAAGGGCGTCATCATCTCCAGGGCTTAATGGAGTTCCATACAGAGTGTACAAGAGTGCTTCAGGAGTTCTACGAATCCTGTGGAAATTGATGAAAGTGGCATGGAATAAACAGGTTGTACCAAGAGCATGGTGCCAAGCAGGTGGAGTCTTTATAACAAAAGAAAAAGTTTCTACAAGAGTCAGTCAGTTTTGCCCTGTTACCCTATTAAATGTATAGAAAGCAAGATTTTCTTCAGTATTATTGCTCAGAGATTGTCAACTTACCTATTAAAGAACTGCTTCATTGACACTTCAGTACAAAAAGCAGGCATTCTAGGTTTCCTAGGATGCTTAGAACACATCAGTGTGATCTGGCTACAAATTAAATCGGCTAAAAGGAGAGGAAGGAGCTCCATGTGACATTCCTGGATTTGGCTAATGTATATGGTTCAGTGCCACATTAACTTCTTTGGGCAGCATTTGAGTTTTTCAGTGTACCGATGACAATAACAAATTTAATGAAAGCCTACTTTGGAGATTTGCAATTTAGTTTTTCAACTTCAGAATTCAGCACTACATGGCAATGCCTAGAAGTTGGAATAATGGCAGGATGCAACATTTCTCCACTGGCGCTTTTACCATGGCAATGGAAGTAATCATTAAGGCATCAAAATGGGTAGTGGGAGGAGAGCGCTTGGCTTTTGGAATGCAACTACCACCAATTCGAGCATACATGGATGACATGACAACCATCACTACAACAGTAGCCTGCACTAATCGGTTATTGGGCAGATTAACCAATAACACTGAATGGGCACGAATGCAATTCAAGCCAACTAAATCAAGGAGCATCTCTATAATTAAAGGTAAAGTAGTAGATAAAGGTTCTACATTAATGGAGAGGCAATACCAACAGTGTCTGAGAAGCCAGTGAAAAGTCTTGGGAGATGGTACGACGGGGATCTAAAGGACACAGTTTGTGTGGGAGAAGTTAGACAACAAGCAGTGTAAGAGCTGAAGATCATAGACAGCAGCGCTTTACCGGGCAAACTATAACTCTGGTGCTTTCAGTTTGGTCTACTGCCGAGGCTGCTGTGGCCACTGACTGTGTACGAGGTTTTTTTGACAACAGTAGAGAAGCTGGAAGCTTTAATCAGTTCATACGTCAGGAAATGGTTGGGAGTTCCACGCTGCCTCAGCAGAGTGGGACTTTATGGTAAAGGAATACTGCAGCTATCAGTCTCCGCTCTAACCAAGGAGTTTAAGTGCACCAAGGTCCGACTGGAAATTACATTAGTAGAGTCACGCAACAAATGCGTAAGGGAGGCAGCACCTGTGTTGAAAACTGGAGAAATGGTCGGTAAAGAAAGCCGTGGAAGATGCAAAGGCTGCCCTTCGAATTGGTGATATCATCTTCTTTCATGTAATGGAAATCGTACATGTACATATTAAACTTTCAAATTAAAACCTTTTATTATGAAAAATCTGTTTTATCCCACATTATTTGCACCTCGATTTCTTTTAACATTTGATATATTTAAAGGTTCTAGTTAAAGGTTCTGCCCCAATTGCTTTTGGAGGAATTTCCAGTTTAGTGATCCCTCAAAAACATACTCACAAAGTGAGCTTGTCATCTTTGTAGTGGCAGTGGCAGGCATCTCAGGTTCATTCTCCAGGTCACTGCCGATTCCTCCTTCTCCCGTGGGTGTTGTCATTAGGGCATGTTCATATGCACAAGGTGTAAAAACAACTGGCCGGGGCTCTAAATGTTGAAAGTGAACCATGGCAGGTCCTGGAGTGTCCAAAATCATTTTTCAAAGGTGAACCTTATCCCCTGTACAGTACTGCACAGTACATGGCAATACACACTGAGACTCCTGAAAGCTAAACAAACAATAAAAATTCATTATCATGAATCCTATGACAGTCAAATCCTAGGCCAGTCTGTTGCTGGCGTAATTGGTTGTAACTGGTCAAATTTCTCATCAAGTTGGATTTTTTTTTTAATAAATACATATTATGTTTTCAGTTAATGTATGGTTTATTTTCTTTAAAATTATAATAATAAAAAACAACTATATATGAAGTGCCTTAAAACATCAACTGACTCTCGTATGTGTGTGTAGCCTGTGTCAGGCATGAAGACAAGAATTTCAACTTTGTAAGCAAAGCTGCTAAGATGTTGCCCTAATAATCTAATCATCTTTAAATGAATTAACAGAAGCCATGCAGCATATAGTTTACTTGCACTTACCATATCAGAAAAGAGTGATAACCTTAGACATCCTCTTGGTGAACATGTTTACTTTCTATGCTGGGCACCTGACAATTGTTTCCTTTACTTTCTGGCTCAATCTTGTCAAATGAACCTGCAGATAATCTTTGTGAAATCAGCCTTTGTTTGTTTAAACCACAAATTAAATACCTGGATTTACATGATATGGAATTTAAGCAACACATTCTGCTATATAAAGATCCTGCAATTGAGCTATGCCAGGTGCTATCACATGGCTTGCAACAGAGAAGTACTCAAAGAAGTTGTGCTTTAAATGTTATCTACATTACTTTAGAATTTCTTGTCACCAATCCAGATGTGTTAAAACAAACCAATAGTTTTCACAATGTAAGGCTTTCTCTTTTTATAATAATAATAAAAAAATAAAAAAAAACAGCCATCACATGAATGAGGGGTGCAAATCTTTTTGAAAACCCGCCCTAATGAAGGCCGTCACAACGTCTCACACGACACAAACCTTCTCTCCTGTGTATGTGGATGAGTGTGGGTGGGTCATGTGAGTAGTCCAGAACCAATGAGAAACTATCATCATCTATGGTTCCTAAGGAATAAAAAAAAAAAGTTTTAAATAATAATAAACATGTCTACCGGCGCCAGAATTTAATGGTGCTGACGCAATATGAGGTACCCTGGCGTTAGAATCTTTTTTGCACCCCCCCATATGAATGTATCTCATTAATAGCAGCGAAACACAATGCAATTATTAGCAAGCAGGCCCAATGAGGTGATGAAGGTGAGACTGATTTGATTATCAATGGCATAGAGTGTCCAGGTCTCTGTCCTTCAATACGGTAGCTATGTTCTATTGGCCTTCAAGAGTGATGCAAACAGAACTGGAAACCAAATAACACAAGTGACACGTAGGTAAGAGAAGTTATTCATAGCACCTTCATTTGTTTCTGTGGTATGCTGTGGTATGATTGAAAACGTTTGGAGCGTAAGGCATATTTGAAACATTAGGAACAACCAGGTATGTGGCATGATTTACCAAACGGGTCTGTAATCTCTGCATTGTTGCCTTATTTAAACACTTTGAAGTTAGAATAAAAGTTGACATGTCAGAAAATAATACTGTACCATAAGGGTGGAGACAAACACCTATTTTTAAAGGATATGAGTTAAACAGTTTGATATTTTTGATGATTATGTTAACAGATTGTTTTCTTAAAAACACATTTAAAAAATCACCTATATTCCTTTCTTACAATTTAACTGTAGTATTTTTTAGCTTTTACATAATTTGTTATAACAATTGTATTTAACACAAAATAGCCAAAGGCATTGGGGCTTATATCATATAAATAAATGTATTCTTTATTTATGTGTATGCATAAATAATTAATACATTTATTTATATGATGTGTATAATTTTTTTTTAGAAAGTCACATTGCAATTGTGACCCTGGGAAGCCTTGGCATGAAGATCATTATATATGAGTACATTTATGGAGGTGGTACGATGGGGAATTGAAGGATGCAGCCTGAGTGGGAGCGGTGAGACAGCAGGCAGTGCAAGGGCTGAAGAGATTGACAGTAGTGCACTACTGGGCACGTTTAAAGTCTGGTGCTTTCAGTTTGGTCTTCTACCAAGGTTGCTGTGGCCGCTTACTGTGTATGAAGTTTCCTTGTCAATAGTAGAGAGACTGGAGGCCTTGATTAGCTCATACATTAGAAAATGGCTGGGAGTTCCACAATGCCTCAGCAGGATAGCACTCTGGTAAGGTGAAACTGCAGCTGCCAGTCTCAGCTCTAAATGAGACTTGAGTGCATCAAGGTTCAGCTGCAAGTGACACTGATGGAATCACATGATGAGTGTGTGAGGGAGGTAGCACCTGTAGTGAAAACTGGGAGAAAGTGGGCAGCAAAGGACACGGTGGTAGATGCAAAGGCTGGCCTTTGTATGAGTGATATCATGAGGTAAATACAACAGGGAAGAGGAGGCCTTGGTCTCATTTCGGCTCCCCCGAGAGGCACAAAGCAGCTCCCGCTACAAGGAGGAAGTTGGTAGTTACTGGAAGAGAGGATGAGGTGTGTCAAGGTGGTGTCCCAGGCTAAGTAGGGAGAATGGATGAGATGGGAGAATGTGAAACTGCATAATATTGGCTGGCGAAACCTGTCAACAATGGAACAGAATAGGATCAGCTTCCTAATCAGGTCCACATATGATGTTCTTCCATCACTGCAGAAAATGGCTCTGAGCCTGGGTCGCTTCACTTGGTGTCGTGACCAGGTGCTGCGATGCTTGGCATTAGCACTGTATAAACAATGTAATAGAATCAATAGCTTGCCACAAATATCAGCGACCAATAGAAAAAGGTTATTAGAACTAAGATTCGCCTGGGACAATTGGAGGCTGCTAGAGACTGAAGAATGCAGGCAGATGTTAGACAGTGCCTTTTTTCCCACCAGAAATTGTTACAACTACCCTTCGACCTGACATTGTCCTGTGGTCAGGCTCAGCACGCCTTGTTCTCCTGGTGGAGCTAACAGTGTCATGGGAGGATTCCATGGATGAGCAATACGAGAAGAATGTCTGGATTTATCCAGGAGAGGTGGGTTGTCTGGGATTTGTTGTGCACTCCATGACCTGGCGTCTCAGAGATACTGGATTCAGTGGACAGGAGTTGCAGTGTATAGTGAAGGCTCTATCTGAGGAGACAGAGAGAAGTAGTAACTGGGTCTGGTTGAGGAAGAAAGAGGCTGATTGGAGACCTCAAAAGAGAGGTGATGGAGGAAGTTAGCATTAATGAAAAGGAATGGATGGCTAAGTTAAGGTAAGTAAACGGGGTATATGAAAAGTATTATTATTATTTATTTCTTAGCAGACACCCTTATCCAGGGCAACTTACAATTGTTACAAGTTATCACATTATTTTTTACATACAATTACATTATTTTTTTACAAATAATTACCCATTTATACAGTTGAGTTTATACTGGAGCAATCTAGGTAAAGTACCTTGCTCAAGGGTACAGCAGCAATGTCCCCCACCTGGGATTGAACCCACAACCCTCCAGTCAAGAGTCCAGAGCAGAGCCCTAACCACTACTCAACACTGCTGCCCCTACACTGCCAACTATACTGCCAATACACTGTTAATATCTTTAAATTATACCCTTTGTAGTAGCATACTGTACTACATTGAGTACAACAGTACAACCGCAGCCAGCGCTCCAAATTCAGAATCAGTTAAATCAGTTATACACCCTTGTTTTTTTTTTAATGTATCCCATTATGATTTGGTTTGGCAAACAAGATAGATGAGGTTCAATTGTCACTTTTTTGTTTGTTTTATGTAAATAACTCTACGAGCCCCCTGCTCACAGCCCTGTGCCACCCGCAGCCAAGCCCTGCAGATGAACCATAGGAAATGCACAGTGACCTTAGCGAGAGAAGAGACAACACACTTCACTCATTGCACTCTGCAAAACAACCAGACCAGATCCCAGTGACATTCATCACAGCTGCTGGAGGCACCCTCTAATTCATCTGGTATTTAGCCAGTGAAATTCCCCCTCCAGCGCTATATCATGTTTGTTGGTGTTAGATGAACCCAACTTGTATTCTTTTCACCAAAGAGCAAGATTTCTTTACTTGGAAACAAAGCAAAAAAAAGGGAGGAAAGAGGAATGGGAAAAAGGAGGAAGGAGGAGTGAAGAAGGAGATGTCTTTTAGTTTTAAATGTTTTAGGCATGGCAGCAGTAGAAGGTTAATATTAAGAAGCATATGTGGTTTTAGCAATAGATTTGATGTCATCAATCTACTGCACGAAATGATGTACAGTATCATGGCTTGTATTAGTTGCTATAACCATTGTCTTCCTTAGCAATACAATAGCATATTATAGCAATAACATATTCGGTATATGAACTGTATATTACACTACGGTTCACTATGGTATATTACACTATGGCTAAATCAAGACATATTGGGGTCTATTTAATTTATCTAAAATATAATTAATGTACTATTTAACAGCACATGTCTTTTTAGTTTTTATAATTTTCATCATTTAAATGATGGTGTATTTTGATCCGCATCAGTTTATTTATATTGAACAGAGGACCCCCTTATGTTTGGAGAGCTGAAAGGGTAAAACATGCCCCACACTGCCCTAAAAACAGACAGGGGGGCGGGGGACAGGGGATGGGGGACGGGGGACGGGGGACGGACACTGGTGGTATTGGTCCTGAAAATCTTTTAACATATGAGGAATGTCCTGTAACCTGCTGCTGTCTGTATCAGTCTTTACATATTCTTTTTTTCAATAATGTAGTCAATTGTTGTGCTAACATCCAATTTAAAAGGTTAATTCATTCTACGGTAAAGACTTCTTTAAGTAGAAAATTGCTGAAAATAACTGATCTTGGTAATTACTTGAGGGTGGCTCACAGGTAACAATATATCAGTATTTAATTATATTTATGCAGATGAGATATAGATGTTTTATCAGCTGGTTAGCAAGTGCAGAGATCTGTGATTTTTTTTTTTTTCTCCAAAATTTTACCAGTAACTTCAGCATTATTTTGATCTTCGCTAGAAGTCTGCAGATGGATCTGCTCATTAGCTTGGAAAGCTGGTGTCATGTGAATGAATTATGCTAGCAAAGTCTAATTAGCAGATGCAAATAAGGGTTGTGAAAACTTTAAGGGAAGAAATAAGGAGAGCTACATGGAACAAGGGTAGTGTGATAGCTCACCAAGCGGCCCCATGCTGGGCACCAAATGTGATAGCTTGCTGCTGCTGCCCTATACTGAAATCTTCCAGGACGGAACCATAAACACAGACCCAGGGGGCAGGGAGCGAGGGGAGACTTGAAGTCATGACCTCTTGGTTTCAAGGCCGCATTGCTACTACAACTACCAAATAGTCAACAATGACTTCACATTTCTTTCTTTCTTCCATGGAGGGTTTCTGTTCTTCTACAATGCCAGCAGTGATGCTACCCAATTTGGCTCTATTCTGGCACAGATGTGAAGGGCCCACCAATCATGACCACCTACTGTACTGATCCTTTCCATTGTGACATCATCACAACACACTGAGGAAAACTGGCAGAATCAGACTCATTGCCTTATGGTCTCCATGCAGGAACTGGGTGAATGATATAGCACTGTGCGGGGTTCTGAGTGTTTCTTCCAATGTCTCTGCAGGGGTCTTGAATATCTCTGCAACAGAAATGTTATGGGTTCCTTAGGTGTGCTTAAAGAAACACAGGGACAGGTCCTTCCACAGCTGTTTTGGGTAATTCATTGGGTTTCAGTTTCAATTGTATTTTTTTTTTGGAGGTTGGCACAGCACATTAAAAGGCAGCATAAGAATGTTAGATGACAAAGGCACTACCACATCACCTCAGGTTTGTATTCAAGTCTTGTGAAGGTCACAATTTAAATTTGGTGTTATGTTTCTGCTCACTTTGGTACTAGAAGGGTAATCCACAAGCCCAAACTCCTAAACATTTCTGAATAAAAGGCATGAGCTCTTGCTCAGGTCGTGACTGAGAGTGGGTCTACATTGTGTTATCTGCTGTGGAAGTCCCAACGGTGCTGAACTAGACCAAGATCTGCAACCTGGCACCTGGGGTCTAAAAGCTTTATGCTCAATGAGATGGACTGTATAGTGGATTCCACATTCAGAGGATGAAACTGGTAAAACACAAACTGATCTTAGTCTTCATGTAACATGAAAGTGAAGCTTTTTAATTATTGAGTACCTTAATGATCTAACACAATCCATATTTGATCACATAAAACATTTTATCTTTCCATATAACCATCACCTGAGGCATTGTCTTTTTTATTGTCAGTGCTGTTGAGGGGGTAGTGCGGTTAAAGCAGGGTAAAAGTCAGAGTTACAATTTGCAAGTGTGTGTGGATAAGTGGGGTTGTGTAAAAACCATACTCAGACCCTGGAGATCTGCCTTCGATAGGAACAAATGAAAAAAAAACTTTAAAGTGTGAAGATGTTTCACAATCAGGATGTGCTGACGAATAGTGATGCTGAAAGTGTGAGGTTCTCATATTGATAGAAATACCTGGACATCCTGTGCCAGCCCTTGTTCTTGACAGGTGTGTGTGTGTGTGAATCGATGGGTCAGAAGTACCATCTTAAACAGAATGCATGAGCATGTCTTTACCTGCTTGGGGATGTGTGAAAAAATATGAATGAGTAAAAGAAAGCATTTCAAATATTATTAACCATATTTACACCCTCTTAACACCCCGCATGTATATAGTAAAAGGGTGACTTGAACCCTGTGATGTGAGTTTCCAAGAACCAATATGAAGTTTAAGTTATGTTTAAGTATATAACAACATAATAACATTTACGAACAAGAAAGAGGAGGCCATTTGGCCTTAAATGATCCTGGTGATTCATGTGGCACCCAGCCTATAGGGCTATTGATTTGAGTAATCCACCCCTCAATTATACCAGGAGTAAGGGGAGCTCCGAGTTACCAGATCTCCTATATTGTAATCCCTGCTTCAGTCCCTTCCAATTAAATGAAAGAATAAAGCAACAGAAACTGTACATATAGTTTAAACCTCACCCCACATAGGCAAGGTAATATTTATTTAAAATACAAAAATTGTCAAACAATAAAATAAATATTTGCTTTGTAGTACATGTATCTTCTTTGCTAACTAACAGTTGTTATATGCTACAGTAGGTCCAGCCTAATAGAAAGAGTAAGTTTGGTAAAGCACAGGGCAGCCCCTCTCAGATTGCACTGCGTCTGTAGGGAAAAGTGCTCAAAAAAGAAAGAAAACAAAGAAAATACAAAATAAATATTTCAAAATAAATAAACAGAAAATACAACCAAATCATAAAACAATACAAGTGCCAACAAATCTTAATTGTGCTCAAAACCCAAATTGTGAAATAACTGTAACCACCCAAGCAGCAGGAGGCAGTGTGATCTGAGGGAAGCTGAATACAGACTTCCTAAGCTTTGGTTTAGAGTTTCTTTACAAACACAATACTGTAGCGTCAGATAGTTGAAGCTTTTGTTTTTACCGCAAAGGGTTGCACTCAGATTTATTAGCATACAATGTATTAAACACTAGTAGGGAGTAGTATAGTCAAGTCAGGTGTTCTCCTTTTTTTTAGTGGCAAACATAAGAAAATACACAAGATGCAGTGTTTGAACACATGAATCAAAGCCAACAGTAAACACTAAAGCACAGGGGCCAAAAATCAACAAAAGCAAAATTACACAGAAACAAACAATAACCAAATTAAAGTAGAAACAAAACAGTGGCCAACATGTCTCTTATAAAAAAGAGAAACAAACATTATCGTGACCACAAACAAAAGAAACATAATTCAGACAGTTTACTTAAAAAAACAAAACTGCTATGCTCATTTAATTATACATTAAAAAAACAAGTCAACTGCCTAAAATAATTTAAAACAAAAGAAAACCAACCATACATTACCTTGGGTGAACCAAAATGACCAGCCTCCTTTCCCGACTGTCCACCCTACTAAATACCGATAAAACAAAGAAAGGATAAAGCATTTAGAAACAGGGGAGACCAGCACACAAATAAACAAAGCTGGAGAGAAAGAGAGAGATAGATCTTTATCTTACCATTCACAGTAGCAGCAGGGAGACCAAAAAGAGTAAACCGAAGCAACCACAGCAGTCTTAATTCACTAAATGAAACTGCCGTGGGTTATATAGCGATGCGCAAATTGTTAGGAGTGCCGCAACAATAATTAGATTATTGATAACAATTAATAAAATGGCCTCACCTGCTACATTCAGCATCAACAATATGACTAGGTAACCCAGTCCTAGTCTCTGAGCAGACGCTGAGGTACAGACAATGATGTCCTATGATAATTGATGGCTTTCCTAATCATTTTTGTAAAATAGTTACATAAAACAAAATCTTTAAAAGACTGAGAAGAATAAATGGTAACAATGTACATGAAGTGTCCACTGAACTCCACTGTAATGACAATGTAATAACAATGTAATTATGTACGTGTTTGTTTTTTAAAATGCAACAACATGCTTAATTACAAGATGAAAAATGGTTGTTTTCCATAATACACCATATTTACACGTGTGACTTTGCATGACTCTAATTACTATGTAATCACATGTGCAATTACAGTGTAATTACAGTACAGTTAGAGACACTTTGGATAAAGTATTACAGAATAAAATTGTATTTTTTATAAAACAAGCAAGAAAAAACTACAAAATGTGGCATCTACGTGTAACTAAGTTATTTCCTCCGTTATATTACATTGTGCCCAAATTGCAGCAGTTACTGGGTCAAAGGGTCTATAAGAAGCTGCTTAGTGAGATACTGTCCGGACTCGTCTCTTGGAAAAGCTGTTTGGTGAAAACAATCCCTGATTGCCCTATCTTATCCACTACCAGTTGGCCAAAAGTTTTAAAAAATGGGAGAAAGTTGTTTTTCTTTAACATTATTAATGTACTCTACATATTTATGTCCTTTACATAAATATTAACTCAGCTCAGTTAGAGACAAAAACTGACATGGTGGGCAGTTCTGCACCCAAAGTGATATTTGCATGAATTCGTCTGTTGGATCATACCAGCATATAAGTATTCATTTGGTAAAAAGGGGCCTCTTCCTACAGATGCCTATGACGATGATGGGGAATCCCATGTGTTATCTGACAAGAGAGTGTGCTATAGAATGGGGTTCCTGCCAACCAAGTCTGTGTGGGAGGTGTTATACAGGGGAACTCAAACTTTCGATTTCTCTCTGGGTGGGATCAATCAAGAACTACAGCGCCTCTTTAATTTCCATCTTCTGTTGTCACTATTAAATCAAACCTGCAGACATTTCTTTTTTCACACTGCGGACTCACCATGCAGCCACCCAAGAGCTACAGCGCCGGAGGACAACGCAGCTCTCGGGCAGCTTACAGGCAAGCCCGCAGGCGCCCAGCCAGACTACAGGGGTCACTGGTGCGCGGTGAGCCGAAGACACCCTGGCCGACCTAACCCTCCCTCCCCCCTGTGCGACGCTCGGCCAATTGTACACCGCCCCCTAGGAGCTCCCGTCCACGGTCGGCTGTGGACTAGCCTGGACTTGAACTTGCAACGTCCAGACTACAGAGCACATCCTGCAGTCCACGTGGAGCACCTTTACTGGATGCGCCACTCGGGAGCCCCTTTCTGCAGACATTTCTGATTGAATGTTGGCATACAGAATATCAAGTGGCTGTATTTATTTATTTATTTTATATAGTGTCTCATAATGCCTTACCAGTTACAGGTCTCTGGTTTGAAGTATCACTGGAAACAGTTGAGAAGTTACCGACTTTGAGAGATCCAAAATCAAAATGAAGTGGAGATTATTGTTTTGTTTCCTGTTGTAATAACTATGTGAACAATGGAGAGACAGGTTTTAAAACATACCCTGGTGTAATCTCAAAATGCAAGATAATGCCCAATTCATGGCATTACAATATTTCCTGAGCATCCCCCCTCTCTAGTTATTTCACAACAGCAATATCAAGATCAACTTTTTAATAATCATTTAACCTCTTAAAATACTTTTTTCACTGTAGTTTTTAGTCCGCTCATAGTACTTGCCTTGACCATTTATTTACAGCAGAACCCAGAGATATGCGGGCAATTTAGGTTGCTGAGAAATGTAGACGGAATATAGAATACCCAGCATGCTTATTTATATTACATAGTGCCTCCCTACTCGATTAATATTGCCCAGTTGCCATGGAGTTGAAAGCAGGGAACATACTTTCATTGTAAACTGTGTCTTCTCATCGCCCCAGAGTGTCCATACTGTAACTATAGCTGGGGTGGAAGTATCTATTCTGCAGACGTGCCAGTCGGAATGCAGCAGCCAGCGATAATTTAGCTGAAGTGAAGTACCTTGTGATACTGTGGTCCATAAACACGTGAGACATTCCTTAATGGCAGTTTTAGAAGAAGATCTTTCAAAGTAATGTATTTAACAAGCACTGACCAAGGGAAATGCCATATAGTATATCTTTTATAGCGTGGGGCTCACATTTCACCCAACTTCACAGCTACACGCAGCTGAAGAAAACCAGAGGTCAAACAAATATCTTTGTGGTAGCCAAATCAAAGATGGTAATGATTTGACTACCATTTGATATATTTATGTTTATGTTTAAACTTTACTAAATTTAAATTTGAACTAAATTTAATGTTTAAAGGCCAACTAAAAGGACCAAGAAGACAAAATGGAGTTCACAGCCAGTATCCCAGCCCTTGACTCCTGACAGCTAGGCCACACTACCATCTGGAGATTCCTTTGTTACCTGTTACAGGATCTCGCTATCTTTTTTTCCCCTAGTTGTCACTGAAGGGGATCCTTCTGGGAAATAAGAAGTAAGAGGATCTGTGGGACTGGGAAGGACACCAAATAGTTTTTCTGTACATTTTAGCCATACATAGAATTTCTTCCCTTCCCTTTATTTATTCTACTTATTTGTGTAATACTCGTGCCCCTGCTATGTTATTATTATTTTTTATTTCTTAGCAGACGTCCTTATCCAGGGCGACTTACAGTCGTAAGCAAAAATACATTTCAAGAATCACAGTACAAGTATTAATACAATTAAGAGCAAGATAAAATATAATCACTTCGGTTCTAGCAAGTACAAGTATATGACAAAATATGATTCAATAACCGAGCAGATAACAGTGTCAGTGATAGTTACATCAGGATATAATTAAATATAAAATACTACAGATTAAATGACACTTGACAGATTACAGTACTCTAAAGTACAGGGTTAAATGCAGTAAAATAGGGAGCAGATAAGAGCAAGTAAAGTGCATTTAAGGAAGAGTGATGTGTCCAGATGGAAAAGAGGAGTTTCTACAGGTGTTGTCTGAAGAGGTGAGTCTTGAGGAGGTGCCGGAAGATGGTCAGGGACTGGGCAGTCCTGACATCTGTAGGAAGGTCATTCCACCACTGCGGAGCAAGGGTGGAGAAGGAGCGGGCTCAGGAGGCAGGGGAGCATAGAGGAGGTAGAGCCAGTCTTCTAGTGCAGGAGGAGCGAAGAGGTCGAGTGGGGGTGTAGGGAGAGATCAGGGTCTGGAGGTAGCTGGGTGCAGTCTGGTCAAGGCATCTGTAGACGAGTACAAAAGTCTTGAACTGGATGCGAGAGGTGATCGGGAGCCAGTGGAGTGAGTGGAGCAGTGGAGTTGCGTGGGAGAAGCAAGGTAGAGAGAACACCAGGCGAGCAGCGGAGTTCTGGTTGAGCTGGAGCGGACGGTTGGTGGACGCAGGGAGGCCAGCCAGGAGGGAGTTGCAGTAGTCTAGACGGGAGATTACCAGGGCCTGGACCAGGAGGTGGGTGGTATAGTTGGTGAGGAAGGGTCGGATTCTTCGTATGTTGCTCAGGAAGAATCGGCAAGTGCGTGCCAGGGTGGAGATGTGCTGGGAAAAAGAGAGGCAGGGGTCCAGGGTGACTCCGAGGTTCTTAGCTGAGGAGGAGGGAGAGAGTGTGGTAGATTCCAGAGGAATGGAGATAGAGAGATCAGAGGAGGGGGAGGAGGAGGGAAAGAAAAGCAGGTCAGATTTAGAGAGGTTGAGTTTGAGGTGATGCGAGTGCATCCAGGAGGAGATAGCAGACAGACAGGTAGAGATACGGGAGGGATATGTGTTTTAAATTCCTTTATTAGTCCACCAACAGGAACATGTTTCAGCTATCACCTTGTAAAAAAAAAACAGCCTGAAATATGATGAGCACCATCTTGAAATGTGATCCAGATACCAGTGTTTATTGTTTCTACTAAAAACAAATTACTAAATTAGGCTATATTTATTTTCCCTGGGAGTTTCCAGTTTCTCAGTACAAACAGTTTATCACCAGGTCTTGGTCCAAGTTTAGCCCTGCTGTTGAATGGTAATCAGATAAAGGGGCACAGATAGACCTTTCTGGAAGCCCCTTAACAAGACAAGTAATTTAGGGTGGGAGAATGTGAATCGCGTGGATGCTCTTTCACTCGATTAAACAGAGGACCTGACTTACTATCTTAGTACTGAAGCCAACAGAATTCTTTCAGAACGAAGGAAGAACTGCCAGCATAGATGGATCCAGAGCAACTAGACTGTTATTAGGAGCTTGGGAGCTTGTTTGTGTAGGTGCTGTGTAGCCTGTATTGTTCTGTAGCACTAGCATTTCAGGGATATGCACAGACAGGATTGTTACTTTAGGAATATATGTGAGCTTGGGTACCAGAGTTTAAGTTGCTAGGAGACAGTAGAGGTGAGTGAATAGTGTATTGATGAGATTGTCTGGATACAGGCCAAAGCAAAGTAAAATCAGATACTGTAATTATACTGTAATGTCTGCTATTGAAAAGTGTATCCAACTCAGCTGTACCGTGTTCACCCAGAGAAAATAAACAGAATGCTGCTTGCAATAATTCATTGTACATACGTTTTCCAGCTAACAAGAACATTTTCAATAGGGTTATCATCACACTTTGTTTAAGGGAATGTAAAGAAATTTGTATTGTGGGACACAGTAGTTTTTAAAAACCTAAAATAATTAGTATGCTATAAAAGGAATATTGCATCCTTTTGTAATGTTTGTTCTCAATTCAGAAGAAAGGTATGCTATTTACTAAATTAAATGATTAATTCAAAATAACTATTTTAGTACTGGCAATACTGCATACAGTATACGACAGATGATCGTCTGTAATACCACATATCTAAAACATGATATTTCGTTCCTAGATTTGCTTTACATAACAATTCGTGGGAACCCAACAACTAAAAGAAAAGAGTCTTTTTGTTCTCATCTGCATGCTAATTTCAAGAGTACACCTGAGCAAGAGTACACACTGAAACCAAGACATCACCTGGATCGAAAGTCGAATTTGGCTGAGGTGTGATAGAGACCACATGACACTCAACGCCCTTGAGAAGGGATGTTTAGTGGATTGTCAGTGTTTTCAGAAATTCAATCAATTTTTACTTGGGAGGCAATGCCGTGCCGTTACAATAGGCTCTGCTGAGGGTAGAATTTAAATGTCAAATGTAAATGGCTTTATTACTGCAAGACAGCAGCCTTTCTCACAAGATGCTACAAGTACCACAATCATAATTGAGTGCATTGGAGGCTAATAAGGCTAAATTCTTGTTTTTTTGTTTTTTGTTTTTTTGGATAGCCGGTGTCCTTTCTTCTGACCCCTCTACTTTTATGTTTAAAACCGTTAAAAAAGAAAAATCTTGGGGCTCCCGAGTGGCGCATCCAGTAAAAGCACTCGCTAGAGTGCAGGATGCGCTCTATAGCCTGGATGTCATGAGTTCAAATCCAGGCTATTCCACAGCCGACCGTGGACAGGAGCTCCCAGGGGGCGGCACTCAATTGGCCGAGCGTCGCCTGGGGGGAGGGAGGGAGGGCTAGGTCGGCCAGGGTGTCCTCGGCTCACCGTGCACCAGCGACACCTGTAGTCTGGCCGGGCGCCTGCGGGCCTGCCTGTAAGCTGCCCAGAGCTGCGTTGTCCTCCGACGCTGTAGCTCTGAGGCGGCAGCACGGTGAGTCTGCAGAGTGTAAAGAAGCGGGCGGCTGACGGCACACGCTTCGGAGGACAGCGTGTGTTCATCTTCGCCCCTCCCGAGTCAGCGCAGGGGTGGTAGCGGTGAGCTGAGCCTAAAAATAATTGGGCATTTCAAATTGGGGAGAAAATAATAACAAATAATTGGCAACGACTAAATTTATAAAAAAAAAAAAAAAAAAAATCTTGAGGCCATTAATCTGCACTGTACCTGATAACACTGACTGTAGAAATAAAATTATAAAATAAACACCATATCCGTATCTGCTTTTTTAAGTCCCTATAGTAATAAACCCTAGAACTTGTTCCTATTTCCACTTTGTTGATTATTCAGGGAAATTATTCTGTGTAAGATCAGTTTGGCATGCTATCCTTTATTAACCTTTTATCCAAAAGTTAAAAAATAGGTTGTTTTAAAGCAGAAACTACCTTGTCCAGGGAATGATAAACTGGTATAGTTTGTTCTATGAAATGCAAACAAATAAATACACAATAAGAATGAAATACACAAACAAGAGTAACACACCCTGTAGGTGCATGCATGTGTTTCCCAGCACATCTACAACAACGATAACTACACTGTCTACATGCAGTACAGACGGGAGAGGATAACAAGCAATTATAGTACTCTTCTGCATTCTTAAATGGTTTATTCTGGGTGCCGGCGCTGATTGCAAGGTGTTAAAATCATAAATTCACACTTCTGAATCACTGATTTAACCACGTTGTGGAAGCAGCATAACATGTCCTTGGTAAATTTGTTTGTGATCCCTGCCCAAAGAGGGATAACAGCCCACCTTGTACAGGGCTGAATAGTGCATGTAGGATATGTACTGGGGTGTTCTCAGCCAGTGCATTATTATATTTAATACAATTGTAATAAAGTGTTTTTTTAAAAGTGTCTTGTTTTGCCATACCTCTCAACCACATTAACAAGTGTTCTTCCTCAGGCTCACACAGCAGCATAGGGAAACCCAGCTGAGAAGCTTAATACATTGAGGTCAGCTGGTTTGTAACTGTTTTATTTTCCAAGTTTTATTTTGGCCAATTTGGTCATGATTTCATTTTATTTGTTATATTTTATAGGAGATTGGGAAATCACAGATGGTAAAGGTAGTGTAATCCATTGTAAAATGTATTCTATTTCCTACAGGAATTTGATACGCATCCTCCGAGATCTCACAGCAACCTATGTGATCCTTTGTATGACCATATCTGTGACATGCAGCTCATTCCTACGGTCCTTATCTAAGTCATATTCTAGGTTGTTAAACTATTCTGAAATATTTGCTATGACATACTTAAATTTGGTTATAGTAAATGACTACTATACATTGTATTGAATACGGATATATACTATTTCTGCTGTATTATACATATACAGCTAAGAACTGCAGTATTTCACAGTATACAATTCACAGCTTTTTACAGCAAATACTACTGTAAATTGTAGCATTCACTGTAGAATACTGCAGAAAATGGATGTGACAGAAAAGTACAAACATAGGGACATAATTGGAAACTGTAAAACTGCTGTGTAGACCTTTATAATGGTAAACCTTTAAAAGGGATATAAAAGGAATACAAATATACCAGAAACAGAATATCACAGTTCATACAACTACAGGCAGGAGACAGCGTTATGCAGTACATAGTCAAGTAAAAAAGTATGGATAAAAAAAAAAAACTGGACTTTTAAAACCTTAGTGACTGTGTGGTAACCTGCCGTTTATGAACCCAGATAGTTTAGCTTGTTAGGATTATAGTCAGGGCTGGGAAACAAAATAATCCATGACACAACTCTCCAAGACAAAAGGCTGACATTCTAAGCTTTTTACAACCTTTCAAGTTACCAAACGAGAAATAAACAACCTAATTTACCCAAACATCCTTAAAGTAAATACCTACTGTGTTCATTTCTAGTTTTGCAACTTTTACCAGGTATTTGTCACCTTTTGAAAAATTGAATGATTTACTATTGGGATTCACGGGTCGTTCGCCGGGACTATAGGGTAGAACAGAGAAGGCAGAACGAACTGTTAGTGAGACAGTAGCAGCTGGAGAGAGACAGATTTAGAGAAGTGGGCTGCCAGCCCTGACTTTTGAACAG
Organism: Acipenser ruthenus; assembly: GCF_902713425.1. Taxonomy (NCBI): domain Eukaryota; kingdom Metazoa; phylum Chordata; class Actinopteri; order Acipenseriformes; family Acipenseridae; genus Acipenser; species Acipenser ruthenus. The sequence continues at coordinate 38,082,384 of NC_081191.1, read as the reverse complement.
GCTGCGGCCTGGATAGAAAAGAGATCTCCAACTGGGGAGCCATCCTACGCGGAAGAGAGGGCTCGGTCTTGAAGGCCCAGAGGATGTGAAAAAACATAAGAAAGCTCTGACGCGGCAGAGTCATCTCGCGGGGTGAGAGAATAGATCTTGGTGCTGCTGAGACCTGAAAGAAAGTGATAGTATAGGGTTCCCTGACCGATATAGTGCTGCCCTCGAATGAGGTGAGGCGCCTCCGAAGCTGGGAGCAAAGGGGCGTCCCGCAGGGAACCTGTAAAGAAAATGAGTAGATGGGTTAGTTGGGACTCGAGCACTGAGAGATTAAAACGGGCCATGTCTCGAAATGTTAAATATAGGAGGGATGGATGGGCATAACTTTGAATGCGTCTGTGATGTCGGCTTTAGCCAGCCAGGAACCACGACCTGCTATTTGAATGAATTTTATGGCACCTGATATCTTGACATAATGTAGGGAGAATTGATTGTGTGGAATGAGAGAATTTATACTGCTTGTACCGATTCCTCGAGGAGCTGAAAGGTCGATGAGGCGACGTTTCTTCCTGAATATTTGCAAGCTGCAATGCCTAGAGGTTGGGAAGGGGGGGGGGGGGGGGGGGGGGGGGGGGCTATGAATGAACTGACAATAAAGCCTTTTTTGATTTCGGCTTGAATGAGAGATTTTGGCTCGATTAGGGTGGAACGCAGATTTTTGCATAGTGTAGCGTGCACGGGAGAAGGCAGCAGTAGGGTGGTAGATGATGTAATCACACACAAAGACATAAGCCCGATATACGCTCCTTGCAAGGGAGACGGCTCTTTTGTACAGCGGTATCGGCGCTATGCTTTAGTGCGAGAGGTCCCGGGTTCACGCCAGCCCTCCGCCTGTGTGTGATGCGCCTGCCTGCGGGAACAAAGATTGCTACAATATGTAAGATGATGATGGGATTTTGGAAAGTCCAGTGAAGAATAGACTGGATGAGGTTAAATCATTGAAGATACTCTGATGGATATGGAGAGTTGGGTCTCCGGATTGAATTTGAGAAGGCTCTGAGAAGTCAGGAGCGGTGTGCGAAACGGGTAGGGTATGTCCGCGGCTCTGCGGATATGGCTTCACAGTAAGAGTTGAAAAGAGCCAGGCAATCACTGCCGGTGGGAATGTTGATGCCTTTATCAAACAGGGCTTTTAGAAGTTTGGAGATGGGCCAATCTTTGTAGTGCAGTTGAAGTGGGGATTGAGTATGAGACCGGCGCTTTGAACGGCGTATCATAGTTGCCGGGTTGGCTGGTGAATATGTTGCTGAAGCCAGCGAAAAAAGGAAACTGTTGGCCAAGAACTAATTTCACTGCAGGAATGATCGAAAATTAGTTGTTTGAAATCATCCGAATCAGATGAGGAAGCAAGGTGATAATGTTTTGACATATCTGGAGCGAATACAATAGGTGAGTTGTTATTCTGTTTAAAGCAAAACGCTAAGCTGATGCACGTTTGAATAGGTAAGCCACTATTCATTCACAGTCTGAATGTTTTAAAACGAAAAACACTAGACAGGGAAGGTATGTGTGATTAGGGTTTAAATAGGAAATTAAGAGCCCTGGCTCATGCCCCTGAATCTCGCATAAAAGGTTAACACTTTGAAAATCTGCTCTAAAGTTTTTTTTTTTTTTTTTCAATTTACTGCAAACACATGAGTTCCTGTATTGAAGTCTGAAGGCAAAGTGACATTATGTGGAAGGGCTATAAATTACAGCGTTATATGATTAGGAAGAAGCAACTTGTTTACATGGGAAAGTTAGTTAGCTATTGCTCTGTGTAGTTTCTTGGTAGTTTATTTTTAAATGTATTATTAACCCTTTGAGGTCTATTTATTCAGCGCCTGTCAGGTGCATCAGGTCTAATTTATTTTCACACAAGCTGTTTATTTTACATGTGCTGTTTTAAAGTAATTTTATTCATAGTAAAACAGATTTAAAAGGCACTGCATATCAACAGGACACTCAGTACTGCATCTCCAGCCCCGCCCTACTCCTTGTTCGCTGTATTTATCACATATCTCTTCATAGTAGTGCATACTGATAAATCATCTCCTGATCACTCGATTTATCACCAAACTCCTCAATAACGCTATCCAAGTCATTATTTTATTACTATAACATCTCAAAAAGCTTGGCAAATGTCAGTGATTTTCTTTGAGCAATGGATGCAGTTATGTCTGTGGTGAAGGGACTATGTGTATTGCTCAGATCGGCTTCTCTTGGCCATTGAAAGCTTTTCACTGCTTTTTGTGGAGAAAAAACAACTAGGGACCTGTGATTGATGCCTTTTTGAAGATGTCGGACTGGAAAGAAAAAATTTTAACCTCAAAGTGGTTAACAGATGTTGTTAATGTGTTGTTAATGGTTAGTTAGTATATAATACTCTATTGATAAACTAATGAAAAGGGTTGAATACATATTATATATGATTGAAATGGGGTTTAAATTCCATTTTAAATATGTTACTGTTTTATATTATTATACCTTTTTTATTAGTTTAGATATGGGTTACTACTGTTACTATATTTATATTAACTAACTAAAAACACAATGTGTAACATTAGGGAATGTGTTAATAAGCTAGTTGTTAACAGTCAATGAAAGTGTCTCTTAAAATAAAGAGACACGTTGGCATTATTCTCACACTTTTTTATTATAAAACTGAACATGGCATTATATTGAAATTAGTGCCAAGGCACAGGTAGTGTTCAGAGAGGGAAAAAACAACTGTGATGGTAAAATAAAATAAAAATAGCAACTACCCCAGTTCAGGGTCTTGGTTTACCTAAAACTAAATGAATGTCCAATTATTAGTTCTCTCAAAGCTATTTCACACAATATGGATTCTGTCACCTTCTGAGGTGTGAAATTATAAAGTGTTACGTATTAATTTAGAGGTATGTTACTGTGGTAAAACACTGTTGTGATGGTCAATGTCTCCATGGCAAACTATATACAGGGGGAATAATATGCGTACAAAGGTACACTTATATAACATGCCATTTTCCAAATGAATAACTAACAGGGCTGGAATAATTCACTCCATTCAAATGACCCAAATATTCAGATATCCAATTATATTCTCTCATATATATATATATATATATATATATATATATATATATATATATATATAGTTGCAGAAAATGAGAAAAAAACACAAAGAAAGTGATTTCTATAATTGCAATTGTTCTGTTGAAGGATATATATTAAAGTAGAGATTCAGCTTTATAACAAAACAACAAATTATTACATAACATGCATAAAATGAAAAATAGCATGCAAAAACGAATTGCATACTTTGACAAAAGTATTTGGGCAATCAATATATTTGGTATGAAACCTGTTCGCTAATTATTGACAATTATAATGACTGAAAACCAACACCTGATGATAATTATAGAATAAATACATAATCATAATCGTCAAGTGCTGAGAAATACATTTTGTAACTAAGTAAGTAAGATTTACAGAGAAAAACAGATTCATCTCAGTTGTATAAGTATTTAACCCCTTTGCTACTGCAGCCCTAAATCAGCTCAGGTGCAAATGATTTGTTTGAAAGGTCACAAAATTAGTGAAATGGTTTCAGCCTGTGTGTACTCAAAGTGGTTTAACTTGTAGATAATTTCACCATCCTACTGTGCAAAACTACATATTCAACAAAATGTGACATTATTGGTAGGGGGTGAATACTTCTGCAATCCACTGTAGATTATATATATATATATATATATATATATATATATATATATATATATATATATATATACAAAATGAGGCGTTCAGGAATCAGTTGCTGCCTGTGTGAGACAGACGGGGAAGGTTACCAGTGTTGCCAAGTCTCACGAGAAAAAAAAAACACAGCACTGCCTTTCAGAACAAGCCCAGAACATGCCCAAAACAAGCGCAACCCATGTTAGAGTATGGGTGTTTATGCAAATTCGAACCAGCGACTAAAAAAACAAGCAAGATTTACCTCAGCCGCCAGTTTCAATTGGACAGCAGCGATCTGAGGAGGCTCGTGCTGTCAGAGATTCTGTCCTTTCTTTTAAGTTGTGTTCGATTTACTGTTGTGTTAAATATTAATGATGAAAACAAATAAAACACAATCAATACATTCATTTGCAACTGTATTTGGTCAGTTCTGAGAGCGCTGTTTTGGGCGATCGAAATGGCTCACATCCAGTTCACCAACTATATTTATTAACGTGGACGGCAGACACGTATGGAGCGACATTTGTGCCAAAACTATCCACCCGTTAGTTTGTCAATTTGTTTGTCAATTCGTGAATTTGTCAATTTGTATGTCAATTTGTTTGTCAATTCGTGAATTGGTAAATTTGTCCAGCAATTCGTCCAAAAATGTGTCAATTCATACAGAAATTCATAAATGAATTTGTTAATTCATCTAATAATTCATTAATTAATTTGTCAATTCATTAATATGAAAGGCTGTGCGGACCTGCAAATTTCCAATCAACCAGACTAACTTCCCAACAAACAGACAAACTTCCAAATGTCAATCTCGCACTGTGCCGAAAACACTGCAACCTTTCTAGCCAATGGGAGCACACACTAATATTTTAAAAAGGAAAATTCAGCCACACTCAAAACTGCTTCAGCCAATAATATTTAGAATGGCGTTTCAAAAGATATTCTATTTAACAAGATGCTCGACTTCGCTAATTTTCAATGGAGACTTCCGTCTCACTGTACGCAAAGCATTGTGGTATATAGAGAGTTAGGCAAAAAAATTCTATGGAGAGTTAATGCAGGCGTAAGAAATGTTGCTGGTTTTAACCATGTTAAAAAAAAATTGCTGGTAGTTTGTTTACTGTACTATATTGCTGTGTCTTGATAATATTTTATGTTGTTATGTATTTCTAAAGTAACCGGTGTTACCGGACTGTTAAATGATTTAATCAATACTCTTCTTTAGAGCGATGTTTCTGCACATGCGCCAACGAACGGGACTGTGCTCAGAAAATAGCATTTTTCATAATAACTACGTATTGTCATAATTTGCTAATGTTGCCGTTTTCTTCAAAAGGCCTTGGACAAATGTGAAATCTACTTCAAAAGTTTTATGCATTTTTTTAACATGGCGAAAACCAGCAACATTTCGTCTGCGTTGACTCGCCATAGAATTATTTTGCCTAACTCTCTATATACCACAATGCTTTGCGCGCAGTGAGACGGAAGTCTCCATTGAAAATCAGCGGAGTCGAGTATCTTGTTAAATAGAATATCTTTTGAAACGCCCTTCTAAATATTATTAGCTGAAGCAGTTTTGAGTGAGGCTGGATTTTCGTTGATTAAAATATTAGTGTGTGCTCCGATTGGCTAGAAAGGTTGCAGTGTTTTCGGCACAGTGCGAGATTGACAGTTGGAAGTTTGTCTACTTGTTGGCAAGTTTGTCTGGTTGATTGGAAATGTGCATATCCGTACAGCCTTTCGTATTTGTTTGTTTATTTAGCAGACGCCTTTATCCAAGGCGACTTACAGAGACTAGGGTGTGTGAACTATGCATCAGCTGAAGAGTCATTTACAATTATGTCTCACCCGAAAGACGGAGCACAAGGAGGTTAAGTGACTTGCTCAAGGTCACACAATGAGTCAGTGGGTGAGGGGGGATTTGAACCGGGGACCGCCTGGTTACAAGCCCGTTTCTTTAACCACTGGACCACACAGCCTCCTATCTATTAATGAATTGACAAATTAATTAATGAATTATTAGATTAATTAACAAATACGTTCATGAAATACTGTATGAATTGACAAATTTATGGACGAATTGCTGGACAAATTGACCAATTCACGAATTGACAAACAAATTAACAAATTGACAAACTAACGGCTGGATAGTTTTGGCACAAATGGCACTCCATAGACACACGTTGTTTCTGGACATAGCTGGGATCAAAAAAAGGACGGGAATTAATTCAGTTAGACATTTAAGCAGCTTAATACTATCACAAGGGCATAAAAACACAGTTTCTTTTTTTCTACTGTTTTGGAGAGGATGTATTGCTTTGTTCAAATTGTTCAAAGCACTACCTAACTTAAGAGAATGTTTATAAACACTTTAACAAAGCATATTTAAAAAAAAACATTACTTAAATCAGTCCTTGAAGTTTTGTGAATTGGGCAGTATTTAATAATTATTTACCACTGGTATTGCCTGTTCTCACTGTTACCTTCTGTAACTGTAGGTGGCTTACCTAATTATTTATATTACATTCCTATTTTGTTTAAATACCAGAAAAGCAATGAGGGCCCAATTCCACAAAGTATTAACTTGTGAGATATATAAGATATTTAAAGATATATATTTTTTAATAAACTGTTTTAAAGGAATAAATACAGTTTGATATTCATAAACTCTTAAATAATGTTTGTTACCAATTAAAAAGTAACCAACATTATTTTCAAAGCATTTGTATCCATCATTGTCACAAGGCTGGCTGAGTGGTGACACGTCAGACCCGGAAGAAACACACAGACAGACGGTGGTGATGAGTAATGCTGAGTGCAATGGTGGCACTCAGCGTTTATTAAACGAAATAAAAGGTTTAAACAGACAGAACACAAAACAGGACACGGCACTTACGCCAAAATAAATATATAAACAAAAAACGGACTAAACAGTAAACAGACAAACGAACAAACACGGTGAGCAGATACTTTAACTATTATTACTATTATTATTCTTATTCTTCTCTTTACCTCAGTCTCCAATCCCGTTCTCCACTCACCGAACACCCAACCTCGAGTGAATGAAACGTGCATCTATTTATACTGTTGTGCTGGGATTCAATTACTAATTAATTATTCACTTGAATCCCGGCACGTGAATTAATTAAGTGTACTCCCGTGACCACACATTACATTTTAACCAGCACGTGAAGTGATTTGTGCCATCCTCGTGCCTAAATACAAATCTACATTTTAAAATCACTCGTGTTACACAGACCCATTTATATCCCGTGTACCAATGACTATACACCAACATTTACACACGCAACATACAACATATAACACAAACTACGCACAAGGGCGTGGCCACATTGCCACTATCATACATAATTATTAACCAAAAATATACTATTTAATCATTCATACATAGTTGTGGTATAATTATGTACATTAGATCTTTCACAGTGGGTAAGAACATCCAAATGAGTCAGGATTAAAACACATTAGGAGTGTGATTTGCCAGTACTCCACTGTGGCAGGGTGACTGGGCGGTGACGTCAGACAGAAGCAGGAACTTAAAAATACTGACACCAAACTGCAGTTTCCAAATAATAAAGATGCGGTGTGCCGTTTTTATTAACAAAAACAAATAAAATATTCAAACAAAAACACTGTGCTCACAGAGCAAAAATAAAACAGTAAATAAAACAAATCACAAACACAAAGTAATAAATAAACTATACAGGTCAGGCTGGGCAGTCGCTGTCACTGTTCCTGTATGTTAGTTTCGTTTTCTTTCTCCTCGCTCTCTCCGCTCCTCTCTAACACCCACCCCGAGTGCAGCGAGCTGCATGCTTTTATGCAGGTGACCATCTCCCGATTAGCAACAAATTAAATCACCTAATTAATTCGGGAGATGGCCACCTTCTGCACGAGTTTATTAATTATTCCTGGCAGAGGACGAGCACCAATCTCGCCTCTGCCAGAACACGTTTTAAAATAAACAAAACCGCCCGACTACGCCGTCATCTATAAATAAACAAAACAATAACAAAACATACAGCGCTTCGCCGACAAATATAAAACCCAATAACACGGCGGTACGCCGTCACAAATACAATAAATAAATCATAACAAACAAATACAAAATAACACAGGGGCGGAGGGGGAAACCCCGTTCTATAAATAAACAAAATACAGTTATACAGCAGGGCTCTCCACCGCCCTGCTACATCCATTAAAATGATTTTCATTTCTCTTTCCTTTAGAGGTGAGTCTGCTTAACTTGATGCCAAAAAGGTTCCTAAAATGAGTGAGACTTTACAAATCTGAAAATGGAAAGAGCAAGAATAAATAATAACTATTTTAGAGAAAATCATGATCTACTTAACAATGTGCATAACCTAAAGGTTAAACTAACAAAATCACACGTCAGAATTAGGACAACAGTCAAACTATAAAACAGCAATATCACTTTAAGGGAAACTTTAAAACATTTCTCCTCACTGTTTGTAATATTTTTCAACTTGTATTTGCACTGAACACTGATGTACTTTATCCTGTTGATCATATATCTATCAATAAATATATAAATATACACCCCTCAAAAAATGAGAAGTCTTGGGTCTGACTCATGTGCTTGTTCATTGCGATTTTTCAACACTCCGTCTTGCAGAATGTGACAAGTTCCCTGCTACTTTCAATTCTTAAAATTGTTTCATCCTTTGACACTGTGGCCTTGTTGTGCATTGTGTGAAGCATCTTAATTATAATGGTAATCGCTAGAGAAGCACAGTTAAGGATCCTATGGCCTACTGGATAAACTCTTTCAACCCGCAGTCCCCACAAAGACCAGGGCTCAACAGTTAACACTTCATCTGCCTTCCACCTATTAGTGTATTGAGAGTTAATTAAGCTCTGAGATGGGATGCCTGCTGCATTAAGCCACTCATGTCTTTCTACCACGGAAGGAAAATATCCAGGAGAGAGGGGTCAAAAATTAAAGCAATGCCCAAGGGCCTGGTTTTTTAGATGTTTGAAGTTTTTCTGTAAGGACACAACCATAGTGTAGTGTAACTAATAATGAATGTAAAGAACAGCTTTTTGTTCATCAAAATCACAGCAAATTCTAGGGCTACCATTTTCTTAAAGGGAGTGTCAGTTACTCCTGATTTGCTAGCAGCTCCTGACTCCCACTTTTTCTTCAGTGGTCAGCACTAATGGAATTCTGGCAGCGTCCAGCTGTGGGAAGTCAGTTTTCACTGGGGATTGCTAAGGGAGCGTTGCATTGGCTCTGGCGCTCCTGTGGGTTAGGAGGCAAAACCGGCAGGGACTGTTTCTCCTCATAGCACTACAGTGGACCCTGCTGGCCAAGTGCCTATTGAGTTCAGGTGAACACTTGCAGGGCTGGCCTTTGTCCTCCAGAGGCCGGTAGCTCGCTGACATCCACTCTCGAGTTTCTGGGTGTAAAAGAGGAAGCTGCTTTGGTCAAGGGATTGGAGGATGCCCACTGAACCTTCGGTTCTACTGAGCTGTGGGGAGAATTTCTGTTGTTAGGGGAAAAAAAGAATTGGACATTCCAAATTGGGGAGAAAACTGGGGGTAAAATAATTGGACACACAAAAACATTCCAGCTGAGTCAAAATGCACATACTAACTAATGTTTACTAGCACTTAAAGTATTAAAAAAACATATACAAGGTGACACAGTTAAATGAGCTACTTTAATTATAATAATACATTTCCTGTTGTTTTGCACTAAACATTTTCCTCATAAAAAAATCAAAAGTTATAATTCAGTGTGTATCCAAAACCAAACGGTAGCCTCTTTTTAAAAGCTTCTACCATGTGTAAAATACAAATGCTCTCATTTGTAACATAACCTGAAAATACAGTACAGCATTTTTTTTTCAATGTATATTAAATAATGTGCTTTATGTACACCTGTGTTTGTGAAAGTCATTGTTAACACAACACAAAGCAATGAATTATGGGTCACAATCCCCATCAGCTGTGATTGGCTACTGCATAAAAAGGAGAAAACTGAAAGGTTAAACATTTCTCCACATTGTTGTATAAAAAACAAGGATGTGTGTCATGAATTACGTTGGTTTTCACAGCCTTTGGGTATTTCTATGTACAGGATATAAAAAAATAAAAACCCTACCAAACAGTCAAGCCTTTTGTTCGTTATATTGAGGTGTTTGTTATAGCGAAAGGACAATCAAAATGAACAATAAACTGTTGGAGTAAGTGAATGAGATGAGATTGTGAATAAAAGTAGAATTACATGGACCTGTTCATCTGTTCAAAACCTTTGCTTTATCCTATTCGTTAAAGAATTAAAACACAGTGCAAAAAGCAGAAATCCCGAATTTAAGATGAACTTTTATTCCAAACCAATTTGACATGAATTGTTACAATGTGCACCAAACATGCAAGAATCCCAAACTGAGATTTTATTCCAAATCAACCCGACATGAAAAGTTTGACATGAAAAGTTCATCAGATCCTCAAATTGTTTTTTTTTTTTGTTTGTTTGTTTTGTTTAATCAATTTTGCTTTGCCGCATGGTTGCTGAACAAGCCAAAAAACAGAGTGTATGCCTATGTAGATTCCAGCTTTGTTGCAACATAAAATTATTTTAGTTTCGGATGCATAGTTCCACAGCGCGTATTATTTATTAAGACAAAAGAGTTGACTTCACTGCGGAGGTGTCTGTGCGGTCAGACCGGGATGTTGACAGTGTGTGTTTATATTATCTTTTTCATTTTTTTAAAAATTTTATTTGGGGTCGAGGGGCCAGGTTCGTTTATAGCCGAATGTTCGTTATAATGAAGGCCGTTATAGCGAGGGTGTACTTATATGATTGCGATTGACAAAACATACTGTGGATCATAAAATGGTTAACCAAATGCACAGAGATCTGAGGAAATTAAAAGTTTGGTAACTTTGTATACTGCATACCTCGTTATAAATTCAGTTGTGTGCTAATCCAATGCATCATTTGAAAGGACAAACTTTTCACAGCATCACTAAAGTTTAGGAATCAATCACGTCTTTCCAATACAGCTTTTAGGACGTCTCCAAAGTGACACTGTACAGGCAGAATGATCCTACTGGCTTCATACATTTTATTGCTGCTCTGAAAAATTCAGACAAACAAAAGCCGTTTCCTTAAATAACATAAATTCCATACCTGTGTACAATAAAGTATTCCAGATGATGTATTTTTTAGGAGAATATTAATTTCAAAAGACACTACAAAGCTGGTGGTTACATGCATATTCAAATGTAAAACACTTTAGAATAAATTGCAGTGCACCCCCTTTATAAGGCTGCCCTTTATACTGCGGAACAGGTTATAAGGCGGTACGGTCATGGAACCCATTTGCCCCATAATGCCATTACACTAACACTAGTATTCTTGTTGGCTCCCGACTACAGCATTATAAAGGGGGAGCACTGTACTTCCACTCATTATAAAGTATGATATATATTTGTATTTTTTTTCTCCATTTAAATCTATATGGTAACACTTTAGTTTAGGGATCCAATATAAGTGATTATAAACAATGTATAAATATGTTATTAATGATTATTTATACGTCTGTCTCACCAATTGTATGGGGTTGCTTTGTTTTTGCAATACAGTTATTATACACTTTTGCCATTGTTTTGTTTTTGCTATTGTTTATAACCACTTATAACAGATCCCTAAACTAAAGTGTTACCATCTATATTTTTCAGAGCAGCCCTAAAGTTAATGAAGGCATGTTCCATATCACAGTTGACACCGCTATATATATATCCCCTTGCCTGTATAATTTGAAACGCGGTCACCCCATCTGTGTTGTCATCAAAATACCCCGAAAGTTATGCCGACCAATGACACTAATGCAGATGGAAAAGGGTGGCGCACCACTCTTTCTTCATTGGTCAGTGCTAACGGAATTCTGGAGCAATCAAGCTGAAATCTAAAGCACTTTGCCCTTACGTTTGCGTTTACCTGTGCATGTTAATATTGCTGAACAAATTAGCTGAGGCCAAAAACACTGCTTTAACCATGTGATATGCACATATAGGCCCCCTATGGTTAAAGTTAATGTTTTTATTTTTTTTGTTTTTTTTTGTCTTCCATATGGCTTATTCTCTGCCAAACGACTGCCAGCACTGTACATAGCCCAACTATGAGAATTCTGAATTTGATTTTAACTTAAATCTTTTTCATTTAATCTTGGAATCTTATTTTGTCCTAGAACAAATGGAAAGTTCTGATTTAGCCTAAAAACATTTGCGATTACTCCATATCTCTTTCCACCCAGTAAAAGTACTGTATATTAATGAGGTTCTTGGAATCTCCTCCTTTCATGTTTGTTAGTTAATTGCAGTTATTTAATTGCTGCTTTTTTGATAAAGGGCAGCTGGTGTCCAATTTGTAAAGTTAATTTGTGAATGTATTTACATTCACAGACATATTTAAAACAGGATAGGATTAGAACCGATCTAAACAGGAGCAGTTAACATGCAGTGACACATGCAGGTAACGTGAGTAATACCTCTGGTTTCACTTACATCCATAAAATTGATTAAAAGGCACTGTTTGCTTGTTTTATTGCATTGAGTTCTCACAGCAGTACAAGTTTACACACATGAAGCTTGTTGTCAGACAATTATTTCACCTGTGATTTACCCTGTAAAGATATAAAAACAACCAAATTAAACTAGAAGAGCTTAACAAAATGATAATGCTTATACTAGATCTATTAATTGCCAGTACATGTTTTGGATGAACCATATACATTTGTAACTGTGCCGTGTATTTCCCCTATCATTATGAAGTTGCATATACATTTTTATGTAGATACAGCTTTATAAGATAAAAAGCTTACAAGCTTTTATAATCAAATAAACATCAATACATCTAAACAATATATATTAACTCCATATCATCATTAGCACAAGAAAAATGCACCTAATTAAGTTAACAGACCAGAAAAAAACATCTCAGGCTTTTTATTTAGGGGCTTTTAAGTAGTGTTTTGTTGTTTCATTTTATAATTGAATTTGGAGTAAGTAGCTTTGGATTCTAGCCGTATGTGTCTTACGCATGCAGAAAACAGGGCATCATTTTCTCATACAAATGTACAGTTTATAAGGGAAGCAACTGCTAAGAAATAAAGAAATAAATAATAAAAGGTCAAGTTAGGCCCACTTGTATCTTGTTAAATATTGCCAATCTATACCACCAGCTTGGCCATTTCTCTACACATTAATTATTTTGGTCAGATTTGATTTACATGAAAACTAGTCTTGGTTTCATAAACCAGGTTTTAAATATTTCATACCCTCAGATTTAATCAATTACTTACAAATGATGTGAAATCATGGCTTATACATGCTATTTAAAAAAAAAAAAAAAATTGTACTCATATAGAATGCTACACTCTGGTCCTTTTACCAAATTGTACTCCTGTGTCTTAGATTACCTTGGTCAAAAACTCCAAGAAGTAGGGACTTCTCTTGCGCTCACATGATTGTTGTACTGCACTGAGGCGGCTGGTGAGAAATGTAAAACAACAACATGACAACAACATGACTGCACTTAAATAAAAAGGGAACCAATCTACTCTGAGAAAGAAAAAGGTTCAGAAGCATTTAAATTAGAAAGGAGAAATCACAAAAAAAGAGAAGGGAGACTACATCAAAACAAGGGCAACAACTCAGGTAAGACAGACATTAAATGTATTTATCTAAATGCTAGAAGTCTCAGAAACAAAATGTTAGAACTTGAAGCTACTGCACTAACAAGTAACTACGAAGTGATAGGTGTTACAGAAACTTGATTATCCGAGAGTGATGGAGACAAATATAATATTAGTTGGTATACACTGTATAGGAAAGACGGGCAGGACAGAAGAGGCGGAGGGGTAGCACTATACATCAAAAATAGTCTTGAAGCCCATGTGTTAAATCTGGAAGAAGAAAAAAACGCAGAATCAATATGGGTCAGAATAATGGACAAAAAATCAAAGGGCATAATAATAGGGGCATGCTATAGACCGCCAAATTCAGGCACCGAGCAAAATCTGTTATACAATGACATTAGAAATGTGTGCAGCAAAGAAGAAGCCATATTAATGGGGGATTTCAACTTCCTCTTATGCAAAGGTCAAACTATAAAAATAAGTCTTCAAGGTATATTTTTAAGGAGTTAACTTGAGTCCCTAATGTGTTTTGAAATTGAGTTCCAGAGTTTAGGCTTGTAGTTTAAAAAAACCCTGAGCCCCTTGGGTGGAATGCTCAACCAATAAACCAAGATCTGCAACAACAAGCCAAATGATCCAGGCTTGTGGTGATTGATCTAAACGGTGATGACAATACACTATCATGAGGCTATCATGCACTGTTAGAGATGTTGGGCTGAAGAACCTTGGCACAAAAGGTTCCCTATTTGAATGATCCAAATGGCTACAGGGTTCTAATCTGCTGTTAGTCACTTGAATAGACCCCCTCCTGGTCTTCAATTGTTTTAAACTTTGTTTAATCTGCTCTAACCTGTCATGCTGTATATTGCCTATACATTTGATGTCTGCTGCTAATGATTCTGTGAACGACATACTTGTATTGGTGAAGTTGGATTCAATGAGGGACAGTTCTAATGTCTGCGAAAAATCCCCAAATTGCTAAAAAAAAAAAAAAAAAAAAAAGGAAAAAACACCATATGCTGTGTGTAAGACATAATACCTCCACATTCTGTAATTAAGGCCCTATTCATGGGACTGTTCTCAATCGTTGTTGAGTCTTTTGGGTCCTTTAACAACAGTCTTCTAACAAAGCTGCTTGAATATCACACTACAAATGTGAATAAAAACAATAAAAGCTTGATTTAAGGATTTCAATCAATAAATAGCATCTGAATTATGTTACATTTAATTTATTATGTAAACTGCATTAAATGTATGTATAACATTCCTGTAGAGATGTTTACATTAATTAACCAGTTCGCTCTCACAATAGTAATTAATAGGAATAATGCAATTATGTTTATAATTAGTTCATTATCTGTAATGTTCTGTTCCCGGGTATAATTGCTGGTAATGATTAGGTTAAAGGAGTGTTAACAAATGGTTTAAAATCCATTTCCTTACCTCTTATTAGGACTAGCAAGATTATTATTAACTGGAGATTTTCAAGTCTACACTTCATTTTTCCTGGTACCATATCACTTCCTGTGGTGAATATCTTTCTGTGGTCTGGCCAAAGGGCCTCATTCTGGTAGACCTTGTGAGTGAGACACAGGATGTAAACAAGTACCAGGAAGAGCAGGGTCAGCTTATCAAAGCTTTAGAGTTGATCTTGAGTAGGATAGGGTAATAAACTGAAACAATAGAAAATGACATGGTAACATCTCTCAACAATCATTAGTTATTGCCTCAAAGCACTACGCACCAATTCTAGTTGTTTCAGGGAGAACACTGCATCAATAAAAATCACTAGAATAAAGATTATTATCTCTTCAGACTTCAGAATGGAGTATAACACCATATTCTACAATAAGCCTCTATTCTGATATATTAAGAATAAAACATAGACGGCGCCACAGATATATAAAACATGAATAATTTCAATTTAATCCATATACATAGGTGGGCTTACATGTGGAAATTCGGCTGTGCTTATTTACTTCTATATTCTGGCATTTACATAGCGAGCAAGTGAACCATCTGCAAAGGAAATATTACTGAGCATCTGATCTGACTGCAAGATGTACTCCAAGTAACCAGTCAATGCATGATATGAGGTTAGCTCTCTGAATGCAGTATATCACATTCTCATCTATTAAACCCTGCCTCTGGCTCAGTGATCATTTGTCATTCCAGTGTCTTCCAAAACCTGCTTTTTTATTTTGTATGTATGTATGTATGTATGTATGTATGTATGTATGTATGTATGTATGTATGTATATGTATGTATGTATGTACTGTATTTGTGTTTTAGAAAATATATATTTTTAAACCACCTTGTATACAGTATCATGATCATATTTCTACAACTTGCCTATGTTTTCTGCTTATGATTGCTATCAAATTAATATAAAAATGAATACTATTGGTGTCTGCTAAGAAATAAATAATAATAATAATAATAATAATAATAATAATAATAATAATAATAATAATAATAATAATAATAACAACATGGCAGCAGTGTGGAGTAGTACTTTGGGCTCTGGACTCTTGACTGGAAGGTTGTAGGTTCAATCCCAGGTGGGGGACACTGCTGCTGTACCCTTGAGCATGGTACTTCACCTAGATTGCTCCAATAAAAACCCAAGTGTATAAATGGGTAATTGTATGTAAAAATAATGTGATATCCTGTAACAATTGTAAGTTGCCCTGGATAAGGGCATCTGCTAAGAAACAAATAATAATAACTTGCTGGTGCCACATTCATAGTTTGGCTTTAGATAGCGGGTCTTTTCTTTTTATATTTTTCTGATAAAATGTTACATCTCTTTTTGGCATTTGTTTCTAATGTAACAACTTTTTGGTTTAAAATTCACAGTATTATCTACAGATTTTAACGTTCAAAGCCCTGACTGCCCATCCAGTAAAACATTCACTTATCTTAAAGAAAAAGTTCCATCTTCATAAAGTTTTACGAAGCATTGCTATACTATAGGAGATGATCTACATGCTTGATTAGCAGCGTTAGAGAGTGCTTTTAAATCAGGTTTGTTTTCAATCAACAGCTATTTTGTAAATGACATAATACAGAACACATGCCTGACGTCAGGCACTCCAGAACAATGTGGTGCTTTAATGAAACTTTTTCATGGGCCAGATTTCCGGCCTATATTATAATTACTGATTTTGTTATGGAGATATATATTGACCCCTTAAAAGCAACCATATTAAAAAATATATATATATATATATATATATATATATATATATATATATATATATATATATATATATATTATAGCCTTTAGATCTTTTTTTAACAATCCCTCTGTCATTCTAAGTTGCATGGAGTAGCAGGAGCACACATTTGCACCAGTGATGTTAGCATCTGTTTTTTATGAGGAAGTCGATTATTTATTAATCAATTTATTTATTATAAATGATCATAGAAATAGGTCTATTATTATTATTATTATTATTATTATTATTATTATTTAAATGAAATTCAGTTACTTCTTTTTTTCAATGATTTACCCAGTCTGAATAAATATTGGTGCCATTGTATCGCACAATGGGCTCTGTTCACATTAAGGTAAGGACTGTTTTAAGGACAGATTTTTTTTTTAAATCCAATTCCATTTTGATTAATTATATCAAGTCTGACATTCAAGAAACCTTTTTCAGCAGGTTTAGAGAGGGTTTATTTGTTAGATTCTTATTTTTCAAAGCACTAATTAATCCAAGGTCATGCTTGTGAACATTCTTGAAAACACAGTCCTTAAAAAAACATTGCTTTCAACAGTTGCAATTGTGTGAATAGAGGCCATTGCCACTGTAGAAGGGTAGCGTTGCCAACATGGCTGGCTAGCGGTAGGAATAGAGAATATGGAGGCAGACTTTTATTAAACAAAAAATTTAAACAAACAAACAAATCCAAATCAAAACCCACACCCAACCTGCTGCTCCCAATCCCTTCCCAAACTAACAAAAACCCCTGACCCAGCATCTGCCTCATTTTTTATACAGGTGGCCATCCCCAAATTGGCAATCAATTAACCAATTTGGAAATGGCCATATTCCACACTTATCCTATTATCAGAGAGGTGACGCTAGCCCCAGCCCTGCCATATTGAATCCAAACTTAAATCTGAACAAGCTTTATTTAAACAGAAACAAAAATGCACTATTTACACATGCAGGGCCTCAGCTCTTTGTGTCACACAGAGCTCCAGATAAGGTTTTGAGTCTGGGAGTAACTTACCCTCTTATTTGAACACTGAGAGAGTAAAATGTATTTTCAGGGTGTAAAATGCAACATTACCTTAAAGTCATGAGTAATCTCAATAAATACTGTACAATCTTTAATAGTAATGGGGTAGGCATTAAAAAAGAGCCTTCCATTTTAACTGCAATGTTATTTTGAACTACTGTACAACCACGTGTGTGTTCTACAAGGTTCTTTATCTGCTGTGCATTTTTTTTCACACTGACTGCAAATTAATTACGTTAAATTAATATAAAGCCATACAGCTAAATAGGCTGTGTGGTCCAGTGGTTAAAGAAAAGGGCTTGTAACCAGGAGGTCCCCAGTTCAAATCCCACCTCAGCCACTGACTCATTGTGTGATCCTGAGCAAGTCACTTAACCTCCTTGTGCTCTGTCTTTCAGGTGAGACGTAGTTGTAAGTGACACTGCAGCTGATGCATAGTTCACACACCCTAGCCTTTGTAAGTCACCTTGGATAAAGGTGTCTGCTAAATAAATAAAATAAGAAAATGCATTAATAAGTTATAAAACAGTCTATTTAATATTATAGGCACTTTTTTAGTGGTTGCAACTGATGATGGTTCCAGTTGGATTTGTAGCTGGACTGGGGTATTTATGCTTCAAGCGGTGTAGCTTCAAATTTTTCTTATTCTTACTGTGATTGGCTGCAGGGCTAGCCAGAGACTGGATAAATGTTTCTTAGGTTGGTTTTTCTTGTGCATAGTTTCCTAGTACCTGATGACATTGTATTCTGGGAGATGTAGTTGTTAGTGGAAGTTTTAGGGGAGACAGGAGGGGAGGCAGACAAGCTGTGCAGCAAAATTGCTATGGGTAAATATTGTGGTAATGTATGTTTTGGTGGTGGTTGGCAGGGATGGGGTTAATTCCTGTCCCTGCCAAAAACATATGAGACTGTGGCTGCTCCTAATTGAACAATTGGTGCTAATTGGGAGCAACCACATCCTATAAATGGAGAGCACAGGGCTCCATTAGAGGAGAGGAGTTTTGTGAGTGAACCTGTGTTGTAGTTGCATAGTGTAGTTTCCTCGCTTCTCAGTCTCGCTGCTATCCTGTCACAGTTATTTTAAGTATTAAATTTAGTGAGTATTTGTGATTTTTTTTTTTTCAATGCGTAAAAACGGCAGATACACAGCTTATCTGGACCCCTGTTGTCCGTGTAACTATACTTTCGTGTTTCACACACTAGGCCAAGTTTGAAACTCAGACATAAACGTCCATTTGTCCTGAATATGATTGATGTGGTATAAATGCAAAGGAACAGAAGGATTGTTTATACAGTGCATTGTTTAACAAGAAGCGGGCCTATAGGGTTTGGAAGAAATAGTTAGAAATGGACTTGCCCAATGAAGTAAGTGTGTGGTAATGATAAAAGCTGCTGTTTTTTTTTCAGGATATCCAGCTGAGTTTCTATGTAAAACACAAGCACAGGTTTACAGCAATTAAATTAACTTGTGAATTTACACTTGACTTCAGAATTTTAGATTAAGGGACTGACATGTTTTTGTTTTAAAATAGCATTATAGTCTATAGAATAAGCTTTAAAGACTGCCACCAGATAGTTGTAGCTCATTTTATTATCAAACTATGTAGGTGACTCATCATTTGATGGTTGAACTACAGGAAATGTAGTCAAGGAGGGAAACATATTGTCTAGTGCCTTGACACAAACATCTTAAAAGGTGCTATTTGCAAATTGTACTTTATAGTACCAGCTAAAATCATTTCCCTTTTTAGGTGTTTGTTTGTCTGTTTATTTGCTTACATCTACATATGTAACTTTCTGTGCAATGAAACACAGTTTGAAGTGCATAAGCAAGCAATAGTATGTAAGGGGTCAGCTACAGTGTTGGATACATTTAGATCTATCTGAAAGAACCATCTCTGGAATTTGAAACAGTAAACAATTGAAGTTTCAGCATGCATGTATTTGCAATATTTATAGATCATTTATACAACACTGTAGCAATATGAGTGCTTTTTTTTTACCTCTTGAGGCAGGGTGGCAGGGTGAAAGCACGGGTGTGTAGGGAATATTGGGTGGCAGGGAGGGGGTTAAATTCCTCCCTGCAAAAACATGTAGGAATGTGTGTATAAAAAGGGTGATCACGGGTGTTAGTGGAAGGATTGTGATAGTGATGGTGATGGTACTGTGTGTGTTTGTTTTGTGATTTGTAAATAAATGTGCAAGAGTGCTTAAAGTGCCTGTCTCTGAGTCTCCTTGCCGACGCGACCCATTCACACCTCTCTATATACAATGATATTATATGTTACTATGAAAATAGAATGCTTTCGTAAAGAAATCTATTCTTGTAAACTACATGTTCACACACAGGTAATAAATTAATTCCTCCATCAGACATTACCCTGTACTGGCTTCAGTTTAAAGCAATAAATATTCAACAGTTGTATACAGTATAGCGTGCTGCAGTATTTGTACCAGCACCAGTATTACCGAATACTAATAGAATATATTATGACACAATGATATATGTCTCTCATACGTTTTGGGCTGGTAATGCACTGGTACATGCTCCACTTATCCAATTTGACATATATTATTGTTTGATAATATATTTAGACAAATATATTATTGTAGTAATGTTCTATAATATGATAAGAAAAATACTGCAACATGCTATTGTGTGTAAAACACCATTAGCAATCAGTTTAACAAACCCATAGCTGATCCATGACCACTGGACTACTGAAATATGTTCCACCCCCCCGGCGAGCCTGTCTACACACGAATGACTGCACATTAACCTCTGCATTCACCACTTTGATGACAGAGGCATTTGTATTATATATTGCTTCCAGGTTTTCTCCACCGTACCTAGCAGAGAAAACAAAATGCCTTGCAAGAGTTGTTTGTGGAAAATGCTGTCTCTGGAAAGGGCTCATGGGGTGTGGATGGGCTGATGAAAGCGGCAATGGTTATGTGCTGCAGTTGGTTTATTTCCCAGCATCCCGCTCGCCAGGGGGGCTCGGGTCTAGGGCTCCACTAATGAGACAGTGTTATTAATCTTTGCAGTAGGGCTGATGAATTCACTCGCTAGCAAAGGCTGCTCCTGCCTGCTTTGGCCCATAAAACCTGGAATGTTTCCCTTTCATGTGCTCTGTTGCTTATCGGCTCTGACAACAATATGGTAAGACTTCCCTTCCCCTGTCGGACTGCCCCTGGCTTTGGGCCACTGAAGGTCATCCTAAACACACTGAGATTTTTATAGGTGGTCAAGAGACATGCTGACAGGTCAGAATCAGAGCTCCTTTACTGGAGGATATTAACTTCAGCCCTTTTCTTGCCATGAATTTCTGCACAGAAGCTTTATAAATCAATGTTATCCTATTTATGGCCTAAGAAATTGTTGACTGGCTAAACTGAGCACAAAATGATTCTCTCTCAATCAGCAGTGGTTTCTATTAGTACTGTATTATTACTATTTTTAAAAGAACCTCTGCTGGGTTGTGTGAAGTCATCTGTGAAATAGAGCTATACCATATAATGGTCAGTTGCACAATAAAAAACAGTTGGGATTACTCGTCTTCATTTCCAGGCCCTGTGACAAAGATCGTTTTAGTTTTAAACACATCTCACCTGTGTCATTCCCACCTTGAAAACAGTATGTATGTGAAATGTGCTGTTGATTTTTAATACAAGTTTGTTTTGTGTGTTAGCAGCATTGTGCAGAACATTGATTATCTTTGGTTTTATATCCAAGATTATTCATGAAAAATGGAGAAAGATCATTCAAGAAAACAGTTGTGGTGGCAAGTCATACCTTGATTCCACAACTAAGTTAAAGTACAGACCATGTTTTCCACAATAAACACTGAATAGCATTCCCATTAACACAGGGAAAATATGATGAGACTTTTTAACCCTCATAAGGACACATCGGAAAACTGACTTTCCTGGTAACCTGGGGTCCAGCTGGACCCCAGCAATAAAACAACATATAACTAACAACTGGAGTAAATGAATGAATGAAAATGTGTATATGAACACTTTATTTTGCTTTTCCTTTACTTCTAGCCATCGTTTGTTATAATGCGTTGTTTATGCTATGCAAAATGGATAAGATGCACAATGCTCACAGCTGTCTCCTAGCAAGTGAAGAAACCACTGTATTATGGACGCTGTGGAACACCCAGACAAGCCCCAGTCCTCCTCTTTCATTAGGTGTATTGACTGTGTTCCTAGCTCTTTCCATTTTTGAGTTACAGGAACTTGAACACACATACTGATCTGCTGCTCGTCACAGCACTGGAGCACTGAATGAGGGGATGGTAGAAAGTACGCACATGGGCATGCCTGACATCAGTGGAAAGTGCAAAGTATGTCCTTTTAAATGACGTTGAAACCAGAACGCTATCTGTTGAAGCGACCGAGTAATAAGCAACAAATGAAACTTAAGAGCTGACTCACGTCACATGACTCAAGCCTTAGTTTCGGTTTGCTGTAGTTTCGCTCAGGAACGTGTGTTCAGGACATACAATACATCATTGGAAAGCTCAAAATCTGTACTTTCAAACAACCAGGTAGCTAGCTATTAGGGTGCCTGAGATATTCACACGAGAAGGTTGGACCTGCCGATACACTATGCCTGGGGTCCATATGGACCCCAAACCTAAAACAATTTGGGAAATTCAACCAGGCTACCTGGACTAGAATTATCCTTTGCATAGTGTAACAGGATAGGTGCCTGACAATTACCTAAAAGGAAACAAAAATCAAGTCACTAGATACACATAATAACTGATACTAAAACACTGTTAATGAAAAGGGTTAATGAAAAGGATAACAGCTGTTCATTGAAAATATACCACCCTGCCTTTCTCAAACCATTTTAGCCTGGGGCAGCAAACGGTATGTTCCCCATTTCACAACTCCATGTGTGACCCTGAAAGGTATCATGTGCTTGAGACTTGGCCTTCACCCCACAGATATGATAGTCCCAATATACACGGAAACAGGCTGACGTCCCAATATACACGGAAACAGGCTGACGTCCCAATATACACGGAAACAGGCTGACGTCTCAATATACACGGAAACAGGCTGAAGTCCCAATATACATGGAAACAGGCTCAAGTGCCTGGGTTTAAGAGCCTGCTGCTCAGGGTGCAATGAAATGTTATTGTCACATCTCGTCTGACTGTAGCTGTCTGATGTGACAAGTCATGAACTGCCAGTCTGTGCAGGTCTAAAGCTTTGGTTTTGTCTTGCTTGCCAACACCTCCAAATGAATTATTTTCAATAGGAAGGATTTTTTTTTCTCTGAAATGTCACAGACCCCAGCTTTGTGCTTTAAAGGATTTGATAATACAGCTTCTTCTGAATGCTGGTGTAATATGGCTTTCAATTGACTTTAATCTAAGAATGCTTGTTGTAAGTAGTTCGTTGAAAAAAATGTTTGTTTTGTTTTTTCCAGTTCACCGATGTTTGTGTTTATGTTTTATATACTTTGGAATTGTGTATTTTAATGTTTGTATGGTGTTCAATGATTAAAATGAAGGGTCAGGGTTGTCAACAGATGGAGGTGGGGTATTTGTTCCCAGTCCTGTTCCCTCAACCATCTTCAAATATATACTTAAGGGTTGTTTTCACATAAGGAAAATATGTTTTCCAGATCGTTAATGCATGATCTAAAGATAGAAAGCAAATTTCTGCATAGTACTATCTAAAGTAATCTAGATTCACACGATTCAATATAATCAAGCTGATCACTGAACTTAAGTAAGGTGGTCCTGGTCAGTACTTGGATAGGTGACTTCCAAGGAAAACCACAAGCTGCAGGAAGTGGTGATGATGTCTCAGTAGCTTGGGTTCCAGCCAGAGCATTCTGTATATTAGTGAGCGGATCTCAACAGAGCAACGTTTGGCATCCAGGCTAATGGCACTGTAACATGCATTCAGGTTGATTGAGTCCTCTAAGCTACCGACCCCTGGAAGACAAAGGCCATTTTACAGGTGTATGCTTGAGCTCACCAAGAGCCTGGGCAGTATGGGCCCACTGTAGCGAGCTGAAGAGAACTAGTTCAAGATGAACTTGCGTCCCTAAACTGTGGAAGCACTAGAGCCAATGCAATACTCCCTGTATAAACCCCAGAGAAGACTGGCAAATTCTCACAGCCAAGACACAAACCTCTACTATGCTGACTGTATGACACCCTCCACCTCACATGGTCTTGCCTTTACCAGGGGAGCCACTCTTGGCCCCCAGTAGCATTCTCTTTTTACTACAACTCAACCAACACCCCAACAGTGTTAGAGGAGCTCTGTGATATTATTGAAACATCAAACCAAGGTCTGCTCTGTAAGTATTATAGATCCTGACTGATTTTCAATACAGGTAAGAAGTCTGACTTGACTAAATGCATGTCCTGCCTCAAGTTCTAATGATATTATATTTGTGTTGTATTATCTTTGTACTTTAGCATAACTGAGAACTGCCCATTTCCAGGAACTGCTTTGTTTAATTTAAAAGATCATATCATGGAACTATATAATTAGATTTGCTGGATATTTTGGAAGGGGAACATTTTGACACTGAACCCCAGCATCAACTGTCCTGTCGGTTTTCTGTGTGGCTTCTGGCTCACATTCAATTTCAGAAATTCTTTACAGAAATAGAACATATGCTTGTTACTGTTGTAAGTGGCTTGTTAGCTGAGGATGTACTAGCTGAATGTTATAATAGTCCTCTGAGAATGAAGTAAAGCAGTCAGTAAAGAGTGCCTCCCTCGTGGGTTCAGCTTACGAGTTTAAAAGCAAAGTATTGATTGTGAGTTACCCAGCTTCAACTCAGATTTAATCTCATTATATTTCTTTATTCCCTGGTAGGTTTCTTAGTCCATTTGTACGACAAATCACTGCCGAAGCTGTGTGCAGTGTCCTTGCAGCAGTTCCTTGGCTCAAAATGGACAATTACTCAGACAAAATGACATTGTATGAGAGTCCCAGGCCAGTAAAACCATAAATGACATCTAGCACTGTGCTCCAAAAGTGCCCAAACTACCCAGCATTCATTTTACAACATAGGGCAATCTGATCCCAGACTGTTTTATCTCCATATAGCTTTTAACAGATTTGTGTTTCGATTTCCCCAACCCCCCCTCACCCCACTTTTTAAAGTACTCTGAGAATCATTAAAGTGTCCCACATACAGGATAGTAAAGGTGCTTATCCTGATTTTCAAGTAAGCTGGAATGGTGTTGCTATTATCCTACTATTAAGGTCTGTGCTGAAATCCATTATAGTCATGCATTAATTAGTTATGATGGTTTTTCTCTACTTGAAAGTGTTTTTTTGTTTTATTGTATATCAGTAAGTTTGACTGGGAGATAAAAAATAGTACAAATAAGTAAAGCTGAACCATCTACAATAAGCAAACAATTTGAATATGGCAGTGGTGCAGCTGAGAGGTGTCCTCTTACACAATTCTGTAAAATTACAGAAAAATGCCACTCTGTTTTCTGTAATTGTACAGTGTATGTGTAGAAGTTTGAATGAATAGTGCCAAAAAATAAAGACATGCAGAACATAAAGTGCCACTATATTTTGTGATTGAATCTACCCATGTACAATATGTGCAGATAAGAAGCTGGTCCACCCATCAAATAGAAAATGTTCTATTATATTAAATAAAACAGCATGTACAGTACATATGCGTTCAGCAGCCCTACACTTGCAAAATGTCAACATCTTGCACAGGACAAGCCAATATACATCTACTCCTAAAGAAGACCCTGATAAGCTGCCAAAAACCTCATTACCAGAAATAGGATACAAAATCTCCAACACACCACAAGGATAACAAAGAGAGAAAGGGTACTACTTTCCCCAAAAAGCATCAAAATTGCTGTTTAAAATGGTCAATAATATCTATGTGTCAAGTATTACTGCCTAATTGAATGGTTGTAGTTATTATTATTTATTTCTTAGCACACACCCTTATCCAGGGCGACTTACAATTGTTACAATATATCACGTTATTTTTACATACAATTACATTATTTTATTTACACATTAGTTTTACATACAATTACCCATTTATACAGTTGGGTTTTTACTGAAGTAGTCTAGGTAAAGTACCTTGCTCAAGGGTACAGCAGCAGTGTCCCCCACCTGGGATTGAACCCACAACCCTCCAGTCAAGAGTCCAGAGCCCTAACCATTACTCCACACTGCTGCCTGTATTTCATACCACAAAAAATACCTTAACCTGGTATGCTTGTGCTAATTCCAGAAAGACCTGTAGAAAATTGATCTTAATTTTTTTTATTCAGATTACGCTTCAAAAGCAGTGAACACACGCACACAACACGGGTGTAAAATTATTGTCACAACATATGATTTTATATATAAAAATGGTAGGTGGCAAGCTTAAGGAAACGTTTATCAACTGCATTTTGTCCAAAAACTAATCTTATGCATCAAAACTAATCTTATGCATCAATCTTATGTAAGCCTTTCTATATCCACTGCCCAAAGAGAGAATCTTGCAAATGACCTGACCAGATCTCTCTTGAAAAATAGATTGTAATCTCAGTGGGGCTTTCCTGGTTAAATAGAGGTTAAATAAATGGATGCACAGAATTTGCAATCATCATTACTACTTTTAACTTTTTTGAACATGACCAATGCGTCTTCTACACACCAGAGAGCGCTGTTAATAAGCGTCCCTTGTAGCTTTCAGATGCGGTACTGCCCTTGATTATGCGTGTTTAGTGATTCTTTCACATAAGACGGAAAACAGATTTCGATGGCCACCAAATTAGTTTATCTGGCCACAGTATCCCTCTGAGGGCTCAAGAGAAACATTGCTTGGGGATAGACAGATACGGCTCTTGTTTTCTATTTTAGCACTATCCATTACATGAATTAAATCCACCCTTCAGATTTCTCCAGAATATTTAATACATTTACCGTTTTGTTTTTTTTTGTTTGTTTTTTAGAATTGTTTGTGCATTGTTTAATTGTAATAAAGGATCACCTATATGAAGTTTAGGCTTTTGCATTGGTAAGTATATTCATCCTTTTTCAATAAAAGTGCAAATGCACATAAGTTAGTAGTAATTATTTTGTAATACATTTGTATAGTCCTTTGTATTATTATTATTATTATTATTATTATTATTATTATTATTATTAATAATAATAATAATAATAATAATAATAATAATAATAATAATAATAATAATAATAATAATAATAGAATATAATTATTTAAATATATATATTCATACATAGATCAACTAGAGAATTTGGTCAATATGTTGTATTATTAAGTAAGATTATGAATATTACATAACCTTTTTTTTAAAACGCAGACTGCGAAATCGACACATTATCAACCTGTTTTGGGCAATATCTTTATCCAATTCTTCTTAGCTGCACCGTACCTATGTGTCTTCTGTTTGCGATATCAGCGGCAGCGTGAGTAGTAGATGTTTTAATGATGGTGTGTCTCCTCGCCGAGCTGTCACTCCTAGCCTCATCACCGACTCCTTCAGACAGAAAAATAATTGGCCGTTTCCTTCTGCTTGAAGACTGGCGATCCACTGGGATTTGCACCCGCCTCTTTTTTTAATATAAATCTGGGGCGATTATCCAGTCACACAGTACCACTGTGATTCGGATGCGATATTTACATTGTCAGATCACCCGTCCTACTGTAGTTTCCTCTCGTTTGACGTGTGTATAGCCTAGATCTTAAAACCTATAATACAATCACAAACTGCAACCGACTAAATGATCTTCATAAATTTTAGTTTGGATTATTTTATGCTATGTATTGACAAGACGTGAAAAAAATAATTATATTAATTATAAAAACAGAAAGAAAGAAAGGAGAAAGAAAGAAAGAAAGAAAGAAAGAAAGAAAGAAAGAAAGAAAGAAAGAAAGAAATGACATATTACATGTATATGTAACCAAAATGTAATGTTTTGTTTTACTATAATATGGTACATTATACTATAGCCTGCGTTGTTTCAAGTTATTTAAAATTTAAATTAAATAGTACAGCAAGCCCCTGTGAAACCTGTTTTAAATTAATTCAGTAGTGATATTTACTTCAGCAGAGTTTAACACTGAAATGAATATCCATCCCTCTTATGCCGCTCACTTTTCGTGAAACAGGCTATGTGTTTATAAAAGCAAGCAGATACTGTTCACAGTAAACTCAAGATTAAGCACTTGAAAGGTGAGATCGTGACACCTTTTTCTCGGTTAAGAAAACCCCGCGGCAGCTAAATTTCCAATGTCTTCACGCCTGCATCTTAAAACCTACTCAGTCCGTGTATTTGTTATAAACAAATCATTACAGTTAATCATCTGATTTACAAGAAAAGAAACACTATGAATATGAATAACAAAAACTAATAATAATCTGTTTTCTTTGGTATTCGAATCTTTAGTGTTCAGTGGGTTTAAAAAAAAAAAAAAAAAAACACTATGATCAGCATTTCAACCTTCGTTTCCAAGTCCCGCTGATAGCCTCTGTGCTCCTCAAAATCTTTACTGTATTTACTGATGTCGAGTGATTGATGTGTTCAGTATAGGCTACTGTCTGTATTTCTATTTAATATCGCTATTTAAAATATATCTGGAATTTTTTTTAAGGGGGGGGGGGGGGGGGGGGTTGACAAATGTAGCTGTCTTTAAATATGTTTTATGCCGACTATTTTTTATTAAAAAGTTAAACGAGCCGATTAAGTCACACTTTTTTCTACTCCAGCGAATAACGGGCGGAATGAATGTGGCGGAATAAAAAAAAATTGCTCTGCATTTTAAGTAGTGCTCTTGCAATGCAAACACATAACAAATCATTATTAATTTTATTTGATTTTAGCAAAGGTTTGGTCTTTGTTTTATGAAAGTTAGTGTTGTAGCTACAACCTCCAAGCAGCGAGGGTAAAGCGATCATCACTGTGGTTTTAGGAATGTATAGGTAGAAAAATAAAATCTTATTTTCTCATTATCATTTTTCCATGATTAAATTAAGAAACTGAGATGGTTTAATGACACTAATTACAACATTAAAGTCAGGCAGAGCGCTCAGAAGTAAAACCCGAAAACCAGAACCCATAAATATCAGTTCTGGTGTATTTAGAAGCATTTGACTTTTGCACTTGAAGTAAGTGTGATATTTCAAGGTTTATTTCAGACAGTGTGTGATTGACACTGATAGTTGAGCTGGGGGTTGTGTCGAGTTCATCGGGCTGCGGTTTGCAAGGAGCCTTACAGCTGGCCAATCACATTAATGTAAATCAAAAGCATATTCATGAGTATAAGTCAGAACACAGCCAAACAGCCAATCAAATCGAGTAGTTAGCCGAAAAAGCTCGAGCTTCAACCCTCTGAACTACGCATTGATTATTTATGATGTGCTTACAATTCACGCAGCTAAACTCTCTCCATCTTGTCAACCCGCTTAAGCTGAAACTTTATGTATGCACTCTTGTCTTCTTGGTATTTGGATAATGACATCACTGTTAAAATTCAAGTTTGATAGATTAGGATTTAAAACTAAAACAGGGTCTACAACAAATACTCTGGCATGGCTACATTTCTTATTTTCTTTTAGTTTGAATTTGAATGTTGCAAAGAAAAAGCTGCTACAGATTTGCACTGCACAAAACCACACAGGTCCTGCAAATTTAGAACCTCAGGTACTCAAAATTCTGTAATAGTATCTTATTTAAATAAACAACAACAACACACACACACACACACACACACACACACACACACACACACACACACACACACACACACACACACACACATATATATATATATATATATATATATATATATATATATATATATATTAAACAATTGATTCTTGTATATATTCATTATTATTATTGTGTTTGTTTTATTGTTTACGTGTGTGTGGTTTATTAAGCTTTAGAGATTATAATTAGTAGCCTATTTATTTATTAACTGCACAGTATATGATTGTTCTTATGCCGAATCTACAATGTAGAACTATTATGGGTATATATATATATATATATATATATATATATATATATATATATATATATATATATATATATATATACGAGATCTGTGAATTAAAATATGTGTAGGCCTGTATAATATTAACTAACTGTTTTATTTTTATTTGTTTTTTTTAAAGATAATTTTTAGCAAAAATGAAATACATAAATAAATAGTATTTTGTTGTGATCTTATAAATTTGAGTTTCAGAGTTCATTAGCAGGCCGCCAAATAAAGATCCACAGCGGAGTTTGTCTGTTGGAAAGCATTTGTCTCGGCTAAAGACTCTGTAACTGACTGCTAATGAGAAATCAGTTAGTTGTTAATGTGCTGTAGATTGGCTGAGGAGATTGTAACAGGTCATAAAAAAAAAAAAATGTCTGGTGTGAATACACAGAACTGCAAAGCGGAGGCAACGGGCTATTATTTTGCCTTTAAAAACACACACACACACACACAGATATATATATATATATATATATATATATATATATATATATATATATATATATATATATATATATATATATATATATAAAGCAATTATAATGTTAAACTGGAAGATGTAGATATATCCTTTGGCATTAATTTATTAGGCTACATTAAATTGTTTACTTTGAAACATTTATCCTTAATTTGGAGAGAGAGAGAGAGAGAGAGAGAGAGAGAGAGAGAGAGAGAGAGAGAGAGAGAGAGAGAGGATAAAGTTTACTTTAACCAGAACCTCAGCCGTGAATTTTAAACGACGTTAAAGTACAGGGTTGTTTTTTAAGAGCTAGCGCTAAAAGTTGAAGAAGGTGCAAAAGGTTCAATTTGTGTAACATTATAGAATATAATGCGCGCGTTTCCCTGAGTATCTCTGATCTTCCTAAAGGGTCTCGGGTGACTTGTGTTAATTACTAGATGTCTAATTAAATTAATGTCAGACGAGTCGGCCAATGGGACAGGGGGAGGCTGAGGACTCAAGGCTATGTATATCCAAACGCCCCTCCCCTTAAAGCCTGCAGCAAATGGAAGCGCGAAGAAGGCGATCATATATAAGTGGCTTGAACCGGCTATGTTACTTGCAGATTATAAACCTGATTTGTGAAAAACTGGAGGTGTGTTGCGAGGGCTAAAGTAGTGTAGTAGGGAGACGAGCAGACAAGTCTTTTGCATTGCTATATATTTGTATTGGTACTTTCTTTTAACTGTATTGTACAAATGCATTTTAAACTGGATACCTTTATTTTTTTACCGTGCTGATTTCTTATTTATTTCAAAAGGATGCAGTTAGGAGAGTCGGTTTTGCCCAGCACAGCACTCGGTATACCCAAGACTTTTTATAATCTGTCTCCGTCTGAAAGTAACAATAATATTCCCGGATCCTCGCAGCTAGAGTTCCAGGACGTAGGTAGGACTGAATCTGACCAAGGGAACGGGCCAAAGAAGTTTATGAACGGCGGCAGCATGCTGAGCGAAGAGGCAAGCGAACATTTCCCTAGGACCAAAGCAGCTCAAGACGGGTGCAAAAGTTCTCCCGTGGTGGGCGAGGAAGACCTATCCAGCAGCGGTCGTTACAATTTAGATGGACTGGTTTCAGAAAGGTATTTTCTTTCGTCTCAGCAGACCACAGACGTTGGTAACCCGTGCTCCCTCTTCCCCTACACTGGGCAGCCCGTATACGCTAGTTCTAACAGTAGATACCCCGCCTCTCTACACTATGGATCTATGTTGCCCCCGACCGGGTTTACCTCTGCTGTCTGTGCCGGGAGGAGTCAGTTTAGTCCGGGTTATCAGTTTGCACAAGGGCCGGGGTCTCGATATCCATCATATCCAGGATCGGGCTCTGCTATCGGCTCCATTTCGATCGCTGGGACAGGGACCGGGGTGCGGGCTCAAGTCTACCTCTGTAACCGGCCCCTGTGGCTAAAGTTTCACAGGCATCAGACTGAAATGATTATCACCAAACAGGGCAGGTAAGAAACGAACCATGTCACTGTTATAATGTAATATAATTACAAATGGTCTAATATTACATGCGCTCCATAAACAGCGCACTAAGTTCAGCAGTCGCATTATAGCTTCATTAAGTAGATTTAGTTAAGGACTGTGTAGTGTTATATCTATATATATATATATATATATATATATATATATATATATATATATATATATATATATATATATATATATATATATATATCTCACACTAATGATATTTGTAGGTTGAATGAAGTATGTAGAAGGCACTATCATCATCTCTACGGTATTATAGGCCATATTGGAATCAACGTAATTAAACAAACTATGATCTGGAACAATTATTGACAGACAATACGCATATAGGCCTACTATTAAAAATATACATGGTTTGCATCGTTAAATTTGAGGTGCTTAAATGAAGGGGCGACCCATACAAAACATTTCTAGGATTTGTTTAGGTTTTGTTAATCTGAGTTATTTCCTTGTATTAACACAGGGTGTAATGTTGTTTTTCTCACCTGAAGAGTGGAGAATTTTATTTAATTCCGGTATTACACAAACTAAATAAAATCTCTGGCGCATGCAACTACCTATACCAATTTGAACACTGTTCAATTTAACACGATAAATTGGTTTTGGACAGTAATTACTTATTAAATTAACAATACGGTTTCATGTAAACAATTTAGATATTGGGTACATCCGTCTAAAAAGTACGAAACACTTTCGTTAAATACTATTTTGGAGATGCTTGTTTTAAGATGGGTAAATAAAGTAAATGTGTGAAGTCGCTACAAAGTTTTTAATTTAACATCTCTACGGTATGAAAATATGCTGCTTAAGGAGCAGACTTTTTTTTATGATCGTTCCTGTACAGCGTAAAACATGCATTTGGAGATTAATTCTGTAGCAGTACACTAGAAGTGTGAATAATATTGTCTACTTGTCTTGCGCATTGTTAACGTTAATGAAGAGTTACTATTTTTGCTACCATGACAAACATTAATTGATCATTAATTCGTGAGATGATTGACTCGTTGATCCAAACTCAAGATGCCCGTGTGGGATAATTAATGTGACAAGTTCTGAAAGTCTAGAAATAAAACTATGAAATCTGTTAATGTCCACAGGTGTTCATAATTAACTCGTTTGTATGAAATTTGATTTCTTTTTCAGGGTGGTTTTTAAATTAACGAACACTACTTTTGAAGAACGAATTTAAAGCAAAATCTCAAAGCCGTCTAAAACTGTTAGTCTCTGGTCATCATGACTGCCTTGTAATTGTAAATACAACACGGAATAAATGTGCCTTTCCTCTTTGCTCAATGTATAGTATGTTCACATATAATATATATAATTTTTTTTTTTTTTAGACGTATGTTCCCTTTCCTAAGTTTCAACATCACCGGTCTGAACCTCACAGCTCATTATAACGTGTTTGTTGAAGTTGTCCTCGCTGATCCAAATCATTGGCGGTTCCAAGGAGGGAAATGGGTGACCTGCGGGAAAGCGGACAATAATATGCAAGGTAGGTATTGTTTAAACTGTTTCGCGCACACTGGAACGAATTGTTTCAAGTACAACGTTCACAAAACATCTTAAATGAGAACACGATATAATTTGCACGGATTGTAGCGTGTCATGCTTTTATCACGTTAAGGTGCATTCTAGTCTAATCTCTTTTTGGCAAACTGAACTTGCTTTGACTTTCCGTCTTGCACCTTTTAACGTCTAGTTTGCTCGCAGTCAGTAACCGCAGTTCAACACCGGGTGTTGTGCAAAATGTGCACATGCACAAAATTAAATAAAAATAACATACTACAGAACGGGTTTTGTCTAGCCACACTTCTCTGCACAATGTCTGGATTTTATTTTCTTTAAAGCGATTCAATCGGCTGCGATTGTATTGAAGTGTTTGTTTCTTCATCTCTGCTTTGCGAATTTTCCAGGTAACAAAATGTACGTGCACCCAGAGTCCCCCAACACTGGAGCACACTGGATGAGACAGGAGATCTCGTTTGGTAAACTGAAGCTAACGAATAACAAAGGCGCCAACAACAGTACTCAGGTAAGTTGTAAATACCATGGACAGCTCCTCACGCACTTTTAGACTAGTCTTTACGTGTCAGCAGATCAATGCAGTTGATTGTTGACGATACCATAATGGGGGGGGGATTGTTAGTTTGTGTAAACCAATAGTGAAAAGCTTACTTATGGAGTGTAGCCAAGTTTTTAAAACCCTGGAAAGGGTTATTTTGGTTTGTGATCCCATTGTTATGACACATGTAATGTGGTTTTCTTGCAGCAAAAGGCTTTTCTACATTGTTTTAGAATTAAATTTGACCTTGTGCAATGCATTTTTTACTTCTACACTGCAATAATTAGTTATTTAAATTCATAAGATTATTAAATCCTACTAGTGTAGGCTATTTATGGAAATTGTTTTTTTTCTTGCATTTAAACTATTTTGAGAAACTAATGTGCTATATATTAGTTTGAGTGGTGGTAATGAACAATTTAGGAAATATTTCTGTGTAATTTGCTTAATCATGAAGAAAGTATTTTGCCAGTTTAATTAGGGTGGATTTAATGAGGTTCCTTTAGCAGCACAATGTAATGGCCAATTGACTAATCTCCATCCTGTTGGGTGGAAAATCTGATGTTTATTTTGATACCTCTTTTACCCATCAACTCCACCTCCTCCCAAAACAAATCTGCTCATGCCTTCATGATGTCACTGGCAAGCAAATAAACTGACATGTATCTGGTTTAGGGTCATGCTTGGTATTTTCTCCTCCCAAATGTGAGTGGGTTATTTTTATATATATTTCTTTGTAGATGATAGTCCTACAGTCTCTACACAAATATCAGCCACGCCTTCATATTGTTGAGGTTACTGAAGATGGTGTTGAAGATATGAGCAGCGAGTCCAAGACGCAGATGTTTACCTTTCCAGAAAACCAATTCATAGCGGTGACTGCTTACCAGAATACAGATGTAAGTCTTAAATAATCTGAAAAAGCACACATTTCTGTTACTTGACCAATCAAGTTAGACTTTCTCTTTCCCTCTTGCAGATCACACAGCTGAAAATTGATCACAACCCCTTTGCAAAAGGTTTCAGGGACAATTATGATTCGTAAGTATTGTAATTTTATTCATGCCCTCTGTGCTATTATGTAACCTACAGTATAGCGTATCTATTCCAGTCAGTAGTAGTTGGTTGTCTTGTCAGTGCTGGAATGCAGCTTCAGTGATTCTTTCGATTTTACTCTAACTTTTAATGAAATCCTCCCCCAACTGTCATTGGTATATATGAGTAAGTCTGTAGGGTTATTTAATACAGGTACAATTTTTTTTTTTTTTTTCTCCCCCAGAATGTACACTGCTCCTGAAAGTGACAGACTTACCCCCTCCCCAACCGATTCCCCTCGATCTCACCAGATTGTACCTGGTGCTCGCTATGCAGTCCAGCCTTTCTTCCAGGACCAACTTGTGAACAACCTGCCACCGAGCAGGTTCTACAATGGTGAGCGAACAGTGCCCCAGACAAATGGCATCCAGTCCCCACATACAGAAGATCTTGGCACCCCTTCAACACAGAGGTGGTTTGTTACTCCGGTTCAACAGACTGGCTCCAATAAACTGGACCTTCCCTCTTACGAGAGTGATTACTCCCCCAGCACCCTGCTGCCCTACAGTATCAAATCCTTGCCCATCCAGAGTTCCCATACTCTCGGCTATTACCCAGACTCTACCTTTGCTTCAATGGCAGCAGGGTGGGGCACAAGAGGCACTTACCAGCGGAAAATTACCACTGGGCTGCCCTGGTCCCCAAGACCCAGCCCTCCTGGCTTTCCAGAAGATCACCTGTCCAGCAAAGACAAGCCCAGGGAAGAGACCAACTCCACTTCCTGGATAGACACCTCTCCTTCCATTAAGGCCCTGGATTCTTCAGATTTTGGGGTTTACTCTGCTGTCTGTAAAAGGAGACGCATCTCCCCCAGCTGCTCAAGCACTGAGAACTCCCCTACCATTAAATGTGAGGACATTAGTTCTGATGAATATGGGAAAGAGAGTTCAAAATCCATGGGTTACTATGCTTTCTACACAAGCCCTTAACTGTTAGTTTACTCCTTCCCCCCCCCCCCAATGCTTAAATGGTTGGAGAACTTTCTCCTATGGTTCCAGGCTTTTCCATTAGTGTGCCAAAATGAATACTATTTGCCTTCCATCTTGATGTATGCTATTGTGTGTAATTTTTATATTTTACTGAAGGTGCCAAAGCTATCTGATTGCTTCAAGCAACAGTTGTACTTGCATATGTCTGCCCTTTTTAATGTGACAAACAGCAGTATTTTTTTTCTTTTAACCTGCATGCCACTTTGTTTTTCCTTTTATTTACAACTGTGGTTTATTTATTGAAGGGTATCTTGACTGTACAGTTTGTGCGTTATATGCATTATAGAATACGTGAGGTATCTTGTAAAAAGTGTCTACATAGCGGTATCTATTGGCGACTGCTAATAATAATAATAAAAAAAAACCCCACAAACTCTGCTTCTTAATGAAGTGCGTTATCTGACCGAAAGTATAACCTGTTTTGAAGTTTGTATTTATTAAAAAAACAAAAAAAACCTGCCAATTAAGACGAGAAAAAAGTGCCCGGTTCTTCTGAAGCCCGAGTCATGTGTTTCTTACATTTCTTTTTTTTTTTTTCGTTTTATTAAATTGAGCACCGTTTAGACTGGCTTCTTTATATCCAGAATACAATTTACGAGTATTCTTTAGACCACCTTTTTCCATTGGTGTAAAATCTGATGTCTGGTTTAGCATTCGTCTTAAGCGTGTTAGTGGATTACACAACCACGCAAGGATTCTGTTATCAAAGCGCTATTTGAAAGTTAACCTTTCATTTAATCACTAAATGGTTAACACGTATAAACGTACAAGTCGTACTGCTAACATGCACGCACGGTTTAAGGATGATTTAGATAGAACCAAGAATCTGTATTTAAAAAACAGTAACTCTTCCAAGAAATATTAAAAGTGTTTATAACGATTGACAAAGGCACCACTCTGTTGCTCGCAATTATAAAAGCATCAATGGCAAATTTGACCGTAGCCTTATTCATCTGGCTCTCACTGAGGTAACATGTATTCGCTAAACGTTTTCAATGCAATCTTTTGATTGGATCTTTAAGCTGCATTTGTATTTCTCAACTGTTACTGAAAACCAAAAAGGTTTGCTTTGAGCTCAAAATAAATACCTACTCGACAATGAGTTAAATACATTTCGACCATTTACTTTTAAGGAGACTTTAAAAAAAAAAAAAAAAAAAACTAACTGAAATGTGTGTTTTTGTTTTGTTTTTCCGGATAAAGCGAGTGCGACCCTTTTGCGTTCTATACTTCTACGCATTTTAACAAATTGATGTCGGGCAAACTTGCTAGATCTACAAGGAGCATATATCGGGCTCATGTCTTCCTGTGTGAATACGTCACCTACCAGCCCTGCTGCTGCCTTCCCCCGAGCACGCTACAATACTTTAGAAATCACAATATTAAAACTAATGTAAGTAAATAGCCACTGTATACTAAACATCTTCTAAGATGTTGGCTTTAGGAGATACTGCAGCAACAGGACGGTAAATCGGCATTTCGTCAATGCGAATAAAGTATAAAAATATAATACTGGCAAGAATTATGTAGTTACTGTTTGAAGTTGGTCGGCTCACGCACTTGGAAAGAGCAAACGTAATGATGCTGGGGACCACCCTCCAGTATCCACTTCAGCGGAGATTCACCTGAAATATTATTTATTCGAAGTTTCATAAATGCAATCAAATAATTATAAATATTTTAGAAAACAACTAACACTTAAGAGAGCATAAGAGTCCATTGGTATATTTTTTCATTTTATTTTGTTTAAGATTTCACGGTCCTTTTTTTTTTTTTTTTTTTTTTTTTTAAATCCAGAAAGCAATACTACATTTTTTTTTTACCTAATAAGAAATGTATCATGAGAAAATACAACATTCATGGAACTACAGAATGCAATGTCAAGGGACAGATGACACTTGCATTTTAGAGCCCAAGCCCAGACACCGTTATTTGCACCGTAGCCGTAATGGTCAAAGCTTCAGTTACGGCCAAAAGTTTTGCATCATCTAGAATTTTAGGATTGAAACACATACATACATACAAACATAATTTAAACATTTTATGTAACATGTAATCGAAGAAACTACAAAATGATATCGCAAAAGTCTACCGAAAGCCTATAGTAGTACAGTATTCCATGTTAGATTTTGAAATGTCACATTTTCATTTTTGTCATTTTTGTTAAGTATATGGAAAACTACAAAGCAGTATTAATGCAATATGTTAACGTAACATTATTCAGTTGGCTTTATGAGACTTTATGAAGCAAAATTAGTTAATTCTATAGTATGATGCAAAACAGCCAAAGCTGTAGTACCCATCAGAGGAAATAACCTCTGGAGTGACGAAGGTGTGGTTTCTAACTAAGGGACGTCCTGTCACATGACACACAAAGATCCGTCATCTGATGGGCACTAACTCAACCCAGCTGTAATCGCTTCTGGTGACGTAATAGGGAAAGTCTGAATTCTCACTTCTCAAGAGTGGTTGGTTACTGAGCCATGCACCTGCCTCACTGGTTCTGTGGACGTCTGAGGGAAATTATTGCGTTAAGTAGCCCAGGTGTATGTTGGTCAGAGAAGCTGGTTTGCTACTTCAGTAGACCTGGTGCAAGAAAACAAATATAACCATATAATACATACCCTTTACTGTATAGTTATGAAGTCAATTGTTTGTTGTCTACTCTCCTAAAGCGAGATAAAGTGATTATTTGTTCCAATTCCCAAATCATCGCTGGTCACCTGCAGTTGCTTTTGATTTCGGAAGTGTGACAATAGTTTTGTATAGTTCCTATAAGAGAGTAGGGCTGGATGAAGATTTAAATGGTGCTACCATTATAAAGTACAGCTATTGCAGTATCATAAACATAGATTTTATTCAGGCCATGGTTGAAACAAACAGCTGGGCTGGAAGAGACATCTTTACCCACCTTAAACACTGGGGTCAACAAGGACTGGCTTTTGCCACTTTCCTAATAAAACTGCCCACATACATGAGGCACTGTAAGGCAAAATTCAGGCCTCGACACTCATTCATTGTAATGTTCAAGCAATCGTGTTTATTTTAGTAACACATACATCTCAAGCAACACACATCTTATGCAACAGATTCTAAACCCATTTTGTACTTTACATTGTAATGTTGATCCTGGTAACACCTTTTTGTGAAAAAGGTACAGTCTAAAACAAGTAAAAAAAAAAACATTGACATGTTTGTAAACTGTTTAGTAAGATTTATCTTTAATTCTTACTGCAAATGGTATTTTTTATCGGCCTTACAAAAGCAAAGCTAACTGAGAAGGGACAATGGGTTAAAATTACCTTTAACATCAGATTGAACTGCTGTAAACAAATCTCAGATAGTGTAATATCTAACTTTGTTTTGTTTACTTGCTGACAGGCATACTCTCTTCAGTTTGTAGTTAACAACCTGCATCATCATAAATCTCACACAATAGTTTAGCTTTAAGGAAAAACTGAAATACTAATGAAAATAACCTAGCCGTGTTGTCAACCCACGTCTTTGTGTTGATAACAGTTTACTCATCATATCCTCAAAAGGTGTTTCTGTCACAGACTTCAAAGGTATAATATAGTTGAGGAGGTCATTTTTAGTCATTACAACAACTTTCCAAACCACGTTGATTGTATTTATCTTTTCTTAAAATTCACTCTTTTCCAAGAAATCAGAAGACTTTACCACTCAGAAATATATTCACAGAATCTTTTGCACCCTGAAATAATAATCAGAAAAAATGCCATAATCAGAAGAAATTCAAATACAAGCTAGGCTATGGGTAGGCCTGTTGTTCCACTTGCTGTTATAGCTATTAACTGTATTTCTTATTTATTGGGACACCCTCGTTGCTTCTTTTGGGGTTAAGAAATGAATATATATATATATATATATATATATATATATATATATATATATATATATATATATATATATATATATATATATCATTAAAATAAATATTAAGCAAGGTTAAAAAGAAAACCTAGATAGTTGCAGAAACTAATGATTAGCTTTTCATGCTAATATCTATAATTAAATTAAAATCCTGTTACTGTTTTAAGAGAGTTTTGTAACCTGTCTTTAGTTTGTGATTCTAGTAAAAAAAAACAAAAAAAACATGCTATTGTTGACGTTATAAAGGAATTAATAAAGCATTCATTTTGAACACCACAATGCTTTGCCTTCCAGTGTTTTGAAGAGTTTGTTGGACTACCGCTAATAAAAGGTTATAGGGTAATCAACACATCCATCCATCTATCTATCTATCTATCTATCTATCTATCTATCTATCTATCTATCTATCTATCTATCTATCTATCTATCTATCTATCTATGATGGTTTGAAAAATATTCCCAAATGAAGTGATGATCTGATGCAGAAATGTACAGGACAAGGAGTATTATCATAGTTCCAGTGTCAGTTGGTTGGTAATTATTTTGCTAGCAATAAAATGGCAACCCCCCGCCCACATTTAATGGCATTTTTAATTTTTTTTTACATTCACGCTCACAGGATTACTCATTCGCTCACGTTTTTTTTTCGTCTCACTGTATCACACTGTGCTAATCCAAAATGTCCAAGGCGTCCATTAATTAATAGTAAAATATATATATTATTTCAGATTGTGTGTGCGAATCGTCCAACAGCTGCCGAGCTCCAGTTAGCCTAAAAAATATAGAGGAAAAAAACTAACATGCAACCACACTGTTTACTAATATAGATATAACCTCAGCATATGCATGCAATACTTAATAAAAAACAAAAAAACAAACATAAAAACTAGGCTACTGTATACTAAATGCTATGCCTATGTACATCATAAATGTATACTTATCCCAAGAAAACTTTTCAGCTTTGAGGAAGAAAGTGCAGCCAGATCGACACAATACATGTGCAGTATTTAATGCAAAACAAAATACACATTTTTTTTATTTACCGCATACTTTTACACGCTCATATTTGTGTCGGTGAAAGTCTTGGGGTTTTGTATTCAAATAAATTCTAACGTGTTTATTGCACAAGTTTGGTTTTACAGTGCGAGACCGATCTCAATTACAACAGCAGCACCATCTGGCGAATGTACGACATCAGGGTTTCAGAACCACTCTGTGAGAGCACCGGGATCGCTCGCTTTTCAACTGCAGCCAGACATTAAGTCATTAAGTCATGTAGACAAACGTTTGGGATAGTGTACTCTTATTTTGCTTGCTACAGACTTTATTGTGAGACCGTTCCTGATATCTGATCTTCATTCTTCATCTGAACAACGCTACAGAAAGATAAAGGCAATATTCTACAGTGCTCCTATACTGGGTGTTGATGTGCTTTACAAAAGCCTTAGAAATGCGCACATGTGGGGCAGCTGTCTGTTGCAGTAGCCCAGGAAAGTAATTGAGGTTATAGATAAAAAAAAAAAAAGCAATGATTCTGTTTTAGTTTTTATTGTTTAGGAAAAATAACTGCTTCATTTTACTAATACAACCACAACTAATAATAATAGTAATAATAATAATAATAATAATAATAATAATAATAATAATAATAATAATAATAATAATAATAGATTTTCTTGACTCTTTTTACCTGGGAACCGTTTTTCAAAGCACTCAGCAGGTTGCCAGCTAGCAAAACTATTTTATTTTTTGTCTCACATACTTCAAGACAGTTACAGTTTAGTAGAAAAAAAAATGCAGATGCTTCGCTTCCAGTAGTTACATTTATCTTTGCATCTTTAATTGTAGCACACTAGCCCAGTAAATGGATTTCAACTACAAATAATCCAACAATCTGTTGTAGAATAACCTTGCTGCAATATCAACTTGATAGATGAACATGGTACTTTTAACAATGTGCTTTCCGACCACCCACACTATTCAATGTTGGAAAAGAGAGGTTGCTGGGTTCTTGGACACTAGTATAAAGTTTCTATAAAAAAAAAATAAGTATAATGTCTTACGGTTCCAAATTCGATGGTTCCTATTTGGAACCCTTTAAGATAATCGTATTTCTAGAGTTTCGAACTAATTATTTAGAACTGTATGTAGAATCCACAGATGTTCAATACAATATAATTGTTTTGAAAACTAAAAAAAAAAAAAAGTTCCACAGCAGGCCCTTATGGAACCACGTGATATTAATGAAGGAAAGCAGTGTATACAAGCCCAGTTTCTCATTCGCGCATCCCAGTAAACAGTTTGAAATAAATCTCCATTTACTACCCAACTTTGCTGCCATTGTCAATGACCATTCATGGACGTTGAAACCCGCAGCGCGTTATTTGAAATTGGGTTCCAAGGTACAAAAACCACATTAGTGCACAGCGATCGGGGCGATGGTTTCTGTTTAATAGAAGACAGCAACATATGTTCATGTAAATTACGCTCACTTAAATCGGATCTTATGTCAGTTCATGATATAGGCTGCATCTTTACTTAATTTGAAAGTGGTGAATGCGTAATTATGCATAGTGGTATAGCAATTCTTTTGCATTTTAAGAAGTTTTAAGGATATTATATGAGACCCGTGTGATTTAGTCAGTTATTTTTAGTAAGCAGTCACGCTCCTTAACAGCATACATGTGTCTGACTAGCTCCAATTAACGCCTACTAATTAGGTAGCGTTCCTACCCTTGGGTGTCAGACGCTGAATTTTTACATAAATGTATCTAATTAATCCTCACAGGATATTTGACAAACAATCTTGTATCCTGAGTTAGAGATCAATGGGTACCGAGGCCCCTGTCTGTTTACAGCTCTTATCTTGGAGTTCATTTTCTAAGCTTCTGTAAACAAAATGTTATTTACATATGCGTAAATAAAGTGTTATCCATGTCACTCTGTAGTCATGTGTAGCTTATGAGACTTAATTTGAATCAAGAAAAACACTTTGTAGTCATTATTACTACTATGACTACTACGACTACGACTAATAATAATAATAAAATAATAATAATAATAATAATAATAATAAATAATAATAATGCAATACACATGAACATTTTACATTGTAATCCTTGGTTTTTTTTTGTTAACAAATGCTCAACATTTCCAAGTGTTTCACACAACAGGATATCTGGACAAAGATATCCTCTCCTCCAAGAGTGTCCTGAGAAACGTGACAAGTGAAAATGCCAATAGTACACAATTTCTAACCATTCATGCAAAGAATTACTAGAATCAATAGCAAGAACACAATGGTAATGAAATCAACCCGTGCCTTCGTATGAGAGTGACATCCTGACATGGATCACCAATCAAACAGGGGTTTTAAAGGGAGAACTTTTAAGATTTGACTTTAGCAACATGTCAGTTCAACTTCCTTTCACCTTTCAACCAGCATTACACCTTGTAGAGTGAAAATAATACATGTATATTTATACAAAAAAAGAAAAGAAAAAAGAAACATGCTCATGAAACTGATTTTATACAAAACACATTTTTGTATTTACCATATACTTTTACATCCTCATATTTGTTTTGTTGGAAGCTTTTGTGTTTTGTGGTATATATGCTATTATGAAAGAATGGAAAACAGCAGGGTGGCAGAATGCAGCTCACAACAGAGAAGTATGAGAAGTCAAAAACCTTGGACAAATAATCAAAACGCATCAATTTGTGTCGATTTAAAAAAACAAACAAAGAAAAATTTCCATGACACTGTGAGCCAGGCTGGCATGACACTCACACCTTTTACTTATCTTGTCCACACAGCATTTTTTTATTCATTACATGATTACATTTGTAATTAACTTGAAGTTCCAATCAGAAGGTGATACAAACCAAAGTGTATGATCTCAGGAGGCCTAACTTTGAAGGGATGAGGTAGGAACTGCAAATGAAATTTAATAGAGAAAAGTGTAAAGTATTGCATGCAGGCAATAAAAATGTGCATTGTAAATATAATATGGGAGATACTGAAATTGAAGAAGGGAACTATGAAAAAGACCTAGGAGTTTATGTTG
Source organism: Acipenser ruthenus (assembly GCF_902713425.1). Taxonomy (NCBI): domain Eukaryota; kingdom Metazoa; phylum Chordata; class Actinopteri; order Acipenseriformes; family Acipenseridae; genus Acipenser; species Acipenser ruthenus. Next base: position 38,038,560 of record NC_081191.1, on the reverse strand, counting down.
ACTCAGAAATGTCTTCATCTAGACAATGTGGGGAAGCTATAAAAAAGGCCAACAAGATGCTCGGATATATTGTGAGAAGTGTTGAATTTAAATCAAGGGAAGTAATGTTAAAACTTTATAATGCATTAGTAAGACCTCACCTAGAATATTGTGTTCAGTTCTGGTCACCTCGTTACAAAAAGGATATTGCTGCTCTAGAAAGAGTGCAAAGAAGAGCAACCAGAATTATCCCGGGTTTAAAAGGCATGTCGTATGCAGACAGGCTAAAATAATTGACCCATAGCCACTTCCTATCTGCGGCATTGGGATGCATGTAACTGTTGTTGTTTTTCCAGCCGGCCTTGCGAAGGTAGCTGTTGAGCACCCACGGACAAGGCCTCCGGCCAAATTTATCTTTCACTCGGGCCCTGAACGCCCACCACAGTCATTGGGCCCTGAGCGCCCATCACAGTTCATTAAATTATCTGTAATTGCAATCATTCATTCATTGCGGATTCTCCGAGCTGAAAAGGTAGATATATCTAGGTCACTGGCCATAGCTGTGGAAACAGGGGAGGTTCCAGTAGACTGGAAGCTTGCAAAGTTGACACATTTTAAAATCTGTGGATAAGACAGGTCCAGATCATTACAGCCCTATTAGTTTAACTTTCATAACATCAAAAAGGATGGAAGCAATTTTAAGGGAGTAAGCTTGAAGAGTATCTGAATAGCAATAGGATAATAGGAGATGCTGTAACCTTCATGATCTTTCCATCCATGCTTGGTTGTAGGTTCAAAGATTTAGCATGACCATGTGGACAATGTTGTTATTTTTACCTGGGAAAAGCAAAACAAAACAAACAAACAAAAAAAACATATTGGCTGTAAAGACAAGGTCACTCATGCAAATAGAGCATCAATGCATTAGGGCTCAGGCACACTGTCCACCCTGCAGAAACAAATTTGAAATGCAAGAAAAAAAGAACAGTCCACTGTGGCAGAGCTGAGGCCTGCCCCTGTAAATAATGTATATTTGGTGGTTGTTTATATTATATAGTTTGGTGGTTTAAAAATAAAAGAATGTGTATTTTTTGAAGCAACACCTCCCGTTTAGTGGGATTAGAGCTTGGCCCGAGCTTGACCACCTTTTGTTTACTAGCTTAGTTTTTGTACAGTGTTTTGTTTTGTATTTTTGTAATTATGCACACGTGTGTGGATGTTGTCCCGCACTAGGGATACCATTGCTGGTACCCTAGTGGTGGCTACCAACCACTGCAACTGACACTTGTGCGGCGTTTCAATCACAAACTCTCTGTGTCTCTCTAATATCTGAGCGGATACCCACACCATGACAGTACCCCGTTACACTTGGTGTTAGTAGTGTGATCTGCTGACTCCTGCTGAGGCAAGGCAAGACCACCCACCAGAGAGAACTGCAGTGGGAAAAAATAAATAAATAAATAAATAAATAAATAAATAAATAAATAAATAAATGGAACACAGGCGGAGGAAATTGCTCCATGGTGCGGAGTTTGTGAATAGTTTGTGCCCCTATGACATGTGCCGATCCGCAATTCATGGAGGCCTTTGCCAGATTCGAGGTGGAGTCCCCCAGAAGGTCCAACACCAGCCACCTACCAGACAGCACGAGACGGACCCCCTCTGCCTTCCATGCTCCGTGGGATGGTGGGGAGTTTGGGAACACGGTGGAGATGCCTACAAGAATGCCGGAGAGCTGCCGTTCCTGGAAGCAAGCAAAGCTATCGTCTTCAGAGAAGGGAAGAGGAGCCTTCTCCAGTGCCAAGTAAGGAGGAGCTGCCTGCCCAAAGGCCAGAGAAGGAGTTACCTGCCCAAGAGCCAGAAAGAGAGGAGCTGCTGTCCTACGTGCTGAAGGGGGAGGAGCCACCATCCCGATAACCAGATGGACAGGAGCTGCCATCTGAACGAGCGCCTCTGCCGGAGTGCCATCGCTGTTGTTGCCAGCGCTACTGCCAGTGCCCTGTGCCAACATTGTGACCACCCCAGCAGAAGGAGGAGGTGAGGAGATCCTGCGGAGGCTGGGTCCTGCTGAGGCAAGGCAAGACCACCCACCAGAGAGAACTGCAGTGAGAAAAAACACCCACCCATTAATTCTTCATTGGTAATAAATTGAATATATATGAGGTAACATTCTTTGTATATATTTGAGTAGGGGACAGTTTTCTATTGAGAGATAGCAATATATTTAGCAAGGATGGGGTATGAGTGACGTGAAACATCTAACAATCTTTCAGACCCAAATATAAGATAGTGTATTTATTTCTGAGAGACAGTGGCTTTCTTTATTACAGCATGCTTTTTTTCCTTCAGCAGCCCCTCTTGCAAAGTGGTTTTAACAGTTTCATAAACTGTTTAACTAATTGCTACATTTGGTTGACGTTGTTCATAATTTTAGTTATCACCCATATCGCCCTGCAATGGTACGTAATGTCAGTGATAATTTCAGACCCACTATTGGCAAACTGTCAGTCCCAAAAGCAGGCTGGCATTTTTGCCTGGGCATTTTAAACAGAAATACGTGGTTCCTATCAGTGGAACCCTTGTGTTTAGGCTAGATATAGAAAATAGCTTATATATAATGGTTTAAAAAAGAAACCAAATGAAGAACCTTAAGGGTTTTCATAAATATGAAGAATCCCATTTGCATTCGATGAAGGGGTTTTCTGTTCAGAATTTGTGAATTCAGAATTTGTGATAAATGTACAACCCCCCCCCCCCTCCCCCAAGGTGTTAGTGGTTAGGTTGACTATAATTGGATTTAATTAACATGCAATGGTGTCTGTTAACTGCTAATGACTGACATCCTCTTTGGAAATGACTCACTGCTAGTAACCTACTCCAGAATTAACTGAAGGGAAAAAAGAAGAATCTAATTCAAGTCAACAAACGTTTTGGCTAGTGCTTTCATCTATGTAACTGTCACAAAGACGGCCGGAGTGGGTGGCATCAGACCAGAAGCAGGAAATAAACAGACAGAGAGGTGTGGTTTGGTGAAGCTGAGCGAATGCTTTCGCTCACCATTTAATAAACAGAACAGAAAATAAAAGGTTGGAAACAACAAAAACACAGGACACGGCACTTGAGGCCAAAATAAATAGACGAACAAAACGGACTAGACAGACAAACAAACACGGTGAGCAGATACTTTCACTTTTACAATTCACAATTACCTCCGTCTCCAATCCCGTTCTCCACTCACCGAACACCCAACTCTGAGTGAATGAAAATGTGTCTATATATACTGTTGTGCTGGGATTCAATTACTAATTAATTATTCACTTGAATCCCAGCACGTGAATTAATTCTGTGCAACCCCGTGCTTACATATTACATTTAACCAGCACGTGAAGTGATTTGTGCCCTCGTGCCTAAATACAAATCTACATTTTTAAATACACATGAAACACATACCCGTTTATATCCTGTGTACCAATGACTATACACCAACATTAACACACGCACGCAACATACAACACATAATATGCACACAGGGGCGGGGCACATTGCCACAGTAACATATGAAGGTAGGTTGAACAGCATTAAATAAGCATGATAAACTACTTCAGGACTTGTGCTGCCTGGTTTATATGAGAAGTAGTTCTTTCAGACATCAGATGAATTGAATACCCTCCATTTAGCAATTACTGTAGTCAAAACACAGACTTGTTGTTAAGCAGGACACTCTATCTGTTGCAATACAAAACAAGTGCTGTTGTGAATGATTTACACCTTGGTGGTATAATACAGAATATGATTCACTTGATTAAATGATGTATTTAAAAATGAGTAATAAGGACCGCATTCTGTTTCATGTGTTTGTTTTTAAATGATGAGATCAGGTAGTCACTAACGCCTGGGTTATTATAGCTGTGTTGATTCAGTGTGTTAAAAGAGGATGAGTACACGTTAATGATGACAGAATACAAGCTTTGAACCCTTGCAGAATATATGCATGAGTGCTGAAAGAGCACAAAATACTACTACCACAAGCACAAACGCAGACGTGACCCGCTTGTTGTTCACACATTTTCAAAGCCATTTACTAAACACAAAACACAACTTGCTCCATTGTTCTTTTTTTTACTGCCCATTACCTTTTTTTATGACGATTGCAATTATTTTCAGTTATTCTTATTGCAATTACTATTTGTGTGTGTTTTTATTATCTTATTTTAAAAGCCACTGTAGTAAGCCAACAGTAATATATATCATATATCTATTTTTGTAATTCATTTATAATGGGCCCCACATTTTAAGGAAGTAATTACATTTTTCTTTATCTGTCTGGTAGAGCCTTGTGACAGAGACAGAATGATTCTTGGTTATACATCTCGCTCCCGACCTGTGAGGGCACTGTGTAAAGGGAACAGAATCCCCTGGACTGGATGGCCAAACAATTAATTCCCAGGGTTAGACGGAAGTCGGCCATCTAGAAAGGGGGCGGAGCTATGCTACACTAAATCATCGACCCGGAAGGGAAACGATGTGGCAGCCGTGGACTAGAAGAGCGGTTGCACTCCTTAACCAAGGAGTCATGATTGACGGTAAAAAAGGGGAGGTAGTGAAGTGATCTTTTCCTTTGTACGGTTAAAAGCTGAAACGATGGAGAACCCGTGTTGTTATTGTGAGTGTTTTGTTTATTTTTGTCGTGTCTAAAGAACCACTTTGTTTGTTGTTATTAGACGGCTAAACACGATCCGGAGCTGTCGCCGAAGGCCAGCACTAAACCTGAACAACACTGTACATTGTTCATGAATAATTGTATTTACACCACGAGCACTTTATCACTCACTGTGGACTTGTGTTTGTGTTTTGTGTTACGTGTGGATGTATAAGATCGGGACTATTATTACGGGACCAACCCGTGGATTAAAACAGAGTAATACACACTGCTGTATTGCTCGTTATCATTATTATTTACTGTCTCGTTGTCATCAGACCATTGGAATACAAATAAAATATCATTGCACCTGGATTATCGTTGTCTATCTGTTTATTGATCACCGCTGCACTCCTGCACATGCACACTGTTAACCACTTTGCCTCTACAGCTGTAATAAATATCACATTAGGTGTTTCCATTCTGTGAACATTTGATATTCTCTCCTTTCCAGTATTTAAAGATTCACTTTGTTTTAGTATCAAAGAACAATAGCTTAAGACAATTTTAACATCATTTCTATTAAATGGTATCCCACAAGATGTTGCACCCAAAATGCAGAAGCTAGGCATCACTGTGTGCCTTACTTTGTAAATATCAGAAATGTATTTATGAATTAGTTGTCATATTGTATTAATTTTAACACAGCCCCAAAATGCATGTATAATTGTCTCAGTTTGTAACTTACATTTTTCACACTCAGAGGATGTAGTTGGTATAGATTTATTCATCCATTATCTGTAACCTATAGCGGGTTGTGGTGAGCCAGAGCCTAACCCGGCAGACACAGGGCGCAAGGCAGGACTACACCCTGGACGGGACACCAATCCATCGCAGGGCAACTAAGGGACTATTTAGAGAGGCCAATCCACCTAGCCAGCATGTCTTTGGACTGTGGGAGGAAACCCACGCAAACATGGGGAGAACATGTAAACTCCACACAGACAGACCCCTGAGGCCCGAATCGAACCCAGGACCCTGGAGCTGTGAGGCAGCGGCGCTAACCACTGTGCCACTGTGCCGCCCCTAGGTATTAATTTAGAAACACACTATTAATTATTTTATATTGAATTAGCCTTCGTCCTCCATTTTGGGTATAATGTGTCCAAGCCCTTGCACATGAAGCATCAGATATAATACTGTAACACCTAGCTCTTGCTGCCAGCTTTCTATATATCTAGAACATTCTAGATTGCAATTTTCAGCATTTTTGATTGTATTTTACACTACAGTTTGTTGTACTTTGAAGATACTTCCTGGGGCGATATTACAGTTGAATCCATCTCACAGAAAGTGGTAAGATGCCATTTGGTGTACAGTGGTATACATGAAAAAAAAAAAAAAACTAATTAAGGTACAGTTCCAAAACAACAGGGATATTCAGATATGTGTATATTAAGAATGATCAAGTCCCAATATCCTGTATTGAAATAATGCCCCTCTAAAGTCATACAAAACAGGTATCCAATGGTAATATGAAAATATCTAATATTACAGTGTATGCAGGAAAAAGGGGTCCATTTAACACAAGAAAAAGGGGGCTTAATGTATGTGCCATTAACAAAGGAGAAGTAGTACTCAAGTAGTAAACACACATAAAAGCTAGCTGAATTGCAAGACCATAAAAAGACACACTTCACACACACACTTCAGCCCTTATATGAACAGTACCACAGGAGCTATATCTACTGAAGTGTAATTAATGGGACAGCAAACATCCCATTATAAAGGGTGCACTTAGCGCTGAACTTATTAGTCACAATAGTACCCAAGAGATTACGTGTTGCTCCTCGTGTTGCTGCTTGTGGTGCTGATGCTGTTGTCTCTGTCCATTCAGCGGACTCAGGTTCAGCACATTTTGAAAGCCCCATTCCACCCCCCTCGAGACAAGGGATGGCTGGTCCAGAAGACTCAACAGCACTATAGTTTGCTATTTGGTGTGTCAGCATTCCAGGGGGGAAACCTGCCAAGGAACAAACCACATGGACAAATCTCCGATCAATCATTGCATTGGCACTTTGGAAGCCAATTTCCAATTTAAAATGAGTCTTGAGACACATTATTAACCCCAGGGATCTTCCCAGGATCTTAGTTATTCCACCAGTAAATGTCTGCTAGGCTTAGAATCTTTATAACCTTTAGAGTTTCAAGCAATGCTACCCCGTGCAATATGTTTCCATACCTGTGTTTTATTTTAATCGATGAGATGTCCCATAAGTCAGGCATCATATGCATAATTGTTAATCATAGTGATCTATTTCTTTGAAGTGGGAAATGTCTTTAAGCTAAGATGAACAAATTCAGATAATTTAGTTGTGTGGTGCAGATAGTCATGTGTGGCCACCAGATTTAATAGAGAACATCCTAAACAGCATAACATATGATATTGCTTATGATGCCTGAACTATGGGGCAACCAGTATTATATCATAACACCAATAGCACACTTATACTTTGTAGTAAATAATTACATCTGTATAAACTACAGGAGTTTACAGCCTTTATTATTTAGTTTACAACTTTAAGATAATAAATCTGTACTTACCTTCTGCAGTTAACAAACAATCACATTCACTGATTTCATCTCAGAAAAGCTTCACAACATTTATTAGGAAACTGGAGAAACCATAGAAATTCATCAGATCTTTTGCAACCAATTCTAATAAATAAAGTACACCCAACTGTACATAATGAGACATTTTAGCTTCGCTCTCATAGTTGTAGTGTCACCAGAATGCTTTATATTACCAGTCTTTATTATCCTGTTAGATAATCAATGATATTGTCTTTCATAGACACCATTAACTTTGGCTCAACAGATTGTCGCAGTGGTCAGTTTTATCTACCAGGTATTCCTTCTGTGTTGTTACTACCTCACAGACGACTCTCACAGACTCAGATGCAGAGACCCCAAATGTTATTGTTCAAACTACGATTAATCTATGTTCCAAATCAATCTGCTGGAAAATACATAAATACAGTATTCATTTATCTATTGTACCTTTTTTCTGGGTGATAAAATAAAATCTCAGTTTAAATACAGTTATTGAAAGTAATCAGTTAGCATCCACTTGTTTGATTTCTACAACTCATTCAAACCGAAGACTAACTGCTGCCAGTATTGCTGTTGTGGTTACTGTATTGCTGCGGACAGCGAACATTGTTGTCAATTTGTTTTAACCTGTATTTTCTATACTACATTTAAATAGATCTATTGAACACATAGGGCAGCCAGGAAGCAGACTTTAGCCTATGTTGAAAGACAACATTTAGAGGGTGGTTCAGGCCTTTAATGACACAAGTTGGGCCTTGCCAGACAGTAAAGCTTATGAGGGTTTGTGGCAAAGTGGGTAAGTGTGTGCAGGTGAAGGCAATGCAGCAGTGCAGAAGAAACAGACAGACAAGGATATCCAGGTGCAATGGTATTTAATGATTTTGTTTTCCAAAGCCTGATGGCAAAACAAAGAGTAAACAATAATGATTAAAAGTAATACAGCGGCGTGTATTACTTTACTTATAATCCCCGGCTTTGACTCACAACACAAAACACATACATAAGTCGTTTAGTGAGTGAATTAGTGCTTGTGGTGCAAATACATTTTTTCGTGAAACAAGGAAAGTGATGTTGTCTGGTTTGGTGCTGGCCTTTGGCAGCAGCTCCAGATTGTGTTAGCTGTCTAAACAACAAACAAACAGTTTTTAAGCAAGACAGTACAAACAAACAAAACACTCATGTTTTCACCGTTCTCCTTTTAGGGTTTCTCTAGTCTAACCATTTACAAAAGGAACAGATCCCTTTACTACATCCCCTTTTTATACCGTCACCGTCAATGAGCCCATACACTCCTCCAATCTGCGGATGCCACGCCGTTTCCCGTCCAGGTCACTGAGTTTGTGTACCATAGCTCTGCCCCCTTTCTATAGGGCCGACTTCCTCCTAACCCTGGGAATAAACTGTCGTGCCATTTAGTCCAGGGTACTCTGTTCCCTTTACACAGCACCCTTGCAGGTTGGGAGGGAGATCTAACACCAAGAATCATTCGAGCTCTGTCACAGGCTTCTATTGCTATTACAAAATGACTGCATTAAAAAAAATAACATTTTAAGTTTTTCTGTTTGATTTTATGCAGCACTAGTTTTTGTTGCTAATGAATACATTAACGTTTTCTTCAATATTCCACGAGTAATGCGGCTTGCTCAGAATTCCAAATGCGGTCTGTAGCCTTCAGGCTTCAGGCTTCATTATACCAGCAGTGGACGGTGTTGCATTGTGGGTATTTGCAATAGACTGAATAATAACTCAGTACTGGTGCACAGCGTAAAGGAATATCCGCTAGAAAGTGTCCTGAGGGCATCAGATGATTCTAGGGCACTTGCCAAGCACTCCCACCTTTCACTTCCAGAGCTCGGCAACTCTACAAAATCAACCCACCCTGACCCTAAACCAAAGCCAAACCCTAACCCTAACCCTAACCCAACCCTAACCCTAACCTTAAGCAACCCCAGCCCTAAAAAGTAACCCTAAACAAATACCTAACCCTAAACCTAACAATTAAAAATCATCTGATGCCATCAGGACACTTTCTAGTGGATATTCCTTTGTGCTTCTACTGGTGCTAAAATAAACCATGTACAGTACATATATGGAGCTGTTCTTCAGTGCAGGTACCTCGCACACAAAAGCGAACATGGTTTGTTTTTATCTACCTTGTAAACAATGCAAAACATGTAAAAGAATACAAGTTTTAGTAATTAAAAATAAAGTAGCCTACATGTGTTAATGCTGATCATGATGTTTGTTCAGTAACTTATTCACAATGTGTTCAGAAAGTTTATTCAAAGCCTCCTGGCTTTGTTAGAGAAGAAAGCACAGTGCCTGTGTTGTTATTATGATATGCTGAAATAAATGTGCTGAAAGTAATCAGTCTGCATACAGTTGTTTAATTTCTACAAATTGTCATTCAAACTCGAGACTAGTTGCTATTCCTGTACTGGTTACTGTATTGCCGCATACTACAAACAGTATTCTCAATTTTATTTTAAAACTTTATTTGCTACACTAAATAGGTAGATTGAACACTGAGGAAGCAGACGTAGTCTACACTGACAGACAACATTCAGAGGGCATGTACTGGAACAGAGATTTTATTCTATCAAGCAAAGGTAAAATACATAAATGAATACTGTATTTACGTATATTCTGGTGGATTGATTTGGAACCCAGATTTGAACGATAACATTCAAGGTCCTTTACCAGAGATTAAGGACCTCATATTGACCAATGAGGTTGAAAGAAATCTCCAATCCATTTTATAATAGCAATAGAACCCAAAGAAGTGGGCTTTTCTGTCTGGTAAATCCCTTCTTATTATGTTAAACACCGAGTCGAAGGAGGGCCATATCAGACAGTAAAGCCCTCTTCTTCGGGTTCTGTTAAGTAGATTTAGAACTTCATCTTCAACTGTCACCGATGTTCCATAACAAATCTTCATATGCAAGTATTGTTTCCTAGCAGCAACATTTTTTTCCAAGCGAACATATTGCTGAATTATTTGGGATCCTTTAAGACCTGACTTGACAAGTTTTGGGATCAATCAGCTACCAGGAATCGGACAAACATAGATGGGCTGAATGTTTGAAGTTTCTAAGGACACGAACCAGACCGAGTCTGTTTGAAATGGACCCAGTGTGAATGCAGCCATAGATTCTAAAGTATAGCCTAGAAAAATACAATACAAGTAAACAGTATTTCGAAGGCTAACACCTTCATCTGACTGCAATGTGGTAACCAAGGGTTCAAATGTATTTTTATAACCAACATATTAACATTACGAACCCATGCTCCTCCTTTTGGTATGTTACTGGTGACCAGTAATATTGTTGCTATTGCTAATAAGAACATTTATTTTAATGTTTGGTCACACCTTAAAATACATTTTTTCTTTGAGTGTGGGATCTGTTTTCTTATCACCAGATTGGTGATGCTTGGTGTTCCTTGTTACAAGTACATGATTTGAGACCTACTTTTGGATCAATCCTGTTTTTGGTTCAATGTCTATTTCTCCTACAAATAATATAAAAAAATATAATATATTTTTCTCACATTAATAAAGAAACACAAGTAAAATAGAATTACATCAAATCTCCCATGACATATAAAGATGCATTCTAGCTTGACTCAAGTCAGGACTATGACTCAAGATGAAAAATAAAACAAAAAATACAAAAATAAAACATACAATATCAGAAACACGCAGGGGAAGCATAAGTATGTCTACTTTTCTGGTTGTACGTTTTGACAGTTTGGAAGATGGGAAATTGAGCACTGAAATGAAATGAAGGCACATTTAAAAGTACGGTTTTACAGATATAAACACATCTAGGATACAGATAACACCTTGGGTGTGAAAGATGACAAGCTTGTCACTTGCTAACCAGAGGATCCCAATCTCTGTGCAGTAGCAGGATGTGGGAAATGATTTGCATCAGTTTGGCAGTTTTTTTCCAGGATGCTATTCTTGGCAGGCTCAGTTTTACATACATTATATAAAGCATTCATATTTCACTGTTCCTAATACTGTATACCTGTGTGAAATAGGTTAGGGTAAATTGTGCTTGTCGTTAACACAGACAATTACAATGTAATGTATGCACTTTTTTCTGACACTGCTTTATGATATTCAGTACACATTTATTAGCCTGGGATAGATTAAGGTAGTGCTAGTCATTTTATAGTGTTTGCATTTTTTTTAACCAGTTTTTACCTAATGTTGGTCTCACTCAACCATTAAGAAATACTGGTTAACTATATGCTAAGCATATCCAGTAATTTACATTTGGTAGATACATTTTAATATTTATATTAATAACTCATATTGAACATAACCCTATAACCAATCAGGATGATTGCCAACATCATATATAGTAAGGAAAAGGAAAAAAAAGATTAAAGCTACTCACATTTAAATAAAAATTGTGTTGTAATAGAACATAAAGCTGCATTCTGTACCATGGCACAACTGGGAGGTGTAACATTTGCTTACCGCTACAGCCAAACGTTCACTTATATTAAGTTATTATCTGTAGTTCTTTTACAAAGGATGCGTGAGTGTTGAATGAGAAACCAAACCTGTTATTTTACATACTTTAAGAGACAAAAGTACACTGGAGACTCTCACACACTGTTAGAGATGTTGCTTTTCCTAGTCCACTTCTTTTTATCATTTAAATGCTTGCATTTAGATCTGTGACCATTTAGATTAATTGAATAGACCCCTGTATCCTTTTGAAAGACTGATCATAATATTCTAGTAAACTGCAGGCACTTCTTTGTTGAAGATGTTACCACCAACCTTTAGAATCCTGCAGGGAAGAGCTGTGGAGGTGGGACATCTAGTGGTAAAGGAGTGTAATTCCTCATTATAGTTTTAAACACACACCAAGGTAAGGCATCCACAGAGAACCCTTTGTTGAGTCCAAAAGGACACTAGCAAAGTGTTTATCGAGTGAGATATTACTTAGTACTCAACAGTGAGGATGAACGCATAAGATACAGTAGATGCAATCCATTAGTTTAACATTCCCTGGTTTTTGAACCTGGGGATGATTTTATCAACCTACAGTATATTCTGCTGGGATAAGCCACAGCTGGATTTTTAGAGCATTTTACAGTACTTTACATACAACTGTTAAAAGGGTGGCACATATTATCCTGTATTGCTAGGTTCCACCATTTACAGAATTATCCCGGGTTTAAAAGGCATGTCGTATTCAGACAGGCTAACTATTCAGTCTTGAACAAAGACTATGCGGTGATCTGATTCAAGCATTCAAAATTCTAAAAGGTATTGACAATGTCAACCCAGGGGACTTTTCCGACCTGAAAAAAGAAACAAGGACCAGGGGTCACAAATGGAGATTAGATAAAGGGGCATTCAGAACAGAAAATAGGAGGCACTTTTTTACACAGAGAATTGTGAGGGTCTGGATCCTTCAAGAAGCTGCTTGATGAGATTCTGGGATCAATAAGCTACTAACAACCAAACGAGCAAAATGGGCCGAATGGCCTCCTCTCATTTGTAAACTTTCTTATGTTCTTATGTTCTTATAATAACCTCCCTTGAAGCAGTCTACACGTTTGACTATATAACCAAGCAATCCATGGATGGATGAACCCATTTTTATTTCCCACACAATAAATGTTGTGCCTTGCAGAAAGGTTGGAAACAAAATTCTTTCAGAAAAGTAGGTGGTATGCTGTAATGCAGTAGGGACACTGCTTTGGGAGTTAGTGAGAATTTTCCCATTTCTCCGAAACCATACCGGAGAGCACATAACAAGACAGATCCTTTGAGGCTAAATTAGGTTTTAAGGAGTCTCTGTTGTGCAGTGCCAAATAATGAAAGTAAACAATGGTTATTGAGACATATATCCATTTGTCACCTCAGTAATAACATGCTAGTGATGCAATCTGTATTGGAGATGAATGTCTGAAAAAAAATATGTGAAGTTCTGTATTTTTAAAGCTGTTGTGAGACCTTGGCAAGACAAATTATCAAGAGAAGAACAAACATATTTTGTAATGAGAATGCAATTAATTCACCTGTCAGAAGAGATTTCAAGACTGTAATATCCTGTGTATTGCAGTCCTAATTGTGTTTGTGAAAGAGGATGCTGAATAGAGAACAGCAACCAAATTAATATAATTAAAGTTTTCTCTAAACTAGATGAATAATAAACATATTTCTTGGGAATAAAATGAAATTCATAAAGCCTTTTTCCCAGAAGAAGAAGAAGAAGTAGAAGAAGAAGAAGAAGAAGAAGAAGAAGAAGAAGAAGAAGAAGAAGAAGGAACACCCAACAACTGCAAAGTTTAAGTGGTTGAGTAAGCAATAATACTAAATTATTTGTTGGGCCATATTATATATATATATATATATATATATATATATATATATATATATATATATATACACACACACACATATGAAAGGAGGTATAACAAAAAAGGAAAAAAAGAAAAAAGGTTTAGACGATAAAAAAAGGCAATTTCAGGGCATTTCGACAAAAGCCATTCTTCAGTTGTGTAAAAAGAAAAGTAAACACAGTACAGTAAACTTTTTATTTTTCAAGAATTCTGTGGACTATAGTAGTCTAGGGCCATGATCTTTCCTGTCCAGTTCTTACGGATTAGATCACATTCTTGAGATGCTGTTCATTAGGAAGTTCTGCGATGAAATCTAGTTTTGATCTGATTCTGTTATCAGGGGGAAAATGCAGAATTTTTTTTTTTTTTTTTTTAGTTCATCCCACCCAAATAGTTTACTGAGCCCACTTTCACGTGGCTCATTATCTTATTCCACTGATATCTTCTTCAGATTGCAACTGTCTGCAAACTACCATCGACATATCAAAATGATGAGGAGGGTGTTTGACTCACTCAAACCATAAATCTTGGGGGGAGGCTGCACACAGCTTAAAAAGCGTCTTTGCCACTGCTCAAGGCGACTGCATCGGCATGCTACACAGACAGGCACTTTGTTTACATTGAGGAGGAGAACATCCGCTCTGCAGGATAACTACTATGGAACCCTTCAACTGCAAGATGGTGCCTATGAAGGACTGTCATAAAGACCCGGAGTCGCTGGTTGGCCAGGACTTCAGGAGCAACAGCAGTAGGTTAGTTTAGGGGATGTTGATCCCAACCAGTATAGAGAGGGTTTCGTAGTGTAGTAGGTTCCTGGAGCGGGACGTCTCTTTTAATGAGGCTAGCACTTGCCTTGTGTGGCAAACCTTTATTTTTAGCTTTGTTTTCTTTTCTTTATTAAATCTGACACGAGGGCTACCATTGCTGGTACCCTAGTGGCAGCACTTGTGTTGTTATTACATCTGCCCACCTGTGCGGCGTGTCAACACCCAATGCTCTGTGTCTGATTCATTATTATTCAGTGATGACCCACTTCCCCCTGTTACACCCCCGATTAAATATGTTCTCGTAATGCAGTACAGCCCATATATTGTTCCATATATATGTTACGGTAAAAGTTTGAATATTGGCAAATTTCAAGATTTATTGGTAAATGTTGACATTTACCAAGTAAAGCAGTAAATGTCAGAAATAAACATGATAATGGTTTACTTTGGACATTTACAGGTAAATTTTAAGAATAGCCAAGTGCCTTTACCAATAAGTGTTCGGTAAATGTCTGAAAAGCAATGTATTTCTTCATAATTCCAGACATTTACCACCTTACTTGGTAAATGTTAACAGTTCTGACTTTTACTGTAATATATATATATATATATATATATATATATATATATATATATATATATATATTTAAACAGACGTGCTCAAATTTGTTGGTTCCCCTCCACAAAAAACGAAGAATGCACAATTTTCTCTGAAATAACTTGAAACTGACAAAAGTAATTGGCATCCACCACTGTTTATTCCATATTTAATAGAAATCAGACTTTGCTTTTGATTTTTTATTCAACATAATATTGTAAATAAGAAAACAAATGAAAATGGCATGGACAAAAATGATGGGACCGCTAACCTAATATTTTGTTGCACAACCTTTAGAGGCAATCACTGCAATCAAACACTTTCTGTAGCTCTCAATGAGACTTCTGCACCTGTTAACAGGTAGTTTGGCCCACTCTTCCTGAGCAAACTGCTCCAGCTGTCTCAGGTTTGATGGGTGCCTTCTCCAGACTGCAAGTTTCAGCTCTTTCCATAGATGTTCGATAGGATTCAGATCAGGACTCATAGAAGGCCACTTCAGAATAGTCCAATGTTTTGTTCTTATCCATTCTTGGGTGCTTTTAGCTGTGTGTTTTGGGTCATTATCCTGTTGGAGGACCCATGACCTGCGACTGAGACAGAGCTTTCTGACACTGGGCAGTATGTTTCGCTCCAGAATGCCTTCATAGTCTTGAGATTTCATTGTGCCCTGCACAGATTCAAGGCACCCTCCATGTTTCACTGTAGGTATGGTGTTCTTTTCTTTGAAAGCTTCATTTTTTCGTCTGTGAACATAGAGCTGATGTGACTTTCCAAAAAGCTCCAGTTTTGACTCATCTGTCCAAAGGACATTCTCCCAGAAGGATTGTGGCTTGTCAATATGCATTTTAGCAAATTCCAGTCTGGCTTTTTTATGTTTTTCTTTCAAAAGTGGAGTCCTCCTGGGTCTTCTTCCATGGAGCCCACTTTTGCTCAAAAAGCGACGGATGGTGCGATCAGAAACTGATGTACCTTCACCTTGGAGTTCAGCTTGTATCTCTTTGGCAGTTATCCTTGGTTCTTTTTCTACCATTCGCACTATCCTCCTGTTCAATCTGGGGTCGATTTTCCTCTTGCGGCCGCACCCAGGGAGGTTGGCTACAGTTCCATGGACCTTAAACTTCTTAATAATATTTGCAACTGTTGTCACAGGAACATCAAGCTGCTTGGAGATGGTCTTGTAGCCTTTACCTTTACCATGCTTGTCTATTATTTTCTTTCTGATCTCCTCAGACAACTCTCTCCTTTGCTTTCTCTGGTCCATGTTCAGTGTGGTGCACACAATGATACCAAACAGCACAGTGACTACTTTTCTCCATTTAAATAGGCTGAATGACTGATTACAAGATTGGAGACATGTGTGATACTAATTAAAGAAACAAATTAGTTTGAAATATCACTATAATCCAGTTATTTATTATCTTTTCTAAGGGGTACCAACAAATGTGTCCAGGCCATTTTAGAATATCTTTGTAGAATAAGCAATAATTCATCTCTTTTCACAGCTTCTTTGCTTTATTCTATGACATACCAAAGGCATGCAAGTATACATGATAAAATAGCTTTTAATTTCATCACTTTTCAGGAGGAATGAAGCATTATTTCAATGAGCTGTAAGGGTACCAACAAATTTGAGCACGTCTGTATATATATATATATATATATATATATATATATTAGTGTTAATATGAGGCAAATGAGGTCCACGTGGGTGTTTTTGAGAATACCTGAATCTCCTTGTTCAATTAGTTTTACTTGCCTCCTTGCAACACATTTCTGCTGACTGTCCTTTGGAGATCTTCGGTCAGTTTGCAGTTCACGAGATATGGACAAAAGCTACTATACATGTGGTATAAGTAACTGTACAATACTGTACCTCATTGTGAGAAGGAGCTTTTTAAAATGGACAAAACCAGATTCAATATGGCTATATTATTTATTAATGTAAAGCTATTCAAAACTAGACTTTTATGGCATTGGCTACTGATGATGACTCTAATTTTAAATGGGCTAGGTTTAAGACCATTAACGTCTATTTAATTGGCCAAGTCGTTTATTATTTTGTGTGTTATATACTTCCCTTCCATCCAAAAGTATCATGTTGTCAAACTGTCATTTAAAGTTAAAAAATTCACGTATACATTTTAATCAAAACACTGAAGGCAAACAACTGCAATGGTAAGCATGTTTACAGCTTCAGCTTAGGCTATTGTAATGTGCACCTCAGTCAACAGCTTGTAACTCATAACCTCAGAGTTCACACAGATTTGCATAATACTGTCTCTGAGGGAGCAAAACAGTAATGAAAACACCAGCATACAGCAAATTGCAAAGCTCAATATTAGGCCTTAATAACTAAGGGCAATAATATTCCTTATCATTTCCTCATATTCAGGATTTCAATTATTCTAATTGAAGGATTATGTTGAGGAAGAATAAAAGAAGTACAGCGAAAAAAAAATGTGATTACAGTATTTGAAAGAAACTCAGACTAAATGAAAAAAGTGTCTTTATTTGAATAAAGTCTCTAAGCCATGTAATAGTACCTGTCACAGTAGATCCTGCTTCTTACGCTGAAAATTCCCTTCAGCACTGAAGCAATTTAGGTCTCCTGAATCCTTTGAGGGCTGTCTCCGGCACTTACTGGGAAGGTGATACTCTTCCTTTTGCTTGTCTTAAAATTTCACCGCAGCCTGCTCATACACAGTATACTTGCCATCTTGGATTATAACAGAGGATAATCCATACATTGAGATTGGAACAACTGCAATCTGCAAGGCAAAAATGAACCTCAGAAGGTGGTGAATGGTTTCTTGTTCAACACTCATCCATCCTCTTTGTAAGAATATCATATGAGAAAGAACAGGACACCATGCTTTATTAAAGCTATGTTAGCTTGACAAAATGTAATATCATGCCAACCCCTGGCCTGTATTTTTCTCTATGAGCAACTTGCAGGCAAATTGCCCACTCCATGGCAAATGTAGGAAGTGCCCAAAGTGGAAAATTCGACCCTTTTTCATTTGAAGAAAAACTTCTAAAATTCTATATAAAGAATAATTAACTTCGAAAGTACGTCATTGTTTTGTGTGGTGTTTCCAATTATTCCAAGTGGTTCTTATTGCAATTACTCAAATATTGTGTTTCACTTGATTTTAGATATACCTTCAGAAGAGTTCAGAAGCAGCTCTTTGTCGCTGTTGGAGTTGCCAGATTCTCTTTTTCATCATAGACATGTGTAACAGAAGCTGGATCAGCAAAATGTCTGTTATGGTTAAGAGCCGGAGCCACCTGGTGAATCAAGTTTCCTTTTGTATTGCTGTCATTACACAGTACCCACTTACAATACCTGTTCACTAAATGGCGCTGGCTCCTACAACTACAAAACACTACAAAACAATGATTGGAAACCATAAAAAGAAAATATAGTGTGAAGTTACTTACTCTCCAATTAAAAGCAATTCTGAAAACCTGTAACAAGTGTGTAGATTGTGGAATATTATGTGACCTAGGTATTAAGCATGTTTAATAGACAGGATAACCTGTCTACTAGGAAGAGCTCATAAAGTGACCACAATAAAAAGAAATTCCCAAGAATCACTATTCTACGTATTATTATTTATTTCTTAGCAGACACCCTTATCCAGGGTGACTTACAATTGTTACAAGATATCACATTATACAATCTAGGTAAAGTACCTTGCTCAAGGGTACAGCAGCAGTGTCCTCCACATGGGATTGAACCCACAACCCTCTGGTCAAGAGTCCAGAGCCCTAACCACTACTCCACACTGCTGCCCATTCAAAAAGCATATCACTATAACCTACCTGTCTAGAAGACTGACATACAGACAGAAAAACATGCTACCTCCATGTACACCAGATTCTGGTATTTGTCAACCTGTGCTAAAGAATGTCCTCTTCAAGCTTCATCACAGTTGGACAAGTGGTCCTTGAGATGTCTTTTTAAATGTAAGTGTGGCATTAAGACATTTGGACAGACTCCATTGACAGAGATTTTGATAAATTATAACTCTAGATGTACTCTAAAATGACATGCAAAAAGACAGTCTGAAGGGTTAATGGGTGGTTGGTCACCGTTGTAGCTCTTCCTATCATAAGGTTGTGCAGCTCTGTCTTAGACCACAATATTTAGGGGCTGTGTTCCAATGGCTTAGTTGATGAAACTCATGGTTGATAATACCTCCAGGGACAAAGTGCCACCAACCACATACTTTAAGTGAGGTCACTAGCAAACTCTTCAAAGGTGATTTTATTGTTTCGGCACAGCAGGCTGCTTTGCAATATAGCCCAGAGCTGGTCTACCATATTTTAGGGGCATATTCCAACTGGCACAATAGCATTGCCTTATGACCTACTGAACTTGGGAATGCAGGATGTCTGTTATGCTGAGGTCAGTAGAAAGAAAATATATTATAAAGAAGAGCAAAGTGAAGCCTTTATTTTATTGAAGTGCTTGTAATTAGAAAATGTATATCTATTGACAGTTTGGTTCTAGGGAGGGCACAACAGTAATTGTCATTACAGGAGAGGCATCTGTTCCTTATTTCATGATAATATTGGACTCAGCCTATTTGTCGCCTCCCTGGCAAGGCTGGTGATGCTGGCTCCAGGGATCAACCAAAGTGTGGCCTCCCTAATACCTGAGCATGGCAACCACCAGGAATGGGCTGGGTGGGGCACTTCCCAGGGGTCATCAGATGAACACCCACGACACCTCAGAAAGGCTCAACAGTAATGCTGGCGTCACAGCACCACCCTCTTCCATCCCCTACCCAATCCAGCTCTGCTTACTTACCTTACCTTAGCCATCCATTCCTTTTCATTGGTTAACTTCATCCGTCACCTCACTTTTGAGGTACCCAATTGGCCTCTTTCATCCTCAACAAGAGCCAATTTCTACTTTTCTCTGCCTTCTTGGATACAGCCTTCACTATAAGCTGTATTTCCTGTCCACTGAATCTGTGATCTAGGACACCGCCTTGACACACCTCATCCTCTCTTCCTGCTTTTGCACTTCAGTATCTACCAACTTCCTCCTTTCAGCTGGAGCTGCTTTGAGTCTCTCGGGGGAGCCGAACTGAGACCAAGGCCCTCTCTTCCCTGTTGTACTCATCCCATGATATCACCGATACGAAGGACAGCCTTTTCATCTTCTACCACATCCTTTGCTGCTCAATTTCTCAATACAGGTGCTGCCTCCCTCACACACTCATCACGTGATTCCATCAGTGTCATTTCCAGCCGAATCTTTGTGCACTTGAATTCCTTAGTTAGAGCTGAGACTGGCAGCTGCAGTTTCACCTTACCAGAGTGCTACCCTGCTTAGGCATTGTGGCACTCCCAGCCATTTCCTAATGTATGAACTAATCAAGACTTCGAGTCTCTCTTCTGTTGACAGGAAAACCTCCTACACAATAAGTGGCCAAACAAGACCAAACTAAAAGCATTTCAAGCTTGCCCGTTAGAGCACTACTTGTTGATCCTCTTCATCCATGGCACTGCCTGCCTTTAAATCCCCATCATACCAATTCTCAAGACTCTTTATGGGCTTTTCTGACACTGTTGGAATGGACTCGCCATCAATATAGAACATCTTATTCACTACTTTGCCTTTGACGATGGAGATGCTTATCGACTAAAAAAGGTTGAATAGAATATTAAACCTTTTTTTTTTACGAGCCATTGTATATTCACGATATACACCTACAGCAACCAACGTTACCCTTTACAGTGACTATATTCCACTCGCAGATAATCAAAAGCTGAATAGTGTGTGCGTGTGACAACAGTGCTGTCACAAGGAGTTTGGAGCTTTAGTTGATATGGTTGTAATGTGGTATTTTATCCAGCAGGTGGGAGTATTAATTGTAAGAACCTCAACAACAGATACTACCAGTTGTCAATGCGTGCCTGTGTAGATGGTGATGGCACTTACTAATATAAAGACGGTTTGGCTGATCTAGTCTACGTAACATATGTACGGCACGAATATAAAACAGAAGAGCAGCTCCTAGTCACCTAATAGTCAAAGCACCTAAACAAAGATTTTAAAATCTTCGCTTTTTTAAGACAATAAGAACTATTTAGAAATATTGCAAACATCATTAAAAACAGTCTCCTCGCTTGTAATGATGTTTGCAATATTTCTAAATTATATTTCTGAATTAACCTATTAAAACGTAATTTGAATGATCAGAAGCAATGAAATCTGAAGCATCAAAAAGGGAATTTGACTTATACTAACAAAAGCTACCGTACCTCCACATAGCCACTAGAGAGCACCACAGAGCTAGTAAAAAAATCTAATGAGATTAAATGCTTACAAAAATGTATTTAAAACAAAAAGGCATGCATCATATTTGTAGGCTATTATTATTATTATTATTATTATTTCAAGGACTGGTATAAAAATTATTTGACATAACAAGGAGTTTTCACACTACAGTATTGAATGAAAATGTGATATGTAAAGGTGTCAATTCCTTATCTGTGGAGGAATGCTCCAAATAACATACAGAGAGAAATTAATGTTTGTATTTCAGCTACATTTTAACTGCCGGTACACACACACACACACACACACACACACACACACACACACACACACACACACACACACACACACACACACACACACACATATATATATATTATGCAGATCCCTGGATGTTCCCTGAATGATCCCTGGATGTTGTTCTAGAGTTCTTTGTGACTTCCTTGACGATTTTACACCTTGCTCTTGGAGAGATTTTGGCAGGATGGCCACTCCTGGGAAGATCCACTACTGTCCCAAACTTTCTCCATTTGGACAATATGGCTCTGACTGTGGTTCGGTGGAGCCCCAGAGCCTTAGAAATGGCTTTGTAACCCTTTCCAGACTGATAGGCATCAACAACTTTTTTCCAGAGGTCTTCAGGAATTTCTTTTGTTCATGGCATGATGTGCCTCTAGACCAGGGGTGGGCAATCCTGGTCCTGGAGGGCCGGTGTCCCTCCTGGCTTTTGTTCCAACTGTGCTCCAAATTACTTAATTAGACCAATAATTGGTAATAATCAGTACAATTAAGTAATTTAGAGCACAGTTGGAACAAAAGCCAGGAGGGACACCGGCCCTCCAGGACCAGGATTGCCCACCCCTGCTCTAGACCCTGTGTGCTGGCAACTTCACTCTTCACTCTGATGGTAAGGGCCAAAGTTAGTCAGATTTATATTGGGCAGGGCTGGCCCAAATCAGGCCTGGTTGTTAACCAAAGTACTCAAACAGCTGACCCTAATTATCCCTTTAATTGGGTTGAGTTAACCAGGGGGGGCAATAACCTTTTCACACCTGAAGATTGCATGTTTGATTACCTTGCACACCAAACAAATGAAAGAAGCACCAAACTTTGGTGTCATTTTTTCTCTCAGATGCTCTCTATGTACTACTACAACCCACAAATAAATCTGACCAAATACAATGTGAAAAATGTGCAAAAATGCAGAAAATCAGACAGGGGGCAAATACTTTTTCACGGCACTCTATGTATGTATGTGTGTGTGTGTGTGTGTGTGTGTGTGTGTGTGTATATATATATATATATATATATATATATATATATATATATGAATATATGAATATATATATATATATATATATATACACTATTGTGCAAAAATCTTAGACATGTTGCATTTTTTTCCTCTGCATCAACAATTTATTCAAAGCCTCCACTGGTGTTTTCTACTATTATAACGACTTGTATTAAGAAGGAATAACATTGAGTGAAACAGCTCACATCACTTGATTTGCAAGGTCTGGTATCTGAAGCACAATTAACAAGTACAGAGAAACAAAATCTGTAATTGACAAACCCAGGACTGGAAGACCCAAAAAGCTGTCTAACAAGGATGAACAGTATTTGAAGATAATATTCTTAAGGAATAGCAAGAAAACAAGCATTGAATTGACAACAGAACTGGCAGAAGGCACAGGTGTCGTTGTCCATCCATCAACAGTCCAAAGCACCTTTGGCCACTGTTCCATAGTCCAGTTTCTGTGTTCTTGTGCATATTTTAGCCTTTTAGTCTTGTTCCCCTTTCTTAACAGAGGTATTCTTACTGCAACACATCCTTTAAGTCCTGATTTCAAGAGTGACCTTTGTACTATTTTGATACTGTACTATTTCACTCAATGTTTTTCCTTCTTTATGCAACTCAAGGTTGTTATAATAGTAGAAAACACTAGCGGAGGCTTTGAGTAAATTGTTGATTCTCATAATGCATCACAATAGAAAAATGCAACATGTCTAAGACTTTTGCTCAGCCAACTTCCCAATATCTCAGTATGTTTAACATACCTTTGTCAAGGAAAAGTGTGCTTGAAAACAAACAGTGGAGGTAAATACAGGCTTTTGACGCCATGGTAACCAACAGTCACTTATTCCTATAGAAAATGTATTAATGTTTTGTGATGTCATTTACTACATTGTTAATGACGGAACCAAATATTATTCCTTTCTATTTAAATCTTCAGGCACCATGGGCTGAGTCTATGTATCAATTTATTTTCCTTTATTCTTTTATATTGCACATTATCTAATTTTATTTTATTTGTCATTGAAAAAAAGATGTCCATTGAAACATGTATCTGTTAGAATGAAAGTTTCTTAAGTTTTATTCTAAATTTATATTTGAATGTTTATGACTGACATCTTCAGTTCATCTTCAGCAGGTTCAAATAAATATATTTTAGTTTTTTTAAGTTTACAACCATTCAGAGTGGTTCTTATTGCAATTACAGTACTCAGATACTATGTGTTCTTTATCTTTTCTTTAACTGAGTTCAAGAGTGGTTCTTCAGTTCTAATTGCCTGCCATAGACATATATGACAGAGCACAGTGTCTTTAATTAGTAAGAGTCAACACCATCTCGTGCACAGTTGTGTATTGCCAGGCAGGTCAAAAGGTAACGTAATCCAAAGTAACAGGTCACACGCTTGCTCTTAGTTCTATAAAAACACTTTGGCTCATCTAACTTATTCAGGAAACAAAAACTCAGAATGGTTACAAACTTTATAAAAGTATATGGGGACAGTTAAAGCTACAGATAGCAACTTAACATATTATTCTAAATGGCTCTTTTGTATGACGTTTTTTCCTCCATTTGCCTGCGGCAGTTTTTTTTAGTGTCTGAAAGATGTCTGGTAGGTCTGCCTTTAAAAAATATATAAATTTTAATAAATATTAAGTATACTGTCAAAAAAAAAACATAATGACAGCCCTTTTTCTTTTTTAAATTGCTCCCAATATCAATATTACAAAAAATAAAAATAGCAGCCACTTTATTTAACAATGTGTTTTGATTTCTTCAGTACACTGTACACAGTAAAATAGGTCAAGCAAAACAGATGGAACTTTAAAAATACAAGGTGGGATAGTTCATTTGACACTGTAAGGAATGACAAGGTATGTTATATTAACTTAATTGCACAGCTGGCAATTGAACCCAAGAACAGGTGCTTTGATATTATTTATAAAACTTAACTATTGTGCGTTTAAACCTGTGTAGTTACATACATTATTGCTTGTGAACAAGTAATTTATTGTTTTATGAGTTGTTGTTGCTGTTGTTAATTTCACTTTTATCCAGCAAGTATATAACCTGGCCACGACTCAGACCGTTTTCTTGCTAAATAACTTAGTATTCCTGAATAGACAATAGCTTTTCAAAGCAACATGTTTAATGAACTGTCTTAGTTGTGCAGTGGCACCCCCAGAATATAGAAATGTTCTAATAAAGACAAGCAGATGGAAAATGTATTTATTGCCCTATTAACCCCTATCAAAGCCCTTGTTCACTACGTATCCTGGTAGGACTGAACAGACAACAAATGTCACAGCACCACAAACCAGCACAGGTTTACCTCTTTTCCATTGTACAACCGAGCTGTACATGAGCCGTCCCAGAGCTGCGCTGACTCAGTCGATCTCAGCTTAGTAGGAGCCTGGTTGTTTTTCCATTGCAGAGGCTGAACCGTGCAACTGACGACACACCCAATGAACGTGTAGATGATGTGGTACTAAGAGGCGCTGTATTTGAGTTGAGAATAGCGGATCCAGAGGTTATGTTTCTGTTTTTCTTCGCTTTCATTCTTCATATATTACTGAATGCAACTGAAATGCAACGATGGCCTGATTGCGCAAAGCGGAGAAGAATGCTTCTTTGAGAGAGCAG
Source organism: Acipenser ruthenus (assembly GCF_902713425.1). Classification (NCBI taxonomy): domain Eukaryota; kingdom Metazoa; phylum Chordata; class Actinopteri; order Acipenseriformes; family Acipenseridae; genus Acipenser; species Acipenser ruthenus. The sequence continues at coordinate 38,013,359 of NC_081191.1, read as the reverse complement.
TAAATTAGATCTGACAAGCAAGATACTCGGCCTGAGATGTAATGACGAAAATCATTACCCCGCTGCTGACCCTACTCGGTCCCAAGCCAGATTCAGATGTGCTGGGAGACTAGAGTTTCACGGTTTGGCTTTTGACAAACAGCCAGTGGAAAACCGCTTGGGGCCCTGACAAATGCTTGGATGTGCCAGTGGAAAAGGAGTTTTCTTTGGCCAGAGTTTGCTGTATCAGTTGTTGATATGCTGGTCTAGAAAAGCCTCCCTTTGACCTGAGCTGGCTTAGAGTCGATTGGATTCTTACTATTTGAGCCACCCGTTTACATTTCTGAAGTACTCAAAGCCGGCTCTGAACCTGTATGCATGCACATAGCCCCTGAACGTGCCCCTGCATGAACCAAATCATGAAAAGACGCAAGGAAGGACGGCTGTGTTTATACTACAAAAACGCTGTTCTAAGAGCTAGGCCAACACAAAGCCGGCTTAAAAGTCGCTACTGTAAACAAGGACCCCCCCCCCCCCCATGGGAAAGTAGAAGTAGGTAGTTGATGAGTTTAGAGCGGCACCTTACAGAAAAGTTCTTTTGAATACCAATTTAGTCCATTGGAATACCATTGTACATGTATTGCATCCATAACTACTGTATTTACACTGTGTGTAGCTTGACTTGTACTGGTTTGGTATCATGATGTTACTTCAACAGATTACCAGTGTTTATTAGTTACAGCAACTTGGTATTGGCTTGAAATATTAGTGTTATCCTAACTATTCTTCCAGTTGATTAGTTTTAATTTGAATCATGTTCTGTTTCAGTCACCTTATCCTGATGACTTTTTAAAACTCAGAAATTTAAATGAGCCCCTGAATCATGTCTAACTTCAAAGTACATCGGGAACATTAATTTTACCTCGTGCAACACTTTAGTGGATTTAAAAAATACACAGAACAAAATCAGGGGCAGAGAGTTGCAGGGGGTGAGTTAGACAGGATTTTGACAACTACATATTTTATATTGAGGTGTTACAGGGTGATGTGTTACATATGTGGGTGTGGCAGGATAGCCGCAGAGGGAAGACTCAGTGACATAAAATGAAGTAAAACCAAAATATTTTAACTGACAAAACACAAATGAAAAGGCACAAGGGCAAAACAAAGGCTTACAGACAACATATACTCTGTCTCTTTCTTCAAACAAAACACTCCAAATCGCCCTCCCCCTAACAAAAGCTTTCAGCTGTCTTTTATAGTCTGTGGCTGGAGCCCAATTAACTAATAATTAACAATTAAACACTTAAGGCTCCAGCCACATTCTCACATGTATTTTACAGGGAGGAATTTAACCCCCTCCCTGCCAATCCAAAACAAACAAGAATTCTAAGAAAAACAACAGTAAAAATAACAATAATAAACACAAATTATAGGGGCGAGCTGGCACCCCATCACAGTGGGTCATCACTGATATTGATGAGGCAGACGCAGAGCATTGGGTATTGACACGGTGCACAGGTTCGCAGATCTAATTAACACAAGTGCCGACACTAGGGTACCAGCAATGGTAGCCTTAGTGTCACATTTAATAAACAAAACAAAACAAAACAAATCTACAAATACAAGTTTGCCACTCACATGCCATGTGCTAGTCTCACTAAATGAAACGTCCCGCTCCCGGAACTTACTACACTATGAAAACCCTCTCTATATGTCACAGGTGTGACAAGTATAGTTAAATTAACACTTTTGGTTTATTTGATTATTCACTATTTATGTTGTTTACAATATGGGATTTGCACATGTGATTTGTTTGTTTTATTATTATTTTTTTGACATTATTGTGTGTGTTTTTGTTATGTGAATTACTCAACTAACTTGTCATTCCCGATCTGCACACCTAATGAACTAATAGACCCTTTAAATTCACAAGCTCATTGCCCTAATGATTCGCACCTGTGGTGAAGTGCGTGCAAGATTGATTTCTCTATAAAACAAAGGCATGCCCGGAGTAGAAGTGGAGCCACGGCCGCTGAGACAGCGGCAGCAGCCGGTGAAGAAGAAGGGAAAGACGATGACGACAAAGAATAATAATAATAATAATAATAATAATAATAATAAGAAGAAGAAGAAGAAGAAGAAGAAGAAGAAGAAGAAGAAGAAGAAGAAGAAGAAGAAGAAGAAGAAGCGGCAGCAGCAGTAGACGAAATTCCCATTACAGCAACGACAATCGATTTTACTGTGGGGCGACCGACATCAGTGCTACGGACCTGACGGAGCGGCGAGCGCATAGGACAGCAGAGCAGTTGCAGTGCCATTGGAGACAGACGGTGGACGGATAGAAGACAGTGGTGGCCCGGATCCTGCAGCAAGGCTATATGAAGCTGTCCGAGGGAGTTGTATATACTACTCCCTCGCAAAAGTTAATTGTTCCCTTTTTAATGATCGTTGTTGAAAATAGATAGTAGCTTTTAAACGGTTGCTTGTGTTTTTAACTCTGAGACCGCAACGCTGCATTCTATTGTTGCTTATTTTTATGGTTACATGTGATGCACCAATCCCTGCCCCCCTTCTGAGACGGAAGTGTCCGAGGTGGATTACTGGGAAGACGAATACTGACAACAGAGACTGGGCTGGGACTCTTTCATATGTTTTAATAGATTTTAGTTAGTTGCTATTGTTATTTTAGGGTTTTGATTGTATTGTTTGTTTTATTGATTTATGGTCTTTGTAACTATTTTAATTAGTTTTTTGAATAAAATAGTTTCAATTATATCGGTCTCTGTGCTTGTACTCCGGTGCTGCTCCCCCAAATAAAAAGAACCTGAGCCTCAAGGCTAATTAATTCTGGAGGCAAAATTCCTCCAGTGGCATAGCGGCTACAAAGTTAAGATTAACCGTCACATATACACTGCTTGGGATCAACCTCCCCTAAACTAATCTACTTCTGGGCTTTGACAGTCCCGGCATCCTCACTGCGACTCCTGCCTCGGTGGGGCAATTCCTTCCCGAGCACTGTCTTGAAGTTCTGTAGTAGTTCTCTCCATGGAGCAGACGCTCTCCTCCTCGATGTAAACAAGCGCAAGGTGAGCCTAACTGCTCAATTGGTTGCCTAGCAACGCGTCTCAGCTGCACACACTTGCGCAGGAACCAGCAACAGGGCTCTCCCTGCCACATGAGGCCACAGAGTTTTAGAAGTTCATTAGTTAATTAATCAGAGGGAGTGGGTCAAATTCTCTTGTATAGTCAGAATCCAAGTTAAACCCATGTATATATCACTCTGCTGCTGATGGAAACGAATGGGAATTATTCCAGGATGCTTTCAACTGAATCACAGTGGCAGAGTGACAGATAAGCTCCAGAATGTTTTGTTTTTTTAAGACAAGTGAAAGACGGATGCCCTTTGGATAGGCAGCCACAAATCATCAGTTACTTTGGTAGCTGCTGGTTAATTCAGATTATCATGTATTACAGAACATATGCTATGGATAACCAAGTCATGTGTGGAGGGTGTTTCTCATTGTTTCCAATTCCTGTACAGACATGCCTTAACAGATAGGCCTACTTTATATGATTTACATTTCCCAAGTATTTGATTTCTAACCAGTTAATATGCTAATTTGTGTGTTTTATTATTGATTCTGGTTTGGTCAGTATTTGCCATGCTTGATAACTAAAAAACAAATCCTTTTCAATAACTGGGGCTGCTTCTGAAAAGACTCTTAAAGAAGATTTTTCAGGAAAGCTTATTAGCGTTGCACTGTTATGAACTGAATCCTGTGCAACCCTAATATGCTTCCCCCCAGACAGGTCAGAAAATGAGTTTAGAGTTGAATATTTTTTGTGCTGCAATAGTTAGTAAGCAACAATAATGAGCTATGCAGAAACAGCAATAGAGCATGATATAGAACACAGTACAGGATAATAAACAGGTACATTGCGAAACAGAAAATGCTATGAAGTATCCCTTTACTGCTTTAATAACCGTTCACAGTCTTTGTGAATACCATGATTGTTGACATAGTCAGTGTGAAGTCACATAACCACTGGGCTTACACCAGCCTTTCATCCACACACTGAGCCTGCCTTAATGCAGTGGGAAAAACAATTACCTTGTGGACGAAGGTAAATCCAGGCAAGTGTTTATAATAAGATTATGGTTATTGAATCATTAAGCTTTTAAGTACCTTACAGGGTTATGAGAAAACTGCAAGGCTTAACAAACAAACATTTCTGAAATTGTTCCTAATAAAGAGGTACTTTGTGAACACCTGTCCTGCACGGCTCCCTGTGTATTAACTGTGGTGGGGCTGAGTTTAGGATACCAATATTGTTTAAACTGATTTAATCCTTTCACCTGCTCATTAGGTACCCACTATCATGCTTTCTTAAATGATGAAGGGCTTACACATGGTCAAGCTTGTTTTGCGGAACATTACGGAAACATATTTTAAAAGCGTTCCATCCATTCTGTGTTTTACCTTTTTCAGCAAATAGGAGTTCATTAAAGACTGGAGTAAACGCTATGAAAATATGGCCCTACAAGTCTTATGGGCTGACTTTATTTCTTAATAGACCCTAATGTCCATGCCCGGTAAAATGCTCTAATAAAAGCAGCACCAGTATAAGGTAATTCCTTCAGCAACTAGGAATCAGAATATAAAGCTAGACAATGCTGATAGTATGAAAAACAAACAATGAGTGAGAAAGACTAACGACTGCCTCAGCAACAAATCAAGACAAAAATAGTGTAACAGGACAAATATTATCTACACATGCCCAGTTGTCCAATCTTACTAAAAGATCTTCAGAGTCAATTCAATAGTGCTACAAGGGGAATCTTACAGAAGGCCTATGGTAGCTTCAATGAGATATTGGTATATCAATTTGATATATCAGTGGTATCCTAATGGTATGAACCACTTCTCACTGGTAATACATTGCAGAGCCATGGCACCGTTAGGCACTGTATAGTAGGTGCTAATATTGTTCCCAAACATAGTCTCATGGTCCTGCACCCAGTGCAATCCGCCTCTCATTGTATTATGATACATACTGTTCGTACAGGAACTGGAAATTAGGTTATACATTTATGACAGAGTTGACGTCGAGGTAGCAAGTGTTACATTTGAAATAACCCCATGTAAACAAACGTTCCCCCCAGCCTGAGTATTGCTTTGTCAGTTGTCGGGGTTGTTTGGAAGATAACACTTCTGTATGTCCTGTGGCCCACCCTGAAATAATTTAAAGGCCAGTATGCGAACCACTGATGTTGGGAACCACTTGTCCGATTGTGATGAAACTTGCTAAGGATGCTCTTCAGACCAAGTGATTGAGAGTATCAGAATCTGTCTATATTAGCATTGGGTCTTCCAGTGCCTTTTTATACTTGCTTGTGACCTTTTACATAAAACACCTACAGTTCTGACATTTTCATACAACCTTTTTAATCATAAGAGAAGTGGTGCCTTGAATGATTTGTTGTTAGATACGGTGGTGCTGTTGGAGGGTTTTATATGCTGTTGCTAAGTGAACCCATTTCAAAAGAAAAAAGAAAAACTACATACCTTGCAAGGATTATTTAACTCGAGCCAAATCCTCTTTGTATACTACGGAGTAAACTATTTCGTTTTTTTTCATTTTTTTTTATAATGACCCCAGGCCTGTTAATTTAGCATGTGAAATATTGAACTAATCTCCAGGATTAACTTAATATTTCTTATTGTTTTGTTGCATGTTTATTAATGAGCTGTGTCAATCAGTCTCCAGTCATCCCTGCTGAAATTCACAGTTACCGCTGGCACCAGATCTGATAATCTGCACACATTTATTGGATTTTGACTGGTTTGCAAGCTGGTCTTTAAAGTAAGTAGAGGTTTGTACAGGTTGCAACAAGATTCCTTTTCAACAATTTAGGAGTGTAGGCAATAATACATTGGCTGTGGAATTGTAAATATTTTTTCAGTTTATTAAACTAGCATGACCAGCTGCTAACCAGTGAAGGCCATTTCATTCATTTTAAAAAAGGATAAGGGACACTTTTTTGTCCAAGTATTTTTTGTAATAAATGTTCCTCCCACCCCTATAGAAAGTTACTGTGGCCAGCCATGGTAATAGCATAGTACATGTTTAGTAATTTATAGTGAAAGCAGGGCAAACAGCATGTGGTAAACTGTAATAAATGCATAATAAGGGTATGGGAAATACATTGTAAACGGTGTTATTAATTTGTTTTGATAAATAATTACTTGTGTATATTATAATAAAGTTCTGCATTGTATGGTACCTGCTCTAACAAGTGGAGTAAGCAGTACCAGTGATATATATTTTTAGAATGGGAGACTTGTGTCAGTACTTTTCCCAAAGGCGCTGGTTGAATTACATTTATAATTCACAGATGCATGGGATTGAAATAATAATTCAAGTTGCAATATATATATATATATATATATATATATATATATATATATATATATATAAACAAATTGTGTGATTTCAAAATGATTGATAATAATAATAAATAATAATAAAAAAAACATGCCGAAGAAGACTTACCGTTCAGTGTGGTCAGTCAGTCAGTCAGTACTGTATGGGTTCGTCTCTTTGTCACAGACTACGTGAGTGTTCACGCCCATTGCTCTTCCCCAAACCTGATTGGCTTTGCAGCCCAGACATGTGCCGTCTGAGTGGCGGAGAACAGTGTCGTTCATTGAGAGGCGGTTTCTTCTTTGTGTCAATTTGTGTAAAGTGCGAGTCAGTGTGTCACTTCAAGTAAAAGGAGTAAAAACACAGTTTGTTATTGAGTATACGGGGAAACTGAGAAATGGAGGAAGAAGCTAGAAGCGAGCAGATGAGACCTCTGCTAACAACGGTAACTATTAATTGACATACATGTTTTATATTGCTACTTGTTTGGGGGTATTATTATTATTATTATTATTATTATTATTATTATTATTATTATGATTATATCTGTTTTCGGTTACAAATTTGAGTTGATTGGAGTGTACGATTTTTGATAGCGAAAGAAAAATTAGACTCCGTTCATGTTGTGAGTCTAAAGCAAATTTACACCTTCTGACTATGTGACCATGTGCGTTAGTCTGGACGCTAAACTAGTTGTTCAGTCATACTAATGCAATACAGTTGTGAAATAACGCTGCAAATGCTACTACAACAACAAAGAGTTGCTAGTATGGCAGCGCCGACCACGCTTTCAGAGTTCCTCTTTTAGATCTTCACGTGTTTTTTTTTTGTAATTATTTTAATGATATGTAATTTCTGTAATTCTTCGTGTCTGCTATTTATTGATGGTACTTGGAGATCACAGATGAGAGTTACACTGTCGACATAACATAATAATTTGTTGTAAAGCCCAGTACACACCATTCAATAGATCGTGTCAATATCATTTGAATATCAATCCATGTGAACTGGTGCGTTCAGAACAGCGTAGTTGTGGAGTCCGACAGATGAGTGTGGAAGGAATCAACAGGGTGTCCATTAAGTGAGTATATTGAATACGGCTTTTCAGTGGCCCAGGCAAGAATTATTTCCTACATTTGCTTTCTGTTAAAATGGGGCCTTTGCATACGGTATACAGTATTATATTCATTTCCAGAAATATGATAGTTTGGTGGCATTCCTGCGTCAGGACAGATCAGGGGCTAGACGAAGTTCAATATTCGTCATTATCTGCTTGTTACGGTATTAGACCCCAAGTGCTTTCTTTCGTGGGTTAGCTGTTGGATTTTCATGAAGACGTTATTTAACCCATTTTCTAAATTGCATGACAATCGTCACATGTAAGACAAACAGTTACACTTCAGCAGAACCAATGGGCTTGGTTTTAATACCATTTTGTTCTGAGAGGACAGTAAATTAACAACCCACATTCAAAAGGGTTACATGGGTAGCTGCTTATGTAGATGGGCTTCAGTGAGTTACAGGAAAATAATTCCATCTAGGGTTTATAATAATTTATAAAGTGTTATAGAAACCCGAGATGGAATTGTTTTCCTGTAACTCACTGAAGAGGCCCATCTATTATTATTATTATTATTATTATTATTATTATTTTTATCATACATGGATACCCTCGTGACGCTGCTTACGGTCAGTAGTTTTTTATAAACTCCCTCAAATTCTGTCATCAAGCTTAACGTCCTTTCTCTCTTCACACAACAAAGCAAAGTGACTGACAAACCCGCATCTGGACCTCCTGTACAGAGAATGTGTGACGTAACAGAAAATTAATTACAAAATATACTACAAAACAAAGATGCTGCAAACACTAAGATCGTCATAACAACTTTACTTTTGAGTGTGTTCTGACAATGCGACGTTCAAAACTCAACGGACTCCCGAGAATTCTATGCCGCAGTGAGAAAGTCAGACAGACAGTTCTGTGCCAAAACAAAGTTAATAACTGCGCTATGGACATCAAAAACACGACTTTCCTGACTGATTCATAAACAAATATGGACTGCAGACCTCAGCTCATATATATATATATATATATATATATATATATATATATATATATATATATATATATATATATATATATATAGGTGTGTGTGTGTGTGTGTGTGTATGTAAATGTTAAATTGTCATGAAATGGTCTAGTCTACAAGGAGGGCCCATTTATTTTACTACTTGGATGAACACTAAAATGTTGTGTTAAATTTCAAACACATTTATTTAAATGTTTAATTATATAAATACATGTATACTGTAGCTAATGAATATCATATTACAGTAAGTGCTCAAAACCTGTATCCCATCAAATAATTTAAACAAACTTTTCCTGTGTTCGGTTTATTGCAGGTGTCATTTTGGTATTGGTTGTCCCATCACTTGTCCCAACATGACATGTGCTTTTTGCTTCTAGATTAAAACAGTACAGCATACTGTCTGTAGTACTATTTTACAACTGTATTTTTGTCACACTGACTTTTAAATTGTGTTCTTTATGTGTGCCATTTGTTTTAATTTGTTGGTGGTACTCAGAGGTCACTGATCAAGAACAAGAACATTAAGCACTTTACTATTTTAAGAATGGAGAGACCTGGGTATTCTTGGACCACTGTTTACTTTAGATAACAACTTGTGATAATTGTTGTGATACTACAGGTTTTGACAGAAATTATGCCACTGGCCACTGGAACAAAACAAAGCTGACTTTAATCCAAGAGCAGATTTTGCAGGAAATCACTTTGTACAAATGGCAAATAGTGGTATTCTGTTTAACAGTCTTAAAAAAACTACAACATACTGCAGCTGATTCTAAAATGAGACCAAATATCTTACATTTTTTGAATGGGGTGCGAATGCGCATTGCCAAAAAATCAAGCAGGCAGAGGATGTGGTGTCAAAAGTAACCATCAGTGGCAGTCAAACGTTACGATGGATCAGTGTTTTCATTGCTGGTGGAAACGTGGCATAATTCCAATTAAATGAGCCGGAGACCCCTCTCACCCGATTGATGAGAACGATCCAGCCTGTGGGCTGTGACTGTGCTGGGTTTTTCTCTGCAGCTTTTCAAGTGCTACTGTGTGTTACTGCAAACATAGAGATTACATCTTCCGTCCTTCCATAGGGGTACATGTATTTACTGCACAGGGGTTGCAACTTTTCTCTGTTGCTCTAAAAACAAAACAAAAAGACTGGTGTGAAACTTGACCGGTGAAATCGCTTGGCAGTAAGATTTTAGTCGTCTTGTACGATGCTAGCCAAGTATTACAAATCTGTGATAGTATACAGTAACTGCTCAATACATGGCTACCGTTTGTATTGAGGATACTGTTATTCCATGTGATGAAATGAAAATGAAAAATGCCACATTTTCACAGAGATTCTAACTTTTTTTTTTTTTTTTTTAGCCTATACTGTATGCAGCGACGCATAATATACGCCTCACACAAATGTTAACAATAGCACACATAAGGAAGTGATGTAAGCTGCATGCCACAGGAAGGGAGGGGGGTTTAAGTGAAGAGGTGGAAAAAGTCCTCCCAATAAAAGTGGTGTCCTCCCTGTTTTTTAGGATTAGCCTACCAGAGGATCATGTGGTGCTCTGCTAGTCATTCCTTGTACTGTAGCTCACTGGTGTAATTTGACTTGGCATACACTTTTGTTAAGGTGCAACCTTATCAAGTTACTATAGTAACAATAACACAGGGGTGGGGGGGGGGGGGACTTCTGGGTAAACTGGGCCTTCAGCTCCAGTAAGAACCTTTTTATCTGTTCTGTGCAGGAGATTTCAAAGTCCATAATTAGGTAAAACATATAAGACAATTGTTGGTCAAGTACGCAAAGTAGAAGCTACAAACCTGCTTGAAGTTATGCATTGATATCTAGAACATTTATTAAGAAGCAACAAATCTTAAAATCCAAAATTTAATTTGGGGATACAAAAAATACTGGAACTGTGCTCAGACACTATTGCACTTACAACATTCAGCTGTCAGGTGGTGTAGCATGGTGATTGAGAGTTCTCCAAATCTGAGACTATCTGGAGCCGTCCGTTTGTCTTTATACCATAGTGCACTGTGACTTATACTTGCATTTTTACATACTTTATCAAGAGACCGACTCTGTGATAAAATGTATTTTTTTTTTTTTTTAGAGTACTTGCCTTTGTTTCTCATGTTTGCATGTGGTATGGTACTAACATGCTGCTTGATTTCTGTATTTCCTGAAATCACTTAACCACTTTACTGGAAGGCAGGTGTAGTTCATACCTTTCATTTTATGTCACATACAATCTGTTGTGTGTCATTTCCTTCAATTCAACCACCTCGCTGCTAGGAGATAAACTAGACAAGACAGTGGTTTGGGGGGGCGGGGGGACACGGTATCGTAACAGGAAATGTTGTCAATAAACTGCGAGGAAAATAGAGAAGTTACATATTGGGTAGGGCTTTTATGTATACAGTTGTCAAATTGTTGAATGGTTTTTGTTTACATCTGTGTGAACTATGGAATGCCTGGGACATTCTGACCACACTACAGTGTTTAGATTGCAAGCCCCCAATCGTCGCAGATTCAGAACTTTTGTTGTATCAGTGGGCTGCTGTGCTGTACTAAACATTAATGAGGCCAACGTGTAAGCCTGTGACTGAATGCTGATCAGTGCATGCTGTGCAGGGACCTAAATTATTTTTGATTTTTAAGGCGAAGTCAGGACAATGTATTTGAGCTTGCTAACTGAATTTGGATTTTTACAAGGGACAATGTTCCTTGTGCAAACATGCAAATGCTCCCAAGTGAACACACTGGCTATCTACTGTAGGATCAGCAAATACAAGCTTCCTGAAGGTTGCAGTAGCTGTCTGCTCCAAAGTTTTATGTAATTTAGTATTAAGAATCTGAGAAGTTAATGTGGTGATCGGCTGTTGTCTTGCAACAATAGACAAATGCCACAAGTGGTGGGATTTATTGCTTGTCGATTTAGGGTCGGCAGAACATTATAGCCGGGAGCACTTTTACCGGAAAAATAAACTTGCCTTTTACCTTTAAACATATAATACGACAAAGAATTTGAATAATGTGTTGTCTTTCGTTGACTATATCTGGTTGCGCTTTTTTATGTTCTACATTTTCTTTTTCATTACTGTTTTTTATTATGGTAAATTACTAGATTTTTGTAGTCACTAGTGACTAATACTTTCTAAAAACATTAGTCACTCTAGATATTCAGTAGGGTTGGAACAGTAATCGATTATCGTGATATTATCGATAATGTTTTTGCATCGATAATTATTTTTCAACGCAATACAATTATCGATAATGATTTTAGCGTCTGTTACCCACTATAATATGCTTGTGTGTAACAGTAACTCTGCATTGAAGCAGTAAGACAGGACTTAACTGTGCGTGAGGCGTAACACGTGATCTGTGCTCACTGCGTAGTGGGAAGCTGTAACATGTGACGTAAGATTCACTAAGTAAAGGCAAACGTTTGAGCTAATGGCGATGGCAACTGCAGAAACTACCAAACCTTCCGAAAAGATTTTAGAAAAAAGAAACAGCATCAGTCCTGTGTGGCAGTTTTTTGGAGTGACAGAAAGTGATCCGCAAGGTAATAAGCCCGTCTGTAGGCAGTGTGGGAAAGCTGATATTTTTGAGTCGCAATTTATAATTTTTTTTTTTTTTTTAACACTTTTTTTAATAAGTAGCCTATATTTCAAAAGTTGAAAAGCTACCAAACAAACATTTGGTTATATTATTTGTGCTTTTTAGTAACCAACCATTGTTTCATAACTTTTATTAAAGATGCTGGTCTTTTTGAAAATTGTCTAGTTTTATTTCTTCTAAACTTGTAGAGGCAGTTGTCATATTGCTTAAGTATATATAGCTTTAAATTTGATAAATTCCAAGACATTTTACATATGTTATTTTTTCAGCCGATAATCATGATTATCGTGATAATTTACAGCCGATAATTGATAACTGAAAATGTCATTATCGTCCAACCCTAATATTCAGTAGTCACTACTGGAGCACAGCTCAAGTCTTCAAGGGTGTTATGAATCCTGTTTTTATTTTATACCTTAAATCACTGTATTGACCAAAACAGTTATTTAATTAAACCATTTTAATAATGATCTACAGTTTAAATAAATTGGTAAGTTACAGCTGTAAAGTTTTAGAACATTAAAACTCAAGAACCAGATTTATTTGCCCTGAAAAGCTACATAGACACAGAATGCATTATGAATTACTTATACCATGTATATCTTTTTACAATAAAAAGTAAAAAAAAGTGTTAGAATATTATATACAACCCATGGAAACAGAGCTTTGCAATAAGGCTGAAACTTTGCTGCTTGTTTTCTTTTTCTGTTATCTGACGCTTGTGAACTTTGTTTGTTCTTTTTTGTCTGGTGTTCCGAATCCAAGTCTTCATTTTCTACAACTCGTTGTTCTGTTTGTTCTACTTCACTCTTGCTGTGTCCGCGCTGAAAAAACGAGTGGATTTTCTTCTGCGACATTTTACAGTATTGGCTAACAGTTTTGTTTTTTAATTCGCGCGCACAAGTTTACAGCAATCATGTATTTATATTGATGATAAAGTTATAGAAAAGAAGGCAAAGAAAAGTTCACTATACACGCATCTCTACAGCTGACCTCAATACGAAAACATATTACTGGCATTTTTAAATTATTGGTGACTAAAACGTACAGTACTGATGCTAATTAAAAAATAATAATAAAATGCTTACCTAGTATCAGTGTAATGGATGTCCCTGCTTGTTACCACGCAAATCACTGATGATGGCAGGGAAATTGGAGAGAGCTTCAGTCGCAAGACATTTTTGGCGTTTTTAATCTTTGATGGTATTTCGTCTTGATCGCCCTATGCTAGTAATGTACTAGTATTGAGCAAACAATCCACATTATTTCACTGGATTGAAAGCTAAAAACTCTTACTACTCTCACACCAGACGTAACGGCATGTCAAACTAGACCACATGACAATACTGCGGTTTCTGACTGGCCAAACATTCTGTAGTTTGAAATGTAGTACTTAAGTTACAATAAACTTTAAATCGGGTCATTGAAAAAAACAAATAAATATCGACTTGCAGGCATGAACGCACACAGGAAATAAAATGAGTTAAAGACTAGGCTTTTAGTTTTTTAAAATGTCTTTTTTGTATCCCAGACAGACTGCAGTAACTGCCCAACTGGGCTTATTTAAAATGTACATATTTAATATGTAAATTAGTCATGTGTTCACTGAACGCTCTGTCACAGCACATCAAGGTGTTAGCGATTTAAACTTTGATTACATGACAAAAGTTTGCAATAGATTGGGAAGTGGTACTAAATAAAATGCGTTGTCTGCAATTTCAGAATTTTTCTCGAGTACCCCCAGGGGTACGTGTACCCCAGTATGAAAACTGCTAGAAGAAACCACATTACCAACAGATACAGTTTAATAGTAGTAGTATTTAAATGCCGTTGTCCTGACTGGTAAATTCTTCCAGCTTCCCCTTTTATTTTGACAATTTCCATATAAAAAATTGCATTTTTATCTTGACATTTTTCATTCTTAGCCACCAAGTAAATATTTTGGACAGTTTTCAAAACAATTGTTACTTTATTTTTACAACACACGTTGGTGTTGATAATAGGATAAACGCGTATATCTGCTTCAGCTTAAACGATGGCCCGTGTTACACAGAACACTACAAATAAAATGTCAAATATACACTATGTATTTCGTTGGTTTTGTGGATTTGCTATGTTTTTAACTTATTTTAATACTGCACATAATTATATAGTTTAGAAAATGCTACTTACCAAAACCATGCTGCACGTGAACTGTATTAATAATAATTTCCTTTATTCCGATTCCAGTGGTGTTTTCTCAATGCAAGATGTATTGTATGCATATATACAGTGCCGTATAAAACCACATACACTGTATATATATATAATATTATCATGCTCGTTATAGGCCTATTGGCGAAATGGTCAAGAGACAGTTGGTGCTTAACACATACAGAATAATTTTGGCCCTGAATTTTAGCATTTTTGGTCATAGAAAAGACACATTTCACATATTTTATAACGTTACCGTAGGCTACTTTTTTTTAGTTGATGTATTTTCGTTTCACAAATCTTCTGCACACAGTATTTTTAAGCACAACTATAATAACCTATATTTCAACAGTCACTGCTGAAGCTTATTACTTATTCTTCCAGAAGTAATGGTCAGGTGTAACAGGGATACAAGGTTATATTTGCGCTGGGCCATGTTGTTAACAAGCCTGATGTTGTTGTCCAGGCTTTACTGTGAAACTGACTGTAACCAGGGAGGGTGTGAGTGCATTCTACTGGACTGGAGAATAATGGCACGGGAGTTTAATTATGAAAACGCAAGTGTAAACAAACAAGTAAAAAAGATTAGCCTGTCATCAGACATGTCATGGTAATACAAAATGCATTCATTTACTGCGTATTGGTATTGATTGCGTCTGGTCAGGGAAGAGGGACACACAAGCATGTAAAGAGAATTTCAGCGGGACATTTTTTTATTTCAGCGGGGCATTGGCGCAATGGCACAGCCTAGCGCGAACACTGCGGATGTAAAGGTTTGAGCAGAACTCTCTGTAGTCGTGAAAGCGCAGCAGCAGAAGCCGTCAGGTTGCAAAGAATAATGTGAGGCTGAAAGCTACACCAGCACCTAGTACAGCCTCATAAAGCGGTCTGGGTTACCATGGTAACTGACACGCAACATGAAACTGAGGCGCTGAATGGCTGACTGCATTTACGTCGTCTACCACGGGATGAGAACGTTGCAGAGTCAATGAATCGATGAGGCCGAGGCGCTGATCTGATCAGCAGCAGTGACTCTTATGGTTTAGCGATTCCTTCTTTTGAAGAACGAGACGTTGTGTGTGACTTTAACAAAAGGGATTTTTTTATAGTACAAACAGAAACGATTGTCACTAGTGACGATTCCACATTTTTTTTTGTCGTCACTTTGAAAAAACATTTGGAAATTACGAGAGTGACGAGCAACAGCGAAACCCCTGACTGGGGAAAGATAACGTAGGGTTATTGGAGTTCACAAAAAAAAAAAAACGGAAACCTTTTCACTTCCTTTTTAGCTTAATTATTGAGCGTATTGCCTAATTTTTAAATCGTTTTCTTTAAGTTTACAGGGCATTTTATTAATGCACGTCTATTTTAGTTTTTCGCAGTTATACATTTTTTGGATGCAACTGTTCATTTTAACCATTTTTTTTACACAACAGTACTCGCAAACGTTTGGTCACCATCATAACTGTTGCATGAAACCGGAGTGTAATAATCCATCACCTCTGGACTTAAGCATTTGTATATCAGCTGACAAGTTCAGCTGATATCCCAGCTTGCCATTCTTCATAAAGGCGTACAGCCCCTATACATGAACCCCCAATATCTCTCACAAGCACCTGGGTACATATTTTTACGATATCATGATAGGAATACTTTTTTTTTGGTGCATATGTATAGCTATTATGTACTATATATCACCTTACAGTACAATAATACGACAACAAATGGACTGAATGATAATACCCGAATATAATCTTAATATGTTTTTAATAAAGTAGCTGGCGCAGATCTAGTATTAGGCGGTGGATTGCGCCGATTGCTGGCTTATTTTGAAAACCCTGCATGCATTGTAACTATTTGTGCTTTGAAAATAATCGGTTATTTTTTTTAGCAGTCCTTTTTAACGTTTTAGCCTCTCGAAGTGCTTAACACAGAAAACCCGCCCCTTCAACTCTGATTGGTTAAGTGTTGCGTCAAGACGTAACACAGCTGTCATGCAGTTCCAAGATTATTTTGTTCACCCAGCAACGCGCAAGTGATCTAGTCTGCTAGAAGTGCAGTCAGTTATTGTTAAAGGCACAGTAGCATCTGCAAGACGGGCGGATCAGGTTTTTTCAGCCAGGCGGCGACAGCTCTGGCTGAAAAGGCCTGGGGAGAACCCTGCTTCTGTAAAATTAAATCTCACTATTGAATGCTCTTTGCTTCATCTCTTTAGTTGTATTGTACTAGCCTGAATGCATCAGCTTAAAAGTGATCTACTATCCTTTATCTTTATGTGGTAATACCTTGCAAGTGGGTCGCTGTGCTTTCATGGAATCAATTTGGTGCAACACAAGTTTACACCTCTCTTTGAGATCATATCTTGGACTGGGGTTGAGCCTTTTTGAAGTGGCACCACAGCACTGTAAACGTGAACGTACCAGGCTTTCCTTTAAATGTGAAGAGCATCCTGTAACACAGGAAACCTCCCACATAGCTGCAGTCTGCTTACCACACCGCATACCATAGGGACTCATCGCCCGCAGAGTTACAGCAAGCTGTAAACTTCTCTTGTCTAGCAGGAACCAAAGTTAGTCATTTGATTAATAAACAAGCAGCTGCTTCTTCCAAGCAGCTGGTACCCAGCTTGTCCTTAAAACACTCGCTTTAATGACTTTCCAGGTTGTACACCCTGGCTGGTGATCAAGCCCGAAGCATTATAAAGCAGATCTACAAGAAATGCGTGGGTTTCTTTCATCAAGGGAATGGCATCTCTAGTAAACACTCAAACATGGGAAATGTTGTACAACACAGCTGTGTTGATACTATCTCAAAGTACTGTATGCAGCTCTTATGCTACTTCAACCTAAAAGCTGGCACCATACTAGGTCAGTTGGCAAAATCAAGGAAGACTTAACTTGCAAACTATAACTGAGAGTTATATCTCAAATGGTCTCTGGGTTTGGTGGTTTTGGATTTTCATAAACATACTATTTACTGAAAACTCTTCAGAACTGAGACTGTGGAAGCTCAGATATTGAAATTCTCCTTAAATTTACTTCTGTCTTGAATTAGGCCTGCAGTACATGTGATTTGTACAGTAGATAGGAAAGTCAGTTGACTCAGCTAATAGTCCCCTGACACCCCCCTCAAACACACGCAATGCTCTCCCTTCTACTGTGTGTAGAACGCCCCCTTGAAGTGTAATGTAGTGAAGATTAAAAGCGAGGAAGCGTATCATTGTTGCAGCCTGAGTGTCAGCAAATCATCTGTTAAGGCAAGTTTCACAGACAATACACTAGTAAGCCTGTATGGTGGTGTCTGTCTATTCAGCAGTGAACTCGACACGATTGTGCGTAGCCCCTTTCGACAGCCAGAGGTACTGTGATAGCATGATTTTGTGTGTGTGTGTGTGTCTGTTCTTAATGGAAGGTAAATTTGATTTAGTTTGTTTGTTACGTAAATACTTTAAACGTAATGAAGAATATCAACAATTGTTTAGCAAATTGATTACATTTTTTTATGCAAGTGAATGCCTTATCTAATTAGTTTGTTTATTTCAAGTTGGAGGCTTTTAGGAACTGTGTCAATAACTGATCAACCCCTCTCCGCTTTAATTTATAGGTACAGCACCTAGTCAGAGTGAGAGGGGATTAATTTCCATAACCACAGTGCCAGAAGTGTGCTGTCCTGGATTCACAATAGCATGCACAATAACAGTTGTGGCTGACCATACATATTGCATTAACATTTTTCAGTATAATTTTACAATGTTGGGATTTCTAAAGAAATATGTATTGTTCAAATGTGTTTTTTTTTTTTTTTTTTTAATTGTCTTGTGCCATAGAGGCGTTAAAGCTCAAGGAGACTAATTTGGGTATGATGTCACGTGCTAGGTATTAAACATCCAGGCACCTACTGTGTGCATGACAGGCTGTGATGAAGGCCAAGGAGAGACCTGACACAATTGGTGGCCAACAGCATTGAAAACACTTTTGTTGTCTGTTGAAAAAACTTACCATTTTAGAATATTTTGGACTGTGTTTTGATACATTTTTGCCTTATGTTTTTAAACAAAAAGGAGTTAGAGTAAGTAGCGGGGTTCTGAAAAATATAGCGTTGCACGTCCCCACGTGTTGCTACAACTGTTTAAATAACGTACCTGTCATTTTGTTTTCATTATTAACATCCTGACAACTCTGTTAAAAAGCAGTTTCAAAATTGCCACTCTAGTGCACTGGTAGTGTAAGGATTATTGCCCACATTGTCAAACAGCTAACACAGCAATAACGATCCATGATGTGGTATGGAACAGAAAAGCCAGAGCACTTGTTATGTTTTTTTTTTTTTTTAAATCGCTCTTCCTGCAGTGATTTAGAGGACAGATCTCAAACCCCAGTGCACTAGAGCAGCCGTTTTGAAAAGAGCTTTGAAACTGAGTTCTAAGCAAGTTGTCCGGGTGTTAACAAGGCAAAGAAAAATTACAGGTACGTTATTTAAACAGTTGTAGCAACAGGTAGGGATGTATAATGCTATATTATTCAAAACCCTGCTAAGTTTCATGTGTAATTCTTAAACACAACCTACATTTATAAAATGCTTTCACTGTCTTGTTTTTGTGTATGTCCTTAAAAAATAAAGGAAGGGATCGGGAAGGCAAAAATATTGTTGACTGTGTACTGTAAACTAAATTATGCAGAAATGTAGTCATCTGCAGTGAGCTGCCATCAACAAAACCAAAACTGTACCATCAAAACTAAACAAAGCAAACAACATGACTAGTAACGGGAATAATGAAAACTGTGTACATTTTATTTATTTATTTATTTATTTATTGTTATTTCTATTGTACACACTGCCGATTTGGAAATGAATGGGTCTAATTACAAGGTCTGGGTATCAGTAGTGTCGATATACGATATGTGTCGCGATATGAGGGTCATGATACGATATGTATCACAATACAGTAAATGACGCATGAAACATAAAAAATCACACAACTGTCTCATCTGCTTGTGCAAGTGTTTGCAATAACACTGGTAAAGCATTTTTGGTCAAATAAGCTTCACTGCCTGTTTTGCTTTTGTTTCCCGTTTATTCTTTAAAATACATTTCTTTAAAACAAAACTACAAATCAGGGCACCAGACAAAGTTTGTTGCCTTAGGAGCCAATGGCTCCAAGCCAAAAAAATGTGTTGGGTGCCACTTCAGGAGCAAGTTAGTTACTACTAGTGGTGCAATCGGCACCCTAATATCATATTCTATTTATCGTATAGGCATTTATCAATGATCGATGCATTGACATTCCCAAACCCCCCCCCCCCCCCCACCAAATAAATTTATTTTTTATTTTTTAACAGAAGATCCAATAACTAAAAACAATGTTGTGCATAATAGTTCAACAAAAATACACAATTTATATTAAAATTAGAACACTTCCGATTATAAAAAAAGAAATGCAAAGGACTTGAGTTTAACAACTGGAAAGAGTATGTGTGTGTCCGCATCAGATGGCCCTTTTAACATTGTAATAATAATAAAAAAATACTATATTTTAACAGAAGTAATTTCATTCTGAACTATGGTTGTTCATTACTGTTAACAATTTATGTCCAAAAGCAAAGCATTTGAATTCATCTCGCAAATCCTGACCAATTTAACTATTGTACTAGGTTCATCATACAACATGCTTTGAAACAAAAGGTAAATAGGTAGATTTAATAGATTTAAAAAAAAAAAAAAAAAACTCTTTTCTTAATTTTTAAATCAAGAAAATGTGATTTACAATAGGTCTACTTCTGATTTGGCTAGTCCAAAGCGAATGAAGAGGCCTAAAGTGTGTATCTTAGCAACGCGCTAATCTACCGCACGAGCACTAAAAGAAGCACACCCTCACACACTCAAGGTTTTAATGCAAACCGGCAACAGGAGACTTCAAACTGGGTTCTAATTTGATGCATCGATTCACCAATATGTAATTGAAGCTCTGGAAATTTAAGGACAGATGATCAGTAATCGATGCATCGATTAATTGTTGCACCCCTAGTTGCTACCATATTCAACTGCTTAAAATACAACAACTTGTTAAGACACTAAAGTGATACTAAAACAGTAACTTAATGTCTGTACTCACTTGTTTGTTGCCACATTCTGCTGAGTGGTTAATCAATGCAGCTAATGACTGCAATTAACTCGGCATGTTTATATTTAAAATATTTTGCAAGTGTTGTGTCTGGAATTGGTGACGGTACCTCTAATTTTGTACAGTTGGAACATGGGAAATGGCATGCTGCAGCTCCCATCTGTGTTTGCTCCAGGACTTACAGACTGAGGGTCAATGTGGCCCCCTCTTGAAATTTTCTTTTATTTATTTATTTTTTTAAAAAAAAATTTAGTCATTGCCAATTAGTTTTTATTATTTTCTCCCCAATTTGAAATGCCCAATTATTTTTAGGCTCAGCTCACCGCTACCACCCCTGCGCTGACTCGGGAGGGGTGAAGATGAACACACGCTGTCCTCCGAAGCGTGTGCCGTCAGCCACCCGCTTCTTTACATTGTGCAGACTCACCGTGCAGCCAGAGCTACAGCGTCGGAGGACAACGCAGCTCTGGGCAGCTTACAGGCAAGTCCGCAGGCGCCCGGCCAGACTACAGGGGTCGCTGGTGCGCGGTGAGCCGAGGACACCCTGGCCGACCTAACCCTCCCTCCCCCCCGACGACGCTCGGCCAATGGAGCGCCGCCCCCTGGGAGCTCCCGTCCACGGTCTGCTGTGGAATAGCCTGGACTCGAACCGGCGACGTCCAGGCTATAGAGCGCATCCTGCACTCTAGCGAGTGCTTTTACTGGATGCGCCACTTGGGAGCCCCCTCCCTCTTGAAATTTTAGGGGGGCATTTTCTTCAGTGAGGGGGTCAATATGTTTGATTCAGAACCAACCACCATTTCTTATTTTTGTTTATGCCAACAGAGTTTACTGACCTTTTGTTCTGAAGAACAAAAAATAAAACTGTAAAGCTGTAGATACAACCAAGGTGTCTCTACAATACTCACTGTCGCTGTTGGGGAAAATATTGGGAAATGTGTCACAGTGACGCTGGTGTATCGCTGAGTAGAGGACATTCATTGTACCAAATCACATTACAGGGGTTTTCAATCTTTTTAAGCTGCATACCCCTTTCCAAAAAATGTAGTCCACCACGTACCCCCATCGGAGATAGTCATAATAAAATAAAAACAGAAAAAAAGGTCTGTACAATAACACGATAGAACAAAACGTACAAGCCTTGGAGTGTGTGATGGATACAGCATTATAACAGAAAAAAGGTATATTATATTTACTTTTGGATAAGAATAGTCCCTCAAACAGGTTTCTAGTTGTTGGAAATATCAACATTATTTTATTTTAAATATTAATTTATTAAAATCAACAAAGCCTCTGTGCTAGCCTCAATCACTCAGAAATGACACTGGACTATTCTGTGATGTCAAATGGCAAACATGTATTTTTATTGATAATAAAATTACAAAATAAAAGGCAAAGAAAAGTTCACTATCCACCTGCGCTGACTCGGGAGGGCGAAGATGAACACAAGCTGTCCTCCGAAGCGTGTGCCGTCAAGCCGACCGCTTTTTTTCACACTGCAGACTCACCATGCAGCCACCCAAGAGCTACAGCGTCGGAGGACAACGCAGCTCTCGGGCAGCTTACAGGCAAGCCCGCAGGCGCCCGGCCAGACTACAGGGGTCGCTGGTGCGTGGTGAGCCGAGAACACCCTGACCGACCTAACCCTCCCTCCCCCCGGGCGACGCTCGGCCAATTGTGCGCCGCCCCTTGGAAGCTCCTGTCCTCGATCGGCAAAGGAATAGCCTGGATTCGAACTCGCGACTTGCAGGCTATAGAGCACATCCTGCACTCACGTGGAGCGCCTTTACTGGATGCGCCACTCGGGAGCCCCCGCAGTCGCAAGACATTTTTGGCGTTTTTAATCTCTAACAGTATTTCGTCTTGATCGCCCTTTGCTAGTAATGACAGTATTGAGCCAACAATCCATATTTTTTCACTGGATTGAAAGCTAAAAACTCTTACTCTCACACCAGACGTAACATATGGCAATACTAGACTGCATGACAATACTTTGGTTTCTGATTGGCCATACATTCTGTATTTTGTAATGAACCAATATTACTTAAGTTACAATAAACTTTTTAATTGGGTCATTGAAAAAAATAAATATCGATTTGCAGGCACGAACGCACACAGGAAATAAAATGAGTTAAAGACTAGACTTTTATCTTTTAAAATATGTAAAAAAAAAAAAAAAAAAAATGTATCCCAAAGACAGACTGCAGTAACCGCCCAACATTTAAACAATAGGGTTTATTTTAAATGTACATATATAATGTGAAAATTAGTCGTGTGCACTGAACGTTCTGTCACAACACATCAGTCTGGTGTTAGAGATTAAACGTTGATTACATGACAAAAGTTTGCAATAGATTGGCAAGTGGTACTAAATAAAATGCGTTGTTGGCCATTTCAGAATTTTTTATATAATTTTATCATGCTCGTTATAGGCCTACTGGCGAAATGGCCAAGAGACAGTTGGTGCTTTTACACATACAGAATTATTTTGGCCCTGAATTTTAGCATTTTTGGTCATAGAAAAGACACATTTCACATAACAAATAATAATAATATTTTATAACGTTACCGTAGGCTACTTTTTAAAAAGATTAGCCTGTCGTCAGACATGTCATGTTAATACAAAATGCATTAATTTACTGCGCATTGGTATTGCGTCTGGTCTGGGAAGGGGGACACACGGGCGCGTTAAGAGAATTTCAGCAGGACATTTATTATTTCAAGGGGGCATTGGCGCGGTCTAGTGCGAACACTGGGTCTCATGCTTAGTGAAGTCCTGATCTGACAGCATGTACACAGACAGCTCATATGATTGCATGTTACCGTTGATTTTTCAGTAAAAACAAGTTTAAATTGCAGTGAGTTGGTTCTGCTATTTACGATATTAAATACTAAATGTTTACAAACACTTGTTTGGTTATCGTCACGACTGTTTCATGAAACTAGGGTTATCATATTATGCTGGGGTTGATACAGCACCTATCTGCGTTTACAAGCATTTGTATTCAATTAAGTTGTTGTTGTTGCCGTTCTTCTCACACTTCAGTTTATTAAAACATGTGATATGCATTTTTTTCCCATACCGACGTCCTAGCACATTCATATTGACGCATGCTTTTATAGGGAGAGGCATAATTTTTTGGAGCATTTGCAAACATTTTATTGCCAGTCTGGAGCCCTGCAAATTCAGTCTTTACACGTTTTACACACAGCGTAACTTTTATCAAGAACATGAGGCGAGTCCACAGTGGATTTTAAACCGTCCAGAGCAGGTTGAATTTTGGTGTCGCCCTGATGAGATTATCAACATTAATAACCTGCCTCCGCTCAGCTTCCGGTGGACAAAAACACCCTGAACACAGTGAATGGTAGGTGAGGATGCTAGAGTACATGCTAATAAATACTATTCTCTAATTCTCAACATAGACACAAATGAATACATGCTCATGTTTCTGTTAGCAGACAACATTTTTATAAAAAGGTGTATCGGTAATCATTTCATAAAAAGAAATACCACTGCTCACCGTGTGAATCGATGTGCACACCTCTACTAGTTTATAGTACCAATTGCTTTCAGCTCTGTCCAGTTGCAGGTGGAAACTTGCCATAACTACTGCACAGGACTCTGAGAAAGACGCTGGAGCTGGACTGTGGCCGTACAGTACGGAATCTGAGAATCCCATTGACCTGCCAATCTCTTCAGGAAACCAGGAGTAATATCCTTGAATCTGATAACAGATTTGTTCTTATAACACAGTACCAGCTGTATCAGTTTCTAAATAGTGCGAAGGCTGCAACATTCCCTTTTTTTTTTTGTAAATGTGTAAACTAAACCGTTTAAAACAGTGGGCAGGCCTTTTTTCAAGAACAAAAACAAAAAATAATACGTGGTGGACTACATTTTTTGGAAAGGGGTATGCAGCTTAAAAAGATTGAAATATGGGGAACGACTACCTGTAAGTTATTCTGAGCAGATAGTACTGTAATGACTACTGCAGAAAGTAGGGTCTGGTTGTTGCACTTTTTCTCCAACATTCTCGGGGAGATATTAAAGTGCCTTTTTATTAAATTAGAATAAATCAAAATATTTAGGCTTTTATTTACATTGTCATTAATTATTATTGAAAACATTATATATTTGAAATGGTATAGTTAAGCTTGTGTTGAAAAGAAAAACTACTAAAAAAAGCCTAATTTTTTTTTATTTATTTTTTTAAATTTACAATGTTCCTAGTTTGTTTCTATCACATTGTGCCAATTTGTACCCTTTTTTCTGAAAGCACTTTGATTAAAACCATTTATTACCATTGTATTTTCATGCATTTCTAGCTTCATCATTGCTGTCAATGTATCAAACACTTGTGGTTATAAAACAAACTAACAAATTTACAGGTTTTTAAAACCGAAAAATCCGAAATCAGGAAAAAATAAATCCGGAAATTCAAAATAATAAAACTGATTTCATAGGGCCCTATATACACTTATGGAAATTTATTATGTGCTTACTGTATGATTGGGCATACAGTACAGTGTTGCCTTATTATTGGGGCGCCTGATTAACCCAGTTTCTCCCCCACCCCCGAATGCTTTTTCTGCATTCGGGTTAAACCCCAAAACTCCCCGAATAGGCACATACTGTATATGAATAAATACATGCACAATTGTCTGATTCAAATGCAACAGAGCAGAACTGGCGTCGATGACGGTAAGCTGATTTACCTATTAGAAAAATGTGGCTTCATAGTGTAATTGTATATTAGATTTTTCAAAATTACAGCAATACAGCTTTAAGGTTTTTGCTTTTTTTGCACACTTTTCTTAGTTATTTGTTTTATGAGTGTGTGTTTAAGCCAAGAGCATTTAGATGTAACAGTCGATCGATTCTCTTTGTAAAACAGCATGGAGTAAAGTTGTTTAGTTTTCCTGTATGTTCTGTGTGCAATTATACTTGCAACTCTACTACAAAATAAAACTTGATTGGAACAGAGAAATGCCTCCATATACAGTGTGTGTGTGTGTGTGTGTGTGTGTGTGTGTGTGTGTGTGTGAGACTTTTCACTTTGTGCTTAAGCATTTGTTTATTTCTTTCTAAATAAAACCAGATTTCTACCCAAATATTTTATTTATTTATTCTTTCTTGATTTATATATAAAACCTGATTTCACCCGCTTTTGTTCATTAAATAATTCTACCTGATTTTTAAAAAAGCATTCACCCGAATTTGGAAAAGAATTTCACCCGAAAATCAGACGCCCTACTTATTATTATTAACAATAAGTCTTGCAGTCCAGTTTTCAGCTGCTTTTGCCTGTGAAAATTGGTCCCAAAATGCTGTTCTTAATTTTTTTTTTTTTTTTTATACTGAATTCTTCCCAGCTGGAATGGAAGGCATGCGTTCATGTTCCCAGTGTTCTGTGTGTGCTGGTTATTGGCTCAGAATATTAAATATTTTTGGAGGCTCTTGGTTGGCTGCTGAAAAAGAAGCAGGGTGCAGGAGTACATCTGATTTAAGGCAGAGCATTCGACAGCAGAGACACACAGACTCATTCTTGCAAGCACACGTACACACATACGCAGGCAGAGACAGACGAAGTGTGTGCCAGTGAGACCTTCAGGAGACGTGTTGTGTATATTGGAAACATAAACGCACATCAAGTCTGGCTGCTTTGAAGCTATTACCATTATGGAGAGAAGCTGTGAAGGAGGCAATCTGTTATCCGTATGTAAAATTCCTGCATTGCTCTATCTATCGATTATGTATATTTCCTTTTTTAGTTATTTCATTGAACATTTATTTTGTTTGGTCTGTTCCTTTTCTTTTTTGGGGAAGAGGGGTGGGAGGAGGGTTGGAGATAAGAGATTAATGATGTCTGTAATGTCACTTAAACAAAAAAAATAAAACAATGTTGCATAGCTTTTAGTCTGTCCCCAGGGTTTGGGGAGGAGGCTTGCTTTAATGTTGGCACAGTAGTTTTGAATAGTGAAAGATTCTCGGATGGAATTAAGCATGTCTCTCGGTCTCTCTGCTGACGTGCCGT
Source organism: Acipenser ruthenus (assembly GCF_902713425.1). NCBI lineage: Eukaryota > Metazoa > Chordata > Actinopteri > Acipenseriformes > Acipenseridae > Acipenser > Acipenser ruthenus. The sequence continues at coordinate 37,986,881 of NC_081191.1, read as the reverse complement.
ACTAAAACTATGCAATTAAATAGAGCTGTCCTAAGCTGTAGGTTCGGGGCACTCTTAATCTGTGATGATCCTCTTCATCTTGATTAATACGGCAGGCGGCACACTGAATAGGATCTTTATAGGAAGTTGCATGTTGTTAAAAGACTACCTTTTTTTAAATGAAAGCTGCATGGTATAGGTCTGTAAGGCGTGTTGTGTGTGTGTGTGTGTTTTTTTTTTTTTTTTTTTTTGGTTGGCTGTTCAATGGTTGTATTTTTCAGGATACACACACAGTTTGGAACAAGATAATAAGGTGCAATCAGTACAAATATGAGCACTTTATAAAGTGTCCCAGAATTAATTAATCACATATTGATTGCACTGTAGAAGAAATGCAGTCTGTAAAGTTTGTCCAAAAGTAATTGCAGCATTTCCAGATATTATTTTGGTTTATTTATATTGAAGCACCTTACTAAAGAGCAAAGTAGAACTTGCAGTGAGCCATGGTACACAGAAGACATCTGCACAGTGCTTGTACCAAAATAATAGAAATTATAATGTATTTTTAAGCGTTAAGCACTTTACTATAAAAGTCCACAAAAGACAGGAATGGGACAAACAGATTAAATTGCAATGCCTCTTTCTTGGGTATCTGATACTATAGCTCTGCCAATATATCAAGGTCACTGTGTGCGTGTGTAAAACGCATGTGCGTATTTGTTTCATCTTAAACCACATATTCAGGGATTGAAAGTATTACAGTGTGATCATTATTATTATTTGTTTATTTAGCAGACACCTTTATCCAAGGCGACTTACAGAGACTAGGGTGTGTGAACTATGCATCAGCTGCAGAGTCACTTACAACTACGTCTCACCTGAAAGATGGAGCACAAGGAGGTTAAGTGACTTGCTCAGGGTCACACAATGAGTCAGTGGCTGAGGTGGGATTTGAACCGGGGACCTCCTAGTTACAAGCCCTTTTCTTTAACCACTGGACCACACTGTCTCCTAATCTGAGGCAATGCGGCTGTTTAATACATACGACTACAGTAAGTGAGAGCTTGGAATCTAGTTTACTATGATTGTATTTTTGCCTACACTAGAGTTACTGTAATTGTTTGCTTTGGATACTTATGTTTTACAGAGTAGAAAACACTATCTGTCCTATGGCTGTGGATTAAGATGAGACTACAGGGGTGTGGTGCATTGGTGTCACAATTTAGTTGGTATTGCTAATAATGGAGGTTTATGCTGTATTAAGAAAAAAACACACACCCTCAGATTCCCAGGCACAGATGATTTGTATCGCCAGTACTCTGCTTAATATGCACAATCCCAACCATTTCCCATTTCAACCAGTGACCCTGAAGTGCAGCATTGTTGTAGTAATTCAAAATGTAACCGTCCATCCAACAGTTAATACAGGAGTAAAACACATGTTCTGTTAAACTCTACGGCACATTACAGCACACGCCTACAAAGCTGCTTCCTGGCATTACTGCAGATATCTGTGTTTTCAGGAAATGATTTAACAAAGAGAAGTTCTGATGTGTTATATATGACCATGTCCACCCTCCACGTTGTCTTAATATGGGACCCCTGGGCGTGTGCTTGTTTTTTTTATATTTTAAGCAATGTTAAGTGTTCCCCCTATACAGGGTACATATTGTTGTTCACACATAATTTATGCAACACCTACATGAACAGTTTATTTTAATAACTTCCTGGTTTTAAAGTAAATGTGGTTTGCAGAATATAACATACTAGTAGGAGGAGGGTCTGTACTTTAGTGTATGATCTATATAGCATCAATTTGGGGGTGAACTAAATGACTGTCTGGTCCAGGGTCCATAATTTCCTTACAGGTATTCTAGGCTCGGTTTGTTTTTAGATTCTGGGATGTCCATAAGTTATTTTTTCTACTTGTTTCCAGTTATGCAAGTTGCGTGTGTGAAGTATACCAAATCAGGCATCATTGTGTGCCTTCTATTGCACGTCATTAAAATGTTCGTTTTGTACCTCTCATTAGGGCAATAGATAATAGACTGTCACAAAGGATTCTATTGTGGTAACTTGAGATCTTACAGACGTGCTGTACATGTAGTGCAGTAGCCACATTCTTAGCATGCCTAAGCAAATAAGCAAATTTATAGGACTTTCCACTAGCAGGTTTTGACTGGGAATCAGTAGTCAGTGCACCACTGTTGTTGTTCACAGGACTCAGCGTGTGAAGAATATGGCCTTCAATGTTTTGCTTCTAGCTGAATAAGATAACAGCCACCTAAAATCTTACCTCACGCATAAGGGTTTTCATGTTAGAACATTTGTGACAGGGCAGAGGGGATGTGTTGTTGGCAGGGAAGGAGTTAATTTATCCCTGCCAACTCCACATGAGAATGTGGCTGGAAGTGAATAATGGAGTAATTGATGATTAATTAGGCTTCAGCCACAGCTGTATAGAAGCCAGAGATCCTTTGTTTGGGAGAGAGAGTTTGGGTGAGTAACTGCTGTGCAGTGCTGTGCTGGGTATTGGTCAGTGAGGCTAAAGCCCAGCCCAAGAAGTGTTTTGTTTAAACCTTTTTTTTTATTGCAAATAACAAAAGATAAAACAAAACAGAAACAAAAACCTAATTCACACAGGAGCACCAACTAAACTTTTCAGGAACCTAAACTAACAAACTGGACGGCTAAGCTGTTTACCAGTTTCAAAACACACAGTAAGATTAAGCACAAACAAAACAACAAAGGTTCACACAGTACCTTTAAAACCACACAGGTTTTTTTTTTTTTTTTTTTTTTTTTTTTAGCCGCGACAGCCTAGTTTCACACAGACTGGAGACTGTCCTGCACAAACATTTTTGCTGGTTTAAATAATTGCAGGCAGGTGATAATGATTACAGCCTGGAGCCAGGTGAACCCCATCCTGGCTCCCTCCTGTGGCATTCTGGGGGTTGTAATCTTGCCGCTCCCTCCTTGGACTACAATTTTTCTCCTTTCTCCCCCTATTCTGCCACAGTGGCCCTTTATGCACTGATCGTTTCTGTCTAATCTCACACTCTACATCAGGGCTTCTCAAACTCTGTCCTGGGGACCCCCTGTGGCTGCTGGTTTTCATTCCAACTGAGCTCTCAGTTACTTAACTAGACCCTTAATTGAACTAATAATTTGCTTAATTAGACCTTTTTACTTGTCTTCAGCTCTTAAACAGTTACAGTTCAAATTACTTATCAAATGTTACAGCTAACTTGAAATATGCAACTGTTTAAGAGCTGAAAACAAGTAAAAAGGTATAACTAAGCAAATTATCAGTTCAATTAAGATTCTAGTTAAGTAATTGAAAGCTCGTAGCCACAGGGGGTCCCCAGGACCGAGTTTGAGAAGCCCTGCTCTACATAACTGACGTATCTACATCACACACAGATTTTATTTCTGACCATTCAAAGAGATCATCTGCAAGGTCATTGCTCAAGCTGGTTGCATACTATACTATTGTATTAAAAATAGTTCACGGATAGCAGCCAGCCGAGATGAAACAGTAATACTGAGCAAAGCCTCAGTCCCAGGAAACCCTGTTCTGGAGGATTGAAACCCAGCGTGTGTTTGAGTTTTATTTTATTTGTTTTCTTCCATGGTCCTTAGAGTGTATTTATGATGATTTCTTTTAAACATACAGTTGTCCTACGTTATACCTCCCCCTTTACAACGCCACCCTCGCATACTGCCAGCTGTTCTCTCTGAACAAATGTCACCAATATAAAAACAATGCAATTTTTACCTGTTATATCGCCACCCCACCGTCCGCCATCCGCCAGCTTCCCAAGCCAAGCAAACTTAAATATAAGCATTGTAGTTTCCCTTATTGTAGCGCCAGCGAAATAATAATGGCCAATTAAAACAGTTATGCAGTTAACCTTTGACTCGCTTTCCTAATTCGTTGTTAACAATGTTCATACCAATGTCATCAACACTCGCTCGCAAAGCAAAACAGAAAGTACAAAATGGTGAGTCGACCCTACATTTAACACCAGAGCAAAAGAAAAAAATCTGCATGTATGCATCTGAAAATAAAAAAGCAAGACATGGCAAATGTTTTCTCGCCTAAGTGAGGCATACTGTTAATCGAAGGACAATTGGAGAAATTGTAATGGATAAAAACAAATGGCATACCATGATGGAATGGGTCGATTTTGTTTAACCTGAAAAAGGCTTGACACAGTCTAAAATAAGTGACTTTTAAAAACCACAGTAAAAAAAATTGCTTTGAAATAAATAGATGGCATCATTCAATGGGGGATAGTATTCAGCAGGCTTACAGTCATGCCACAAATGTTCAAATGACCAGTACAGTAAAAAAAAAAAAAAAAAAAAAAAATCGTACACTTTGTTTTTATGGAATTGTTGTTTGAGTGATTTGACACTAAATGAGTGTTTTATTTTTTATTTATTTATTTTTTTAAGTATAAACTGTTCCTCAAAAGTAACCATGTATGTTTCATACAGATAGGAAAAGATGATCAAACATCACTAGTAGACCTACTGTTCTGTTAAGAACTAGTACTGTAGTATTAAAGATTAATGTTTTATTAAAATGGCCGGGAGATACTGTAATTGTATAACTAACAAAATAAAACGTTTGAATTTATTGCAAACATAGATAGGGTGTGTGTGTGTGTGTGTGTGTTTTTTTATTTATTTTTTATGACCCTCACTATAACACCACCCTCGCTTATTGCCTGTTTTTGCCCATGGCACTCACCAGACGGTATAAAGAGGGTTGACTGTATATGCCTTTTGTTTTCTAATACAACCTTAAAGATTATTTCAAGAGCCCTGTCATGCAGTATAAACTACAAAGAAAAAGGAATCTAGTTAAACACAGTGGACTACTGTATTTCAACAAGTACATCAGGAAGTTTAAGAACAAACTATTTTTGTGGCTAACTTAATTCAGTACCCTCAGCCTTTCCAGTTGGAAGCTTTGCCTACTGTAATTTTATAAAGATTCAGTTATTTTTAGTTTTACGAAATACTGACTAAGTTTCCTTGCCTGAAGCCAGTCTAAACTTGAACAGCAACCTCTTTTAACCTTTTGTTATTCTTAAATGAGCAACCTACTGTACTGGAGGGACCCACTTAAAGCAAACCGAGCATCAATGATCAGTGTGCAGAGAAGCCTTTTTAAACTTGACTTTCTTTTATTTGCTGTGAATGGGAAGGGATTAAAAACCGGGGACAGCACAGTGCGAGCAGCAATCTGCTACTACTGTATTTACCAGGAACCCCTGTCGGCTGTGCAATCTGGCATCTAGAGGGGGACCATTTTTTGTAACGCACAATAGACCTACATTTTAATTAATATTAGTAATCCAAAGAAATGTACTTGCATATCAAGCCACTTGACACAAATTCCCTATTTATTGAAGAGAATTGATCTGCATTTGCTAAATCATAAAATGTACCTCTTCTAGTTTCTACCTGTGTGTGTGTGTGTGTGTGTGTGTGTGTGTGTATTATATATATATATATATATATATATATATATATATATATATATATATATATATATATATATATAATATATATATATATAATGTATGTGTGTGTGTGTGTGTATATATATATATATATATATATATATATGTGTATGTGCGTGTGTATACATACAGGGTTCTCCCCAGGAATTCTGTACAGCCAGACAGCAGAACATTATAGCCGGGAGCACTTTTAACGGAAAAATAAACTTGCCTTACATCAAATATATAATACGACAAAGAATTTGAATAATGTGTTGTCTTTCGTTGACTATCTGGTTGCGCTTTTTTATGTTCGGCCTTTTTTTAACACGTTTTTTTATTATGGTAAATTACCGTTCTTATTTAGGCACTCTGCGATTTGACTGGGAAAAGATAACGTAGGTTTATTGGAGTTAAATTAGCTTATTGCTTCATTTAAATTTCTTTATTTTACGTTTTATGGGCATTTTGTCTATTTTAGTTTTTTGCTGTTCTACATTTTTTTTTAATGCAACTGTTCATTTTAACAGTACTCGCACACGTTTGGTCACCATCATAACTGTTGCATGAAACTGGAGTGTAATAATCCAGCACATCTGCACTGAAGCATTTGTATATCAGCTAACAAGTGTTGATAGCTGATATCCAGTACAGCCGCTATACACAAAGTAGCCGGCGCAAATATAGTATTAGGTGGTGGATTGCGCCGATCGCCGACTTATTTTGAAAACCCTCCATTCATTGTCACTATTTTTGCTTTGAAAATAATTGGCTATCATTTTAGCAGTCTTTTTAACATTTTAGCCTCTTGAAGTGCTTAACACACAAAACCCGCCCTTCAACTCCCTGACTGGTTAAATGTTGTGTCAGAAGTAACACAGCTGTCATGTGGTTCCAAGATTATTTTTTTTTCACCCAGCAACGCGCAAGTGATCTCGTCTGCTAGAAGCACAATCAGTCCTTATTATTAAAGGCACAGTAGCATCTGCAAGATGTGCAGATTGGGTTCTTTTTCAGCCGGGCGGCGACAGCCACTTTGCCGGGCGCCCCGCCCGGCTGAAAAGGCCTGGGGAGAACCCTGATTTTTATATATATATATATATATATATATATATATATATATATATATATATATATATATATATATATATGTGTTAATGTTTACATAAATTAAAATTAGAGCAAATGCTTTTTTTTAAATTTATTTTGCTTGAGGAGTAAAATTCAATGCAGCGGTCCTGGTTCCAGAATCAAGCCAGTTGCACACGTTTTGTCCCGAGGTTGTTTAAGTCCAGCAGTCCGTCGCGTGTCCGACTGCGGTGGGACCAGAGTAAGGGCAGATATGGAAAAAGGCAGATAAATGAATCCTGTTTTAAATGCCATTATACACAGCTGTAACAATTACTGTATTCACACAGTTATTGTTTTGAGATTCAGCTTTTGTTAGGGAGCTCCCCTAAATCTCTTGTTCAGAAAGATGCAGGGTATTAATGCTTGTGACGGGGTAGCCATCTGCCGTGTGGGTGCGTGCATTCACTGCTGAGTGACAGGCAGGAGCTGGAGACGGAGGTTGAAGTTGATACACACTGAACAGCTCACATGACACTTCCAGCAATGGTAGCGCAGTGAGCATGTATGACACAGTGTACGAAAACTTTGGAGGGATCTGTAATCTCTGAACTACTCTTCTATGTTCAATAATAAACTAATGTTGCTGAAGAGGTTGATCATGGCTAAGGCCCTGTGAAAATCGCAGAAATTCTTTAATATTCATGGCAGTGTCACAGGTAAAGTGTTGTATTTCTCAGAATGTGCACAGAACTATTTTATAAATTATGTGTACAGATTATTATTATTTTTTTAAATGTCAAATATAGAGACAAATGCACTGACATCATCAAAATCAACGTCAATGTTATTCAAGCACTTTACAATAGCTTGTGAAACGGTGTTGTAATTAACAGCCTGTAGGTAAAGTGTATCTGCAAGGACAGCTTCAGTTCTAGTACTTCAGATGCATGTTCACAATTTATGTCTTGCAAAACAAATACAATTTGTAACCCATACTGATCTTGGGCATCAGTCAACTTGTCAGTGACCACTGATAAACAACCTGACTGTTTTACCAATTCCATAATCTCCTCCTGCTTGTGGTACTCTGCAACTTTAGGTAGGTATTCATGTCTCAGCTGGGCTGATGAAGAAATCACTCCACTATTTGCTACACTCTGAAAATGTACATAACTTTTGGTTGTCCAATTTTTCAAGAGGGATATTTGCACAAAAAAATGCCTCTGTCAAAATTTTATGTGTTTCGTGCTTTATAGACAGTCACTTTATGTATTCCTTCCAAGTACTGTAATTTGGCAGTAAGTTTATAGAAACTTGGTCAGTTCAATAATTTAATAACATTTGAAAAAAATATATATCTTTACACTTTTGAAAAATGACAGCTTTGGAATGAGCATACATATTGTCCAATATTTGACAGCATTCTACATTTGACAATTTCAAATACAGTAGGCTACAATACTGTACATACACTTAGTTACAGTAGCTCACTGCATATTTTACATCAACAAAGATCACGCAAAATAATACTGATTACAAAGAAATATTTCTGTATACTCCATCCAATAATACAGTATACTGTAGTGTAATCCAAAGGCTGTCTTGTTATGCTATTCATGGGAACCAAAGTACTTTGCAAGCTGTAACAACTACCAGTAATGTATATTGCTTGATCTATAACGTTATACAATGTTAAGTAAGTAACTGTGGGTCAATGTACTATGTTAACTAGTGGTAGGTGATATAATAAACATATAAACAAGTATTATCCCTAGTGTGAGGATATAGTGTAGAGTGGAGCAGAGGCATGCCTACATTATTTAATTGTGATGAAACTTGAATGCCATTGTTTAGCTTAATTTATTGTATCAAAATCTGGAGATATGCAATACTGTAATGTATGGAGATGCGTTTCCGTCTGTCTTTTACATATTGTGTGATGTACTTTATTATACTCAAATCAGTAGCTCTAAATTTGTATTTACTGTACAGATGTGACTGGGTAAGGTTATTGACCAAAAATCGCTAAATCCTGTGGGGGTTGTATACACAATGACATCATCTAATTAAGCAGCAGCATATTCCTTTATGAGGTTTTAATATTCGGTCCATCATCCTCTGGAACTTGGCTGGTGCACTGTGTAACCTGAATGGTAAGACCGTACATTGAAACAAGCTCTCCGGGGAAGAAAAAGTTTTTTTCTAGAGCCCGTATCGTGAGGGGAACTTGCCAATACCCTTTAGTTAGGTCCAGGGTCAATGGACAGTCACCAACCTGTCTATCAGCTCATTTATCCTGGGCATTGGGTACACATCAAATTTTAAGAAGTTATTCAATTTCCGCTAATCGTCATGAAACCTGATTGTTCTATCTGGTTTTGGCACCAGGACAATGGGGCTAGCCTACTTGTTATACGATTCCTCTATCATGCTATCATGCCCTCTATCATGCTATCATGCCCATTTTCTTGACCTCTCGGCTGATATCTTCCCTTCTAGCCTCGGCAAATGCACCTTTTCACTTGGTTCAGTCACAATGTCATGCACAATCAAATTAGTTTTCCCCGGTGTGATAGAGAACACATCCCTATGTCTAACCACAAGTTTTCTTACCTCCTGTCTCTGCGACTCCGATAGGCTGTTGGCTATAATTACCTGGGGTTCTCTTATTTTTTTGGCAGGGTTACTCGTTATTTCTAGGGCCACTAATGACTCCCTGTCCTTTCATGCCTTCAGTAAACTGACGTGATAGATTTGTTCTGGCTTCCTCCTCCCTGGTTGTCTAACCTTTTAATTAACTTCCTCAACCCTTTCCATTACCTTGTAGAGGCCCTGCCAGGTGGCACAAAATGTACTTGCTATTGTGGGCACTAGCACCAACACTATCCCCTGGTTGAAAAATCCTGACCATAGCAGACCGATTTATATGAGTGCCGTTGCTCCTCCTGAGCTTGCCTTATGTGTTCTCGAAAGATGGGCATGACAGCCGTAATCCGGTCCCCAATTTGACTTATATGCTCGATCACACTACGGTAAGGATTAGACTCCCATGTCTCCTTGGCAATGTCTAACAAACCTCTGGGATGCCTTTCATATATTCATTCGAACAAAGAAAACCCCGTAGAAGCCTGCGGCACCTCCCTGATGGCGAACATTAAGTAGGGTAATAGATAGTCCCAGTTCCTACCATCTCGTATTGCTTTGCTCGGTTTATTTGCTATGATTTATTAAAACGTTCTACTAATCCGTGTGTTTGTGGATGGTAGGCAGATGTAGTCGAATGTTTAACCCTTTGCGGTCCTATGTTGGACCTGGTCTGACATTGCAATTTTCCCTTTCCGGTCCAATGCCGGACCCTGTCAAACATCATCAAAAAGACGTAAAAAACAGGTCTCTAGCCGAGAAAACCATTCAATGGCCGAGTGAGACCGATAGGAGCCGAGAGAAGCCAAAAAAAAAGGGGGCGTATCTGAGGAATAAAGATAGTCCCGGCACCACAGAGATAATACGGACATAAACAAACAAGATAGCTGCTTCTGCATCCAGAGCTCAAAGAATATCGCAGACATTTTCAGAGCTTTTTTTAGATGTTACAGTAATAAAATAATGACTTGGATCGCATTATTGAGGAGTTTGATAAAAGAATAAATAATAATAAAAATAATAACTCTCCGGTCACCAAGTAGCGTTCCCATTAGCGCAGGTCTGCATTAGTGGATGAGGTCGAAAATCTGGGACCGGGCTGGTCTTTCGGGCTGAAAACTCTACCTGTGGAAACATTGTGCAGGTACGGCAGTGGTCACTCCCAGCCAGTGGTTATAGTCCCTGGCATGGTCGGCTTCCAAGTCCAACCCTCTCTTTTAGCAGTCCATTCAAATGCCGTGAGGTATGCTTAGACGTCCTCCTCCCTTGTCATTTTCTGTAATGATTTGCCTGTATCGGTCACTTGTCTCCCAACCCTGACAGGCCAACACCTGGGGCCGTTAGCTTTTGGGACAGGTCCTGTAGGTCTGCTCTCTTGCTGTGCTGCAAGGGCTTGTTGATGTGTCTGCAGGAACTGGGCAGTTTGACCCTGCTGAAGATGGTTGGTCTCCTGCTGTACAACAGTGGCCTGTACCAGTGCTTTCAACAAATCTTTAATTATTTTTTTTAAATTTTTTTTTAAATATACAGAGAGGACGGTGTGCAGCTGCCTGCATTCTCCACCATATGTGGCAAAGTAGGGGTTGCTTTGCCACGTTCTGGACCGTTCACAGTCTTTCTGGTATAAAAGAAGTACTTCCATAACAAATAGGGTGTAAAACAGGGCGGTGCCTGTATTTAAACAAAACAAAAGCCTAACTTCACAAAGGAGTGCTTATTAAACTTTCCTTCTGGTTACCTTGCTAACAAGATCAGGCAGCTAATCTGTTTGCTGATCCAAAACCAATCTTTCCTTTCACATGCAATACTTTTTATTGTATTTTAAATGTGTTTGTGAGGAGAGCTTATATACAGCTGGCAATCTTAGAAATGATCAATTTGCAACCAGTTAACTCAATCAGCACAGGTGTTGCCAATCTCAGTCTGTATGCTGGTAAATGTGGTCTTGAGCCCCTGGCTTCAGACTCATGATTACATTTTCCTCTGCCCTCAGTCAGAAAGGAAAAGTACTGCGCTGGGTTTTTGGGCTGACATCTATTATTCTTTCTGCCACTCTACTACAATTCATAATGTCTCACACAAGTATAGGCTTTGTTTGGGTAATTACTTTTGGCAATTACCCAAACAGAATTACGACATTATGTTATTTAATGTTAATTCCCTCCTCCCCTGACTTTATTTTAGTTGTTCTATTACTATAAACTGCATGTCCACAGTAGGGACTGGGATCATTTTGTGAAGCTGCCTCCTTCTGCCATGAACCTTCAGACTGGTATTTCTGATCACTACTTTGCCGTGTTGCAATTAGACACAGCTGCTTCGTGATATTTCAGCTCCTGATATAGCCTGCCCTTGAGCTTTTTAAAAGTGTCATTCTTCAGTGACTTAGTGCAGTTCATTTCAAACAGAGACATTGTTGGATAATAGGACCTCTGCTGTGATAATGGGTTCAAGGCAGACTTTTTCAGAGAAAATGGGAAGACGTATTACAGTATGGTTCTGTTCAATGTTTATTTATGGCTTGCATTTGTTGTATTGCAGTATAAATGCTTTTAAGGAATTGATTTAAAGTGTCAGTTGGTTTTTAACTTTTCGACCTTCCTTTTTTGTCATGTCATGTACTGTACTCTGCAGCAACAGTCATTTGAAAACCTACTGTTGCAGATACTTTACAAAAAATATATTAGAAACATGACATGCTGGATAGTTTAAAGTTTGTTAATGCTTTACAGTACTTGCTAGACAGGACAGTATGTAGACAACATTTATTTTAAAAGTGGAAAATGTTAGGATGATTTCTTTTTATATACAATATGAAAATATAGTACTTGGTGACAGCATGCGGTACTTGTTGAATAAATTATTATTATTATTATTATTATTATTATTATTATTATTATTATGAAGGCTATACAATAGCAATGCTAAATATTAGCAAAGTAATAATAAAGACATTACTATTTTGCAATGTCTGTAAGCAGTGTGTACTCTTGATTCACACTGACTGTCGGTGAAAACTAATTTAAGGCAGAACACACATTTCAGAGCTGTCGGCTACATTTGTGTTTCTCATTTGTTTGTCATCATAGAACTCTTTCGAGGCACAGTAAATGCCTGAGCTTGGCATTAGCCAAAAATGTTCGGTTCTGATTTTTCGTTTGTTGCTATCGCTCGGTTCGGAATTGTTTGTCAATGTCGATTTGGGAAAATCATAACCGTTGTATCCATAATTCATTAAGGGTGTGCTAAGTTCATAGATTCACACCGTGAACCATGATATTTTTCTTGACGATACAATTATTGACACAGTGACCCCTGTATCGATTACTGTGGTCTGTGTGGTGTGTTATATATATATATATATATAGTTCAGTTTTTGAAGGAACTCGGCAGGTAGGTTGGCCAAATCCCTGACTTTGTGCAAGTGTACCTAGAAGAATTGATGCTGTTTTGAAGGCAAAGGGTGGTCACACCAAATATGGATTTGATTTAGATTTTTCTTCTGTTCACTCACTTTGCATTTTGTTAATTGATAAATATAAACTATTAACATGTCTATTTTTGAAAGCATTCTTACTTTACAGCATTTTTTCACACCTGCCTAAAACTTTTGCACAGTACTGTGTGTGTGTGTGTGTGTGTGTGTGTGTGTGTGTGTGTGTGTGTGTGTGTGTATATATACAGCTCTGGAAAAAAATAAGAGACCACTGCAAAATTATCAGTTTCTCTTGTTTTACTATTTATAGGTATGTGTTTGGGTAAAATGAACATTTTTGTTTTATTCTATAAACTACTGACAACATTTCTCCCAAATTCCAAATAAAAATATTGTCATTTAGAGCATTTATTTGCAGAAAATGACAACTGGTCAAAATAACAAAAAAGATGCAGTGTTGTCAGACCTCGAATAATGCAAAGAAAATAAGTTCATATTCATTTTTAAACAACACAATACTAATGTTTTAACTTAGGAAGAGTTCAGAAATCAATATTTGGTGGAATAACCCTGATTTTCAAGCACAGCTTTCATGCGTCTTGGCATGCTCTCCACCAGTCTTTCACATTGATGTTGGGTGACTTTATGCCACTCCTGGCGCAAAAATTCAAGCAGCTCGGCTTTGTTTGATGGCTTGTGACCATCCATCTTCCTCTTGATCACATTCCAGAGGTTTTCAATGGGGTTCAGGTCTGGAGATTGGGCTGGCCATGACAGGGTCTTGATCTGGTGGTCCTCCATCCACACCTTGATTGACCTGGCTGTGTGGCATGGAGCATTGTCCTGCTGGAAAAACCAATCCTCAGAGTTGGGGAACATTGTCAGAGCAGAAGGAAGCAAGTTTTCTTCCAGGACAACCTTGTACTTGGCTTGATTCATGCGTCCTTCACAAAGACAAATCTGCCAGATTCCAGCCTTGCTGAAGCACCCCCAGATGAGTCCAATTTTCAGCTTTGCCCAACACCTGGTCGTCTAATGGTTAGACGGAGACCTGGAGAGGCCTACAAGCCACAGTGTCTCGCACCCACTGTGAAATGTGGTGGAGGATCGGTGATGATCTGGGGGTGCTTCAGCAAGGCTGGAATCGGGCAGCTTTGGCTCTAATTTTTTCCAGAGCTATATATATATATATATATATATATATATATATATATATATATATATATATATATAATTTTTTATATATACAGTATATATAAGTAAAATTGCTAATAAACATGAACATGAATTAATTTGTGTCTACACTGATTAGAGAATATTAATTTATTAGCATGTACTCTAACAGCCTCACCTACCAATCACTGTTTTAAGGGTGTTTTTGTCCAACGGAAGCTGAACGGAGGCGGGTTATTAATGTTGATAATCTCATCAGGGTGATGGCGAAATTCAACCTGCTCTGGTCGGTTTAAAATCAAGTGTGGACTCGCCTCATGATCTACAAGAGTCATGCTGTGTGTAAATGTGTAAGGCTCGAATTTGCAGGGCCCCAGACTGGGACTAAAATGGTTGCAAATGCGGCAACAAAAAATGTAAACAGTTGTTTCTTTGGGGTTAGGCACATTGGTGCCTGTAACACAAAAATGCTGCCAGCCCTCTCCCTTTAAAAGCATGTGTCAATATTTTATGAATGCGCTTTATCACATGTTTTAATAAACTGAAGTGCGAGAACGGAAACAAATATACTAATAAGAATTTCATCGAATACAAATGCTTATAAGCGCAGAAATAATAATTATTATTATTGTTATTATTATTTGCAGGGCTCCAGCCTGCTAATGTGGCAAAATATTTTGGGGTTAGATGAATTGGTGCCTGTAACTCAAATGCTGCCTCTCCCTTTTAAAAGCATGTGTCAGTATTTATGAATCTGCTATGACATCAGACTGTAAGGGGGGTGAAATGAATTTAATAAACTGAAGTGTAAGAAGGACGGTAGCAAATACACTAATAATAACAACAAATGCTTGTAAGCGAAGATAGGAGCTGTATTAGCAGAATACGGTAATCCCAGTTTCATGAAATAGTCGTGACGATGACCAAACAAGTGTTGTGTAAACATTTAGTATTTAATATCGTAAACAGCAGAACCAACTCACTGCAATTTAAACTTGTTTTTACTGAAAAATAAACGGTAACATGTAATCATAAGAGCTGTCTGTGTACATGCTGTCAGATCAGGACTTCACTAAGCATGGGAGCTGCAACATGCTATTTCCCATGTTACAGCTGTATAAAATTAGAGGTGCCGTCACCAATTCGACACAACACTTACAAAATATTTAAAATATCAACATGCTGAGTTAATTGCAGTCATTAGCTGCATAGATTAACCACTCGGCAGAATGTGGCAACAAAGAAGTGAGTAGGGCAGCAGTGTGGAGTAGTGGTTAGGGCTCTGGACTCTTGACCGGAGGGTTGTGGGTTCAATCCCCAGTGGGGGACACTGCTGTTGTACCCTTGAGCAAGGTACTTTACCTAGATTGCTCCAGTAAAAACCCAACTGTGTAAATGGGTAATTGTATGTAAAATAATGTGATATCTGTATAATGTGAAATAATGTATAATGTGATATCTTGTAACAATTGTAAGTCGCCCTGGATAAGGGCGTCTGCTAAGAAATAAATAATAATAATAATAATACAGGCATTAAGTTACTGTTTTAGTATCATTTTAGTGTCTTAAGTTGTGTCTTAACAAGTAGTGTCTCAACAATTTAAGCAATTGAATTTGGCGACCAATTTTTTTTGGCCTGGAGCCATTGGCTCCTAAGGCAAAAACTTTGTCTGGAGCCCTGATTTGTAGTTTTGTTTTAAATAAATGTATTTTAAAGAATAAACAGGAAACAAAAGCAAAACAGGCAATTAAGATTATTTGACGAAAAGTGCTTTTTTTTTTTTTTTAGGATTCAAAGAAGGAAGCTTGTCTATCTGCAGCTAGAATTACCTTACAGTAGATGACATGGAAAGCACAATGTACAGTATGGTTTCTGTTAAAACAGAACCCAATGTAGTAAGCAGGGTTCAACATTAACCATGGGGCCGGTAGAGATCGCAGTTTGGCCGGTAGTTATGAAGCACCACAGGCCCAACTAGGCCGGTAATTTTTTAACTGTATAATATATGTAGTATAGTGCACATGGCTTCTGTTTCATGAACGCAGGAAAGTGGGTCAGTGTGCCAAAAAGTTGAAAAAAAAAACTAATTTACAGACCCATTTTTAAAAACATGGATTGGAAGAAAGACTTAATCTGGCTTCATGACAGTGAAACAAATGTCAGTTACCCACCCTTGCAGATAAAGCAGCAGCTTTTTTGTTGGGAATTCAACATTTAGTTGCCCTTGTATCCAGTCTCACAGTAATAGTTCGCAAGATAGCAGGTGTTTGTCTGCTGCTGTGACTGCAGCGAAAAAAGATGCACCGATGAATACCCAGATACGTGCATGGAAGCTGGACAAACTTTTTGATTTGGGATACAGTGTGTTCAGGTCAGAAATGCCATTCACAATATTTACAGGACTCGTTCGTATCAGCAGTAAGTGGTGCTGATTTGGGAGAGGCTCCAAGCGACAACGATCTGAGAACAATTTCTTTTTATTATGATTATTGTTTGAATAGTGTTTATTAGGATTAGTATAAATCTGTTAACCTTGTAGCATTGCTGTTACCATATGGTAACAGCTCGGTTGCGGGTTTGCTTGTAAAGAAACGAGTATCGTTTGTACACATACAATTTAAAATCTTCAATACAGTATTTTCTGACAAACACGCCAATGTGTGTGTGTGTGTGTGTGTGTGTGTTAAAGGGTTTGCTTAGCCATTTTTTTTATTTGAGATGTGGGCTCTCTTTGGTTACCGTACACATTACTAAACATAAGGAAATGAAAAACCATCATAAAAGAATATGCATGCAAGCTAGTGTGTGTTTTTTTTTTTTTTTTTTCCCTTTTGGTTTTTTTCATGTCTGTTTGTGTTCACAATGCAGTTTGCAAATGAACTCAGTTGTTTATATGGTGTGAACCGGATGTTGATAATATCCTGCAAGGCATATTGAAAGATGGCAGCTATTGATGTATTGCTGGTTTTTAATATAGCATGTTTTAGATTCTTACATATTTCTGTGGAAGAAAGCACTGGGGAACACTTAGCTGATTTAATTAATACATTTCTTGAATGTCTACAGTAAGAGAATCCAGTTTATGCAATTCTGCATGGTTCTCCTGTCGTTATTAAACAAAGTAATTTGAGAAAATATTGAACATGTTATTATTTTGTGAGTTTTGTTGAGTTCGGCAATATTTTGGTGTCTCACCAAAATCTCTACCAGAGCTTCAGTTTCTCACACTGTCCATGTAGTTTAGGATAACCAGTTTACCACAGTGAAAACCAGGGAGTTTTTTTTTTTTTAAATTTTACTGACGCCGTAGCAACTCCTGAAGCCAAAAATAACAGTATATAAAAACACAATAATATTTTACACAACCTAATACATTACTCTGCTATTAACTTGCCGAGCAGGGTGATGCAGTTTTGTACTTTATTATTGGGCCAGTTAAAATTGTATCCAGGCTAGTAAAGTGTGAAAAATGAATAGCAGCACAGACTAAACCAGGGTTTTTATGGTATAGAATTTCTGTTGTAGAGCTTGATGCTTGCCAATGCAATTTCAGGATCATTGTCATCTGAATTGCATTACGGTAAATCGATAATCCAGCTCTTGGTACCTGTCCTTTTAAGTGTTTATTGTAGTTTTTTTCCTAATCTTTTGAAAATGCAGTACAATTGCTTCAATGTGCTAATGGAGAAACATTTCTTTTATACATGTTCAGCTACTGTATGTTGTGGCCATGGAAATAAAGTGCAAATTGTACCTGCTTCACAACATGATGTGTAGAGTAGGCTATTTACTGTATGCAGATATGTAATGCCAATTTAAAAAAAAAAAAAAAAACTAGTCCTGTAGGAGGTAGCTGGTGTGCGAGTGTGTTCTGGGAAAGTTTCTGGAAGAATACATCCACATCTGATTAATGTGATGGCAAGGTGGGTGACAAGGGCATGTAATCTTATCTAGCTACACGCCACTTCCACGTGATCAATCTCTGAGTGCCGGTCTCGAAGCTGTTGGATTGGCATACTGCCCTGGTTTCTGTCTTGTGTCATTCATGCTAATTGAACACAGACCGTGACATTGAAGCTGTGATAAAAAAAATAAATATATATATATATATATATATATATATATATATATATATATATATATATATATAACTCGCTCTACAACTAATCCGCATACAATATTTTTATTGTCAAGGTGCTCTAGGGTTAAGCTGTGCTCCTTTTTGTTTCGCATCCTAATAAAAAAGGTTTTAAGATACAGTTAAGAACTTGCTGCTGTACAGTATATACAGTGCCATGTAAAAGTATTTGCCCCCTGTCTGATTTTCTGCATTTTTGCATATTTTTGACACTGAATGTTATCAGATCTTCAACCAAAACCTAATATTAGATAAAAGGGACCCTGAGTGAACAAATAGGCCTAACACAAAAATGTGATACATATTTCATTTATTTATTAAAGAAAATTATGCAACACCCAATGCCCCTGTGTGAAAAAGTAATCGCCCCCTCAGACTCAATAACTGGTTACGCCACCTTTAGCAGCAATAACTGCAACCAAACGCTTCCTGTAGTTATTGATTAGTCTCTCACAGCGCCGTGGAGGAATTTTGGCCCAGTCCTCCATGCAGAACTGCTTCAACTCCGTGGGTTTTCGAGCATGAACTGCTCGTTTAGGTCGAGACTTTGACTAGGCCAATCCAAAACTTTAAATTTCTTGTTCTTCAACTATTCTGATGTAGACTTGCTTGTGTGTTTCGGATCATTGTCTTGCTGCATGACCCAGCTGTGCTTCAGTTTTAGCTCACGGACGGATGGCCTGACATTCTCCTGTAGAATTCTCTCATACAGAGCAGAATTCATGGTTCCTTCAATGATGGCAAGGCGTCCAGGTCCTGATGCAGCAAAGCATCCCCAAACCATGACACTACCACCACCATGCTTGACCGTTGGTATGAGGTTCTTACTGTGGAATGCAGTGTTTGGTTTTCGCCAGACATAACGGGGCCCATGTCGGCCAAAAAGTTCCACTTTTGACTCATCTGTCCATAGAACATTGTTCCAGAACTCTTGACGATCATCCAGGTGCTTTTTGGCAAACTTGAGACGAGCATTCGTGTTCTTGTTAGTGAGCATTGGTTTCTGCCTTGCTACTCTGCCATGAATCCCATTTTTGCCCAGTGTCTTTCTGATGGTGGAGTCATGAACACTGACCTTAGCCGAGGCGAGAGAGGCCTGCAGATCCCTGGATGTTGTTCTAGGGTTCTTTGTGACTTCCTGGACGATTTTACACCTTGCTCTTGGAGAGATTTTGGCAGGATGGCCACTCTTGGGAAGATTCACTACTGACCCAAACTTTCTCCATTTGGACAATATGGCTGTGACTGTGGTTTGGTGGAGCCCCAGAGCCTTAGAAATGGCTTTGTAACCCTTTCCAGACTGATAGGCATCAACAACTTTTTTCCGGAGGTCTTCAGGAATTTCTTTTGTTCGTGGCATGATGTGCCTCTAGAACCTGTGTGCTGACAACTTCACTCTGATGGTAAGGGCCAAAGTTAGTCAGATTTATATTGGGCAGGGCTGGCCCAAATCAGGCCTGGTTGTTAACCTAAGTACTCAAACAGCTGACCCTAATTATCCCTTTAATTGGGTTGAGTTAACTAGGGGGGGGGATAACTTTTTCACACCTGAAGATTGCGTGTTTGATTACCTTGCACACCAAACAAATGAAAGAAGCACCAAACTTTGGTGTCATTTTTTCTCTCATACTCCCTCTATATACTACTACAACCCACAAAAAAATCTGACCAAATACAATGAAAAATGTGCAGAAATGCAGAAAATCAGACTGGGTAAATACTTTCACAGCACTGTTATATTTTACCTGGCATTACAAAATATATACAGTAGCTGTATTCATAGTACACTACAGTAAGGGCAAACTTTACATACTGTATTTATTTATAGTACACTACAGATATGGTGGGAATCCAAGGCATTTGAAGTGACCTTTTTAAGTGCTGTAAAGCAAATAAACCTTTGTGTGTACTGCAGGGATGGAAATAAGACTCCTATTGCATAGCTGCTTGATAGATTCCTGGTTTTACTATGGCTAGTAACTTATCTAATACACTGTGGCTAATCAAGCTTGTATTAAAACCTGAATTGGATGAAATGGATGATTCGACAGTCATTGAAAGGGTAGCCTATAGCGTACAGTACTGCAGCACTGTAATACAACACCAGAGTGATGTAGGGCACTAAAATAGTGCTGCAAAGGTTCAAACGGGATAATTAAACAGGGTGCAGTGAGTTTTTAAGCAGCAAATGCTGAGTGATTTTATATCCCCGCTGTCTGAAGATATGCATCCTGAGCAGCAGTAATTATTATTATTATTTATTTCTTAGCAGACGCCCTTATCCAGGGCGACTTACAGTCGTAAACAACATCACACTACAAGTATTAATACAATCAAGAGCAAGATAAAATACAATGACTTTGGATCTAGCAAGTACAAGTATATGACAAAATACGATTCAATAATGGAGCAGATAAGTGTCAGTGATAGTTACATCAAGATATAATTAAATACAAAATACTACAGATTAAATGACACTTGACAGATTACATTACTCTAAAGTACAGGATTAAATGCAGTAAAATAGGGAGCAGATAAGAGCAAGTAAAGCGCATTTAAGTAAGAGTGATAAGTGTCCAGAGGGAAAAGAGGAGTTCTACAGGTGCTGTCTGAAGAAGTGAGTCTTGAGGAGGCAGGCCAGGAGGGAGTTGCAGTCTAGGCGGGAGAGTACCAGGGCCTGGACCAGGAGCTGGGTGGCGTAGTTGGTGAGGAAGGATCGGATTCTTCGTATGTTGCTCAGGATGAATCGGCAAGTGCGTGCCAGAGTGGAAATGTGCTGGGAATAAGAGAGGCAGGGGTCCAGGGTGACTCCGAGGTTCTTAGCTGAGGAGGAGGGAGAGAGTGTGGTAGATTCCAGAGGAACGGAGATGGAGAGATCAGAGGAGGGGGAGGAGGAGGAGGGAAAGAAGAGGAGGTCAGATTTGAGAGGTAGAGTTTGAGGTGGTGCGAGTGCAGGATATAGCAGACAGACAGGTAGAGATACGGGAGGGGATGGTGGAGTTAGAGGTGGGGAAGGAAAGGAAAATCTGAGCATCATCAGCATAGAAATGGTATGAGAAACCATAGGATGTGATGAGGGGGCCCAGGGAGCGGGTGTAGAGAGAGAACAGGAGAGGACCCAAGACTGACCCTTGGGGGACTCCTGTTGAGAGAGGGCGAGGTGTGGAGGTTGCTCCGTGCCAGGTTACGTGGTAAGTGCGGTTGTAGTAATAGTACAGTAGTACTGTAGTTAGTCAGTTATACATACAGTAGCAGTACTGCAGTTACTGTTGTAGTAGGCGTAACCGATGACCAGTTCAGATGGGTTTGTTTTTGTGCTGCAAGATGTGCATGTGCAAATCTATTGTGTTAATTGGGTTTCCAATTAAGTTGTAAGTACCAGTAGTTTGATTTGAGCACATGATGTGTATTAATTTTAAAGTTGAGAAGAAAATGTTTAATGATATATTTAAGTACTACAGTACTGTAAAACTTTCTTTTGGATTTATTTAGTTTCGTCTAAGCCTCTGAAAAACACACACCAGTCTCAGCTGGTACAACATGTAGGGTTTAGTATGTTGATAGTTTTCTCATCCACATGTACTTTTGACCCTTCAGAGCTATTTTGGAAAGATACTATGTGCTTTTCCCAGGAGTAGTACAGGCAGCTTGTTTTAATGTCTTGCATACTTGCATATCAGTAAGTTACTCCTATTTTCCTAGTCTTTTTTTAAAAAACATAAAAAAATAAAAATAAAAAAAAATAAAAATGTAATTGGTTCTCAGAGTGGTAACCCAAAACACAATTGCTGGGAATTGGATTTAGACAGAGAAATGTATAGCAATATGGTGTGCAAAAGGCAAAATTAGAAATGTTGTGTGTCTCATCTCCCCCCCCCCCCCATCTGAATAATAATTTAAATGACTACCTGTAGGGGGAAAAAAAAGTAGCCTACATTAGGAATTACAAAATAAAGCCATGAGAGCATTATACTAATGCTTTGGTAATCAAGATTTATTTATCAACCCAAAATATTTCTCACAGGGATTGCAACCCTGGCCACAGGCACTCGTACAGCACCTGTGTCGGTACAGGAATGTATGTTGTACTTTAGGCAACGACTTTTTTTTTTAATTGTTGTACCAACATGTGCTGTGTGACTGTTTGTTTTTTGCAGAAGGTGTGCAGCACTTTCTTACTACACTTGGTACAGTACACCAGCTGAGTAAAGAGTAAATTCAAAGCATTATGTTTTGATTTGCCACTGTGGTCGGCACCACACAATCAGCCACTTCGATAAGAACTCAAATGAAAAGCTTTTTACAACAGTGATGACAGTCGGGGAAGTGCGATCCTTTACCAGTAATGAAAGGTCTCCCAGCAGGGAACAGACACATTGCCACCAAGAGACCTTTTTAATGGAGTTCTTGGGACCTTGATCATTAATCTCCTAATTAAAAACATGCTGGTAAGTGACTGATTCATTCAGAAGCAACCCCCTTCTGTTTTGGATCTTTTTTGTTTTTTCTCTGTCTTCTGAATTGGTGTATTTGACTGTGTAGTGACAGGTTAGGCACTGTAATTATTTAGTGAGACCCCCAGCTGTGGCATTGGGGTGGTCCTGCCCCCTAGAATAAAGGACTGGCAGCTGCTAGAGGGTTTAACAGCAGAGCAGGGGGGGTTGAGATGGGAGGAGGAGAAACTGACTTTAAAAAAAAAAAAAAAAAACTAAAAAAAAACACTGCACAACATTTGTGGTACTGTACTTGTGACGGTTTACTTAAAACCGTGGCTTCTTACTGTAACCCTTAATGCGTGGTGTATTTTCTAGGTAGGTGGTACTAAATCGACGGGGACAGGGAGTGGGGGTTGGGTTGTGTTGGGGTGGGGTGGAGAGCAACCTATTAAAATGAAAGGGAGGTTGCCGTGATGAGGGCTGAACAAAAAACTGCTACAGTTCAGTACAGTATTGATACCGAACATACTGCATATTTATAATACCCACAGCAGGAGGATGGCACCTGTATTTATGTGTGTGTTGCAGATAAATACATTGAACAAAACACTTAGAATTTTGATTACATGGATATTAATACTTGTATAGTACTACTATGCTAGTATTGTACTCAACTCATCCATCTGATTTTGTTTGTACTGTATGCAGCTAAAGCACAACAAACATGACACATTGCACCAAAGTAACATTCTGTTCTATTCCTGGTTTACATTTTGTTTTGTATTTCTTGTTTTTTTTTTCTTCTCTACATTCGTCTCCCATCCATGCAAGTAATACAGTACACAGTATGATGTGTCAATTCTGGTCTGTGTTTACGCTTCGCCTCTGTCTGTACTTTCATGATCTATATTCAATGAAGTGAGTAAAGCATTGTAAATATTGGGCTAGAATAGGATTCAGGAATTGTTACAGGTACAGTAATGATTCAGAACCTTAAAACAGACCGCAGGAATGTGGAAGAGAAGAATGATCGGCAGACTCTCTGTACTTTTCAAATGGCCAAGAAGAACTCTTTCAGTTAAGAGAGGAGCTTGTTTTAACCCATTCAGTTATACCACAAACACTGTACCAGTTTATTAGAATTATACAGGGTCTAAAAAATATACTTGACTCCTTATGGTCCTTGAAATGAACATGTTTGATTTTTAATTTATCATTTTGGTCTTCCCTATTTAACTTCTCTAGGTTCTTAATTTAAATCCCGATTTCAGTCCACAGCACACAGCAGTTTATTCTTAGCCCCCCATTTTAAAAGGGGGGAAATGGAAAAAGCCCAGCACTTGTCACCTTTTAAAATACATTTAGAAGACTTTAAATATCACTATGCTACCCAGACTAATGGGAAAGTTCCTTAGCTTGTCTGAGCCTGGTCTTAGAAGGGATTAGTGGGCACTTATCCAGCGACCGTACAGTACAGTATGTGGGTCAGTTGAAACTAAAAACGGGGATATAAGTTTGTCACTTGGCTTGCATCTTGGAATAAGACAGAACAATTGTGGTAATACCATCACAAAGCATACAGTACATGCATGTGCTGGAAATACTACTCCTAACTGAAGTTCATCCTGTATATTATTATTATTATTATTATTATTATTATTATTATTGTTATTATTATTATATTTTTCTAGTTATGGTGGTTACAGTTTAATCATAATGTTAATTTAGTTACATACTGTATTTTTGCTTCACTTAAATGTTAAATGTCACTTTTGTTTTATTGCACACAAAGTGGTGTTCATCAATCACTATAAAACACTTCACTCATTTAGAAAAAGGCTATAAAGGTTTAAACTGTAAATGAAAATCCAGAGTAGCATAGATTAAAAAAAAAAAAAAAAAAAAAAAAAAATTCATAAAAATTAACCAAAAATGTAAATGTCAGATTTGAAATAAGTAATATATAAAGGTGAATTATTAATACTAAATCTAGTTTTTCATTGAATCCGTGCATAATAGTTTAAACGGTAAATGACCATTTAAAATGTGTAATGTAAAGGTTAAAATGTGTAATGTAAATGTAGATTCACAGTGTAGAAATACCAAAAACTGAACTAGTTTGTATTTAATATTTGTACATCCTGCTGTACTGTTAAGTGTATTCTGCCTCTTCAGTTTGATAGCATGTTGTTTTGTGTTTTTTTTTCCTGTACAGGGTCACGATGAAGAGGCGGTGGTGGATCTTGGTAAAACCAGCTCTACGATCAGCACAAACTTTGAAAAAGAAGAACTAGAAAGTAAGTCTCACGTCTCTGACGCTGTCTGGATAGTGCCTTTTGAATTGTCGAGGGTTTCTGGCTCTTGGCGGAACTCCATGCTTCAGTACCCTGTGATTGTGCAGAGAACAGTTTTTGAAAACAGAACCGTTTTAAGACATCCTGTTGAGATTTAAAGTTTTTTAGACTCTGTCATGTGAATCTTATGGTTTCTTAATTCAGTAACATTCATGGTAAAAATGATACCTTGTGAACACCCAAATGATAAATATTGTACGATAATAAACATATCCTACTGGATTTTAAAACAGAAACGTGTTGCTAGTGTA
Organism: Acipenser ruthenus; assembly: GCF_902713425.1. Lineage (NCBI taxonomy): Eukaryota > Metazoa > Chordata > Actinopteri > Acipenseriformes > Acipenseridae > Acipenser > Acipenser ruthenus. Next base: position 37,961,883 of record NC_081191.1, on the reverse strand, counting down.
AGGGCAATAGATTGCTTTAAGATTATGTACATTTCAGAAGCATTTATACTGCTAAAGCTTTCTTTTACCAACTCTTGCCATGGTATTACAGTAATGTACTTTAGTACAGTACAGTTGGCCTGTATAATTTAGGGATGGGATTTTCTGTATATTTAATAATCTAGTAAAGGTAATTTACTAAAAAATACACTATTATACTTTACATTAATGTGCCACTGGCTAAAAATAATGTTTACATAATACAAGAATCCTGGTACTATTTGACAACGCTTCAATAAGTTAGCCCTTTTTATTAACAACTTATGTATAATTTCCAAACAGCAATTAAAGACAACATAGTAACGTACATTGTATAACAAATCAATAAATGATGTCTTCATTGAGCAACTATAAAATATAAATACATGTTTACATGAAGTAACAGATCCTATTACATATGGTACGTACCTCCCTTTCCTGGTATACGTTCTGCTACATGAAGCCTTATAAATAATGTAGTACAGAGCAGACGTTAAGACATTGTATGTCATTAACTAGTTAGTTTAAAATTATTTAACCCTGTCCTTCAACAGTGCTGACATTTTTAGCGATCATTTCAACCGTTGGATTCATAATTAGCTTCTCTATGGAGTCCAAGCTGTAATTGTGATTTACCGGTGCTTCTGCAGCTTGTGCAAGTCATACTGTCTCGCAGTGAACGGAGCCCGAGGCTTGCTGATATTTGAACAGATTGATGGGCACAGATAGAGATACGGGAGGAGATGGTGGAGTCAGAGGTGGGGAAGGAGAGGAAAATCTGAGCATCATCAGCATAGAAATGGTATGAGAAACCATAGGATGCGATGAGGGGGCCCAGGGAGCGGGTGTAGAGAGAGAACAGGAGAGGACCCAAGACTGACCCTTGGGGGACTCCTGTTAAGAGAGGGTGAGGTGTGGAGGTTGCTCCACGCCAGGTTACCTGGTAAGTGCGGTTGGAGAGGTAGGAGGAGAACCAGGCCAGAGCAATGCCAGAGATCCCCAGGTCAGCAAGAGATGATAGTAGAATAGAGTGATCAACAGTGTCAAAGGCAGCAGAGAGGTCGAGGAGAATTAGGACAGAGGAGAGAGAGAGGCAGCTCGGGCAGACTTAAGTGAGTTGGTGACAGACAGGAGGGCGGTTTCAGTGGAGTGAGCAGAGCGGAAGCCAGATTGGAGAGGGTCGAGCAGAGAGTGGTTGGACAGGAAAGCAGAGAGCTGGCGGTGTACAGTCCGCTCGAGGGTTTTGGAGAGGAAGGGTAGGAGGGAGACAGGACGGTAGCTCTGGAGGGAGGTGGGGTCGAGGGTAGGTTTTTTGAGGAGGGGAGTGATAGAGGCTTTTTTGAAGGCAGAGGGAAAGAGACCAGAAAGGAGAGAGGTGTTGAGAAGGGAGGAGATGAAGGGAAGTAGAGCAGGAGCTGCAGCTTGAAAGAGGTGAGTGGGGAGGGGGTCCAGGGCACACGTGGTGGGTTTGTGACCCTGGAGCAGGGAGGAGAGGTCAGAGTCTGAGAGGGGCGAGAAGGTGGAGAAGGAGGGTGAGTTAGTAGGGGATGCAGTGGGTGTAGGGGTTGGAGCAGGAGGGGGTGCGGGGGAGGGAGAGGTGTTAAAGAGTTTGCGGATATCTGAGATTTTAGAAGAGAAGAGCAAAGTCATCAGGGGAGATGGAGGGGGGGGAGGGTTTAGGAGGGAGAAGGTAGAGAATAGTTTACGTGGGTTGTTAGTGGAGGCTTGGATTACAGATTGGAAATAAGTACATTTAGCAGAGGAGAGAGTAGAGGAGAAGGAGGAGAGGAGAGTGCGGTAAAGGTCTAGGGCAGCAGGGAGTTTGGTTCTCTTCCATTTCTTTTCAGCAGATCGCAGTGTGATTCTTGCTGAGCGGAGCACAGAGGAGAGCCAGGGTTGGGGTGGGGAGGGGCGAGCAGGTTTGGAGGAGATGGGACAGAGGGAGTCGGTGAGGGAGGAGAAGAGGGTGGAGGTAGCAGAGTCTACGGAGAGTTGTGAAAAGGAGTCGATAGGAGGGAGGTGAGAGAGCAGTGGAGGCAAGGAATACTTAAAGTAATACTCCCCTCTCCCCTTCCCCTTTGTATAACAAGACCACAGAATATACCGCTTTTGCCACTGCTAGACCCATGTTTTGCATAAACCTTAGAACCTTTACTACCATACCCAACACAGACAGAATCCTGTTAACTGACCCACAATATACAAATCATGCTGCATCTGTCTGATTGCTAAGGGAAAGCTTCAAAACTGTGTCATATTTTGAGAAGTATGAAAGCTGAATAATTAATTGTAGAGATCTTGTAAAATTCACCATAAGGGAGTATGTTATATCCTCTGAATTTGCAAGTCAGTATTTAATATTTGAATCTGTTTATTATCCCATTATGTGTTCTTCTAAATAATCATTTTTTACTGTTTCAGCATGTTTGATAAAGCCACATTTACCTTTGAGACCCAAAGCAGTCCAGAGCAAGGGATTTGTGTTATGAGGTCTGTATAACAGCCATATGTGGAGGGATAGGGGAGACATTACTGGTGAGCACCCCTAATAGTCATATCATGGGATGATAAACAGAAAATCATCATATGCAAATTCAGAGGGTGTATAAAATATTGCTTTCCACTCAACTTGTTAAATCTCAAACCTCAACTCCAGCACGTCCCACTAAATCTGCAATCCTCCATTTAATAATACGGACTGGCCCCTTTTCCAGACCACTGTATGCAAAGGCAGACTGTTGCTAATTTGCATTAAACTATGTGTGCTGGTATTGTTACTAGCAACTGAACAGACATTATTGGACAGCTTGCTTTGCTCTAGCCTTTGGGGTGTGTTTTGTTTTTGTGTGTAAGTGGCAGCTCTGGGTATTGTTTTGGCTGTCTCGGCTGAACTAATCTTCTGCTGGCACAGCCCTGTTTGACCTCCAGATTGGGTGTTTCTGTACACCACACTGTGCAGATTACAGTTCAGACCAAGATGGCAGCCTGATGCATTTTTTGAAAAAACCATTCAAAATCATCTTGGGAACCGGTGAACTGATGATCTGAAACTTTGCGTATGTCATCAGCAACCAAACCCGCTTCAAGTTTGCACAGCAGAAGTTGCTGCGATAAATTTTACTATTAAAATGGCTTGGAAGCCGTAAAACTGCCTCGCAGTTCTAGTTGTTGTTGTTGTTGTTGTTATTGCAAAAGCGGACCTTTGGTGTCTACAAAAGCCATGCAAATAATTTTTTGATTCACAAGAGTCTTAATAGTATTGTGTAGAAATGGAACAGTTCCTGTGGAAACTTAAGAACTGGGACCAACTGTTTTTTATATAGGCCTATATATATATATATATATATATATATATATATATATATATATATATATACAGTGCCTTGCGAAAGTATTCGGCCCCCTTGAACTTTGCGACCTTTTGCCACATTTCAGGCTTCAAACATAAAGATATGAAACTGTAATTTTTTGTGAAGAATCAACAACAAGTGGGACACAATCATGAAGTGGAACGAAATTTATTGGATATTTCAAACTTTTTTAACAAATAAAAAACTGAAAAATTGGGCGTGCAAAATTATTCAGCCCCCTTAAGTTAATACTTTGCAGCGCCACCTTTTGCTGCGATTACAGCTGTAAGTCGCTTGGGGTATGTCTCTATCAGTTTTGCACATCGAGAGACTGAAATTTTTGCCCATTCCTCCTTGCAAAACAGCTCGAGCTCAGTGAGGTTGGATGGAGAGCATTTGTGAACAGCAGTTTTCAGTTCTTTCCACAGATTCTCGATTGGATTCAGGTCTGGACTTTGACTTGGCCATTCTAACACCTGGATATGTTTATTTGTGAACCATTCCATTGTAGCTTTTGCTTTATGTTTTGGATCATTGTCTGTTGGAAGACAAATCTCCGTCCCAGTCTCAGGTCTTTTGCAGACTCCGTCAGGTTTTCTTCCAGAATGGTCCTGTATTTGGCTCCATCCATCTTCCCATCAATTTTAACCATCTTCCCTGTCCCTGCTGAAGAAAAGCAGGCCCAAACCATGATGCTGCCACCACCATGTTTGACAGTGGGGATGGTGTGTTCAGGGTGATGAGCTGTGTTGCTTTTACGCCAAACATAACGTTTTGCATTGTTGCCAAAAAGTTCGATTTTGGTTTCATCTGACCAGAGCACCTTCTTCCACATGTTTGGTGTGTCTCCCAGGTGGCTTGTGGCAAACTGTAAACAACACTTTTTATGGATATCTTTAAGAAATGGCTTTCTTCTTGCCACTCTTCCATAAAGGCCAGATTTGTGCAGTATACGACTGATTGTTGTCCTATGGACAGAGTCTCCCACCTCAGCTGTAGATCTCTGCAGTTCATCCAGAGTGATCATGGGCCTCTTGGCTGCATCTCTGATCAGTCTTCTCCTTGTATGAGCTGAAAGTTTAGAGGGACGGCCAGGTCTTGGTAGATTTGCAGTGGTCTGATACTCCTTCCATTTCAATATTATTGCTTGCACAGTGCTCCTTGGGATGTTTAAAGCTTGGGAAATCTTTTTGTATCCAAATCCGGCTTTAAACTTCTCCACAACAGTATCTCGGACCTGCCTGGTGTGTTCCTTGTTCTTCATGATGCTCTCTGCGCTTTAAACGGACCTCTGAGACTATCACAGTGCAGGTGCATTTATACGGAGACTTGATTACACACAGGTGGATTCTATTTATCATCATTAGTCATTTAGGTCAACATTGGATCATTCAGAGATCCTCACTGAACTTCTGGAGAGAGTTTGCTGCACTGAAAGTAAAGGGGCTGAATAATTTTGCACGCCCAATTTTTCAGTTTTTTATTTGTTAAAAAAGTTTGAAATATCCAATAAATTTCGTTCCACTTCATGATTGTGTCCCACTTGTTGTTGATTCTTCACAAAAAATTACAGTTTCATATCTTTATGTTTGAAGCCTGAAATGTGGCAAAAGGTCGCAAAGTTCAAGGGGGCCGAATACTTTCGCAAGGCACTGTATATATATAATATATACAGGTATGTGTGTGTGTGTGTGTGTGTGTGTGTGTGTGTGTATATATATATATATATATATATATATATATATATATATATATATATATATATATATATATATATATATATATATATATATATTTTTAAGAATGTTGCATCAATTGTAGAATTTTGTAACCAGTGATAAATAAAATGGGAGGTACAGTACTGTAGTGCTGTTCAAGCAAACTGTGTCATACATTTTATTAATTCAACCACACTGAAATAAACTAGAGTTCTGATTGTTTTATAACTGCCACAAAATATTGCTATATTGACCACTGATAATGTACATTTATTTTGTATGAATTAATTTAAAAATATGTACTGTTTTGCTGAATGTAAAGCAAGACACATACTGTATAGTTAAATGTCATTTAGAACTACAAAAAAAAGTTTTTTTTCCAAACAATGCAAACCTGTCTTGTTCTGAAAACCGATCTCCTCTATTCCTCGTTTGAAAATACTGTATCCCAATTAAACAGTGGTGTCCCTATTAAACAACCTAAATAGCATTTGGAAGAACTGTCTCCCAGAGTTATTTCTTTTAAGCAGAAATCCTGATTCATCAGTGTCCCAATTTAAGTGGCGCCAACCAGTATCAAAACTCCAGAGTGTACTTGAGTTTCAATAATGAATGGTGCAGAGCATTGTTTAATTCAGTGATAGTGACTGTTGATGGACACTCTACCATGAGATAGTTGATTGCATTGGGAGTTATGCATGCCGAGCACAAACGAAAGGCAAGGTCAACTACCACATGGTAGAACCTTCATCAAAAAAGTACTATTGCTTTTAGAAAACGATTTTTCTCATTTATTTTCTTTAAAAGAACACTTTAAAACCTAGATTTACCTTGAACTTGTAAAGATGTGTTGTTCATAAAGGATCACATACACAATGAAAGAAAAAAACAAATAATTTAATTTATAAATATTAGGGGTGTGACGATTCGATTCACAATGAATTTTTCTTGATGATATGATTATAGATACAGTGACTGTTGTATTGATACACTTTTTTTTTTTAATAACAGTTTATTTAAATAAAATATGATCTGCTAACATAAACATGAACATGCACTAATTCGTGACTACACTGATGATTAGAGAATATAATGTATTCTAGCAACCTCATCTACCAATCACTGTTTTTTTAGAAAAAAAAAATTGTTTAAAAAATAATCTTCATTTTGAGAACTGTTGTGTGTTTTTTTATTTATTTATTTATTTATTTTTGGCAGATTCAGAACTTATAAAAAACTTGTTTCCAAGAACTGTGCACGTTTTAATTTTGTATTTTTATTTATATATATATATATATATATATATATATATATATATATATATATATATATATATATATATATAATATATGTTTTTTTGCAAGCTCATGCGGCAAAACATTTTGGGGTTACGTACTTGCACGGTTTGATTCATAGTTGATTCTGTGATGTAGCAGCGGGCATTTATTGCCTGAGCTGATTTGGCTGATAGCACTGAATCATTTTGTAATTGTTATTATAACCTTCACAGTTCAACTCTGGTTAGAGCGGTCATTGGATGACCACAAAAGTCTATCATTTAGGAACTTTTTTTAGGATTGAGACTTGATTTAAAAAAATAAATAAATACAAATAAAAACCTATATGAACACGATTTAGATATTTTATTTAACATCATTTAATCCAAAGAAACTATAGAAATATATCTTAAAAATCTACCGGAAACCATAGTCGTAGTACAGTATTTCCTGTTAGATTTAGAAATGTCACAGACTGACTGTGCTATAAATTGCATTGCAGATGCTTTCCTGCAGTGAATCTGTGCATAGTGACTGTGCATGTGTACAGTATGTGGGAGTACTAACTTGTTTCTTTTTTTTTTTTTTAATTTTTGGTCTGCTATTGTGCAGCAGCACACTAAAGAACCTTTTGAAGAACTGGTGAACACCCATGTTTTGGCAGAAAGCATCTCTTCCTATGATTGTCTTATAATATATTAAACATTTATTCTTGGTAGATTAACTCAAGGCCCTGACCTTGTTTTATTATATCCTCCACTGAGAATGGATTAAATTGCCACTTTTAACGGGGGTCTTGCTACCCGTGGAATAAGTGATTGATTGATTTCTCTGGATGCATACCTGTGAACTTTCGAAAATACAAAATCAGGAGGGGAGGGGGTGTAATCTGTGATTTTTTTTTTTTACTGTTTCCCCTGTAGAGCAGCAGGCAGGCGGGCGGGGGTTGTGTGTGTGTGTGTGTGTGCATGTGCAGGTGCATGGCTAAGTATGTGAACTTGCCTCGTGCACTGAATGCATGCCTGCAACAGGGCTCCTCTGGGTCCTAAATCCTTACAGACATGGATTGCAGTAACCACCCATCGGCCATGACTTTTGCAGACATTAAAGGTTTGCTGACATAAGGGGGTCCAGATGATTTTGTACTGAACCTCTCATGTTTTATAGAGTCACTCAGGATGTTTCCAATTGCTAAATCCTTCTTTTAAAAGCATGAGATTTACTGGAGAAAAGCTTACACGCAAAGCAGTAAACATCTCTATAGATGGAGTGTAAGTAAGCCAGTCTCGCTCAACAACTTCACTGTTGTGCAGACGACATTAAAAACGTTTCTTGGGGAAACAGTCTTCTCTTCTCTGCAATTACCTGCTCAGAAGTCAGGAAATGTTCTACATCCACGTTTCTACACGCAGCCGAACCTTTAGCAACTCAAAACTGCCTGACTTCTCTCCACAGTGCAGGATATGTATAAACTTGGTCAGTGCTAGATACATTTGACCTTTTCTTCTTGAACAGCTTCGAATGAAGCAATAGGCTGCTATATTTCTACCGCCTTTTCTTCTGCATGCATTTTTTTTTTTTAACATTACCAGCTCCAGACAACCCATGTTGTTCCCCGTAAAAGTTTTTCAGCCATTTCACAGCTGTCTTCTAGGGGCTTTTAAAAACACACCAACTTTTGAATTTTTACTACAAAAGCTACTTCTTAAAGATTTTTTCTTTATTTTGTTTGCGTTTAGCACCCCCACGTGGTACACGAATCCATGATTTACAAATTAGCATATCGGGAGCCGTTCGAATACCTCTTTAACAAGAGCGTGCACTGCATGTTCAAGCACACAGTGGCACGTACATTCATTTGGATATTTACGATGCGGTTCAAGCTTATTGCCGTTCCTCCCCCACCCCCCCCAAAAAAAGTCCAGTTTTCAAAATAAGCCAGCGACGGGTGCGATCCACCCTTTTCGCCGGCTACTTTTATTAAAAAATATTAAGATTAGTTTTGGGTATTCTCATTCAGTCCATTTTTTGTCAGTATCGTACTGTAAGGCGATATATAGTACATAATAGCTATACATATGCACCAAAAAAAAAAAGTATTCCTTTGTTGCGACATCATGAAAATATGTACCCAGGTACATGTCCAAGATATTGGGGGTTCATGTATAGAGGCTGTATGCCTTTAAGAAGAAAGGCATGATGGGATATCGGCAGAAACCTTGTTAGCTGATGTACACATGCTTCAGTGCAGAGAGGTGCATATTAACACCAGCAGAATACGATAACCTCAGTTTCATGCAACAGTTGTGATGGTGACCAAATGTGGGTGAGTACTGTTGTATTAAAAAAAATGCTTAAAATGAACAGTTGTATTCAAGAAATTGAACAAGAACTGTGAAAAACTAAAATAAAAATACACTTAATGTTTGTGTGTTGCACATGTGCATTTAACAAAATGCCCTGAAAAATGAAGGGCTGTAATGCAGCAAAAAGCTCAATACAGTAATTACACAAAAAAAGGAAGTGAAAAGGCTACTGTACCAAGCTGAACCATTTTTTTTGTCAACTTCAATAAACCTGTGTTCTCTTTCGCCAGTCAAATTGTAGAGTGCCTAAATAAAGTTGAATCCCAGAAACTGATTTTTTTCGTCTGTTGCATCTTCTATAGCAGCCGCAACTTTGTCTACCGTCAGGAGTTTAGGATGATTTAATCACGCATTCCCTACTTAGATTATGATCTGATAATATATTTTCAGCCAAAGAAGCAAGCACGGTAATTCAGCTGATACCACAATAATAAAACAGTAATGTAGCGTGAGTTTTGCACTAAAGCAGGGTAAGATGTTGAAGGGAAAACCAAAGTTGCATAAAAGCAGAATGCATAAAAGCAGAATGCATAAAAGCAGAATGCACTTTCTAATTACTTGACTGTAATTAGAAAGTGTACTGCTGTGAAAAAAACAAAATATTTAGAGAATAAAAAATGTAACGTACTGCCATTCACTAAATTTAGCTTTACCATTTTAATCAGTTTTTTCAAAATGGGACACACACACACACATTCTCCCCCATCGGCCCTACAAGCCATGATGAGATCAGTGCCCCCTACTACCTTGTAAATGCCACATACCTTAAAACTAGTTGAAAACCCTGCCCATAGTCATCTGGGGGCCCTGGGTCCCGTAGGCCGTCTGTTAATATGGCCCTGGATAAATGGAGCCGTGCAAATAGTTTGATTTGTCTTGTGCATTACGGCTAGATCCGGTGGTAAAGTCGGTGCTAACCAAGATGTGTCCTTCCTTTCTTCCCTTGCAGGCCACAGGGCGGTGTACATCGGGGTCCATGTGCCCCTGGGCAAGCAGAGCCGACGGAGACACAGGCACAGGGGCCACCGGCACCACAAGAAGAGGAGAGACCGGGATTCTGACCGGGAGGACGGCAGGGATTCGCCCACGTATGGTGAGCATCCACCACCGCCGCTTCACTGCTAAATCCGTCTTTTTATAGGTGCATTTTTATTAACTTCCGTTTAAGGGATTGGGTTAAACTAAAGACAACAAGGGTAGTAATCATTTAAAAAGATTGATTAACCCCCTCATGTCCCAATCCTGCCAGAAGTACTGTTTTTTTAAATCCTGCTGAAAGCAGACTTTCTCGTTTCTTTTTAACTAAGACAGGGAAGGGGAATAGTCTTTGAAACCTGCCAGCACCCCCTTTTTGGGGAGAAGGGTATTATTATTATTATTATTATTATTATTATTGTTGTTGTTTATTATTATTGTGACTGTTAGTAGGCGACAGTCCTTTTGTCATTATTTCTATGAGACTAGAACTCTCACATTTAGTATCACAATCATTTAGATTCCACTTTTCAAAGTTCTACTGCAATTCTGTTTCAAAATACAAACTGTTTTTTCTCATCCACTTTATCATAACTACTTTTTGAAAGGTTGTATTTAAAAAAAGGTCACAAGGTGATTGTGCTTTTTGTTGACTAACATGGCAGAAGTACATTTAAAAAACGAGATCTATAAAGGCAAAGTCTTTCTGCCTTACCATGTTACTGGTAGATGCTGTATGTTGGTTGTAACAGGGCTGATGCAAGGGACGCAACTGCACCTGGGCCCAGCCTTTTTTTTTTTTCTGAGCCCACTTTAATGACTAGACATAAAAAAATATATAGGCGACGTCTACTCTACTGGGATTAGAAAAATAAACTAAACTGTAGCAAGGTAGTATTGGCGGACTCTCAATCAAAATACAAATTCACAAATCCGAGGTAACGGATTGTATCCATCTCTGGAGGCGGGATGCAGATTGCTCTGCTTGGGAGTAGGGTGACCACCTTTTCAAAATCCAAAAATGGGACACCTGCCATTTCTTATGCTGGGGTATATTTACGTGTTATTTTTTTTTTTTTTACTGTTTCCCCCGAAGAGGGAGGGGGGGGTGGGGTGTTAATGATTAATTGTAGTGATTGTGAGATTAACATTATTAGAAATGGAGCCAGCAAAAAATATTTGTGAGCTACTTTTTCCTTTTAAGTATATGTATTTCAGATTTGCAGCTTTTATTGTTGCAGACTTTTTGGCTGTCACTGTAGTTGCTGTTGTGTCTCGATGGCAGCGCGCTGTGTTTGTTTATTCATTTTTAGAAAGGGAAACTAAGGAAAGAACAGAAATGCAGCACTCTGACTGCAACTATTAATTATTTCTTAGCAGAAGCCCTCATCCAGGGCGACTTACAGTCGTAAACAAACAAATGTTGATGCAGAGTCGTTATCGGCATGAGATGAGATGTCGGTGTGGTTCAGTTGTGCGTACCATGTGAAAGATTTCTGGGGGCGCGCCTGGATACTTTATTTTTTTTATTGTTTTAACTGACGAATGTAAGGCATTGAAAAATAATGCGGCAGGGGCGGTGCTATGTAAGATTGCACTGTGTCTACGAATTCGGGACAAATGCCGTTTTGAGATGCAGACGTGTTTTCATAGAAATGTTTTCATACTAACATTTGTACTTCCTGTATTAGGTTTCTCTGTTGATAATGTAGTATGGACTTGGCTGTCCCTGTGCTTTTGGCAAGGTCTGCTGTTTCATAGTGGTAATTATGAGTGTGCAGTATGTTGGGGAAATCTGAGTGGCTAGTTCTAAATGTTAAGTAAAATACCAAGGCACCTGTTGTGGTTTGCTTGCAGTGTTGTTGCAGCGTGGGTTTTGTATACAGTCTCTGCAAAAGTGGAAAGATCTAACCACAGTGTATAGTGGCCAGTCCCTTTTCTATCATTTACATACAGCATAAGTAACCAGCTTGTTCTGAAATGTAATGTAATACTAATATTTTCCTCTTGTTTGTTGCTTTTTTTTTTTCTTCTTTTTTTTCTACAAAAAACATTGTTACATAAGAAGCTCTTTTTCTGTATTTATTTAACAATTAGTTTCAGGTGCATCTTTTCCAGCAACAAATACAGAAATGTTTTAAAACCTCTGTGGGACATTAAAGGTTTAAGTAACTATAAAGCACAGATGTATTCCACCACTGTTCAGATAATGAATATAGGACAGGATCTAATCACTGCTGCTCTTTAACACTATTTTAATCCAGTTTGGGGATTGATTACTGTATATTTTAGGGTTTGAAGGTTGGTAGTGGGTGGCGTGGTAGCTTATAGCAACTGGTACAAAGACGTGCCAAAAAAAAAAAAAAAAATTCTATATTCACGGTAATTATAACAATGAAACGCCTGCTACAGTATTGTACCACTAATTGACCATTGACCTGCTTACGATATCTCTGGGGTGGGAGGTATGTACAAAGATTTAAAAATAATGCCTTTATGTTTTCATTCAGAACCAGTAAAATAGAAACATTCCTGAAATTAGTAAAATTGAGCCTTGTTTTTATTTTCTCTCTCCAGACACCCCATCTCAGCGTGTGCAGTTTATCCTAGGCACTGAGGACGACGATGAAGAGCACATTCCTCACGACCTCTTCACAGAGATGGACGAGCTGTCCTTCAGGGAGGGACACGAATACGAGTGGAAGGAGACTGCAAGGTAAGGGCAAGGGTGATGCCAGAAGTGTGCTTAGATCTTGCTTTTAGGCCCACAGTTTAAAGGCCACCACAGATAAGGCCACTTTTATTTGTATTTAATAGTCATAATGACAGCTCGACGAGCTAGGTGCCCTGACTTAAGAAAAGAGTAGAGATGCCATTTCCAGTTTATGAGCAAAGAGGTGGGAGCAGTGTCACCAACAGGGGGTGACGGGGACCAGGAATTTTGTCCTGGGCCAGGGCATTCTGGTGGGGTTTACAGCTGAGCCATTGCAGTTAATTACCCCTCACATTTCAAGCATGTGCGATTGTTGTGCACAAGCTTTTACTTAAAAGGAATAACAGCGATGACATTAAAATTATCTCAAAAATACACCTCTTTGATTTTCTGCACCACAAAATTATCTGAATTCTTTCTTTCTTCCTTGCTTGAAAAAAAATGGAGACCACCAATATTTGCTTGACGTATGGGGGCGACCCTGTATATTACTTGTTTGTTTTTGTTTAGATGGCTGAAATTTGAAGAAGATGTGGAAGATGGCGGTGAGAGGTGGAGCAAGCCCTATGTAGCCACCCTCCCTCTGCACAGCCTCTTCGAGTTGAGGAGCTGCATATTAAAAGGAACCGTCATGCTGGACATGAGAGCCAACTCTATAGATGAGATTGCAGGTTAGAGGGTTGCAGCAAGTCGCACTCTTGGCCATGAGAAAATGTTTATGATGATTTTGAAGAAACAAAGTTACACTTTGTAACTGTTCATTATTTTACGTACATCAAATGTTATCTATAAAATCCTACCCTGATGAGGATAATGATAATAAAATGTGTGTGTGTGTGTAAGTGGTGCAATCGGCACCCTAATTTCGTGTTCGATTATCGTATAGACATTTATCAACGATGATGGATGCATTGACGTTTTTCTTTTTTTCAAAATAAACAACATTTAGTTTTTTTAACAGAAGATCCAATAACTAAAAACACTGTTGTGCGTAATAGTTCAACAATTTATATTAAAATTAGAACACTTCTGATTTATAAAATATGAAATACAAAGGACTTGAGTTTAACAACTGAAAAGTAAATGCGTGCGTCCGCATCAGATGCCCCTTTAACATTGTAATAAAAAAGTAATTTTAGTCTGAACTATGGTTGTTCATTACTGTTAACATTTTATGTCCAAAAGCAAAGCATTTGAATTAATCAAACAAATCCTGACTAATTTAACTGTCGTACTAAATTCAGCTTCTTTTTATATAATATTGTCATATAATCAAACACAACATGCTTTGAAACAAAAGGTAAATCGGTAGATTTAATACATTTAAAACAAAACAAAACGTGAATGTAGAGGCCTGAAGTGTGTATCCTAGCAACACGCTAATCTACCGTATGAGCACTAAAAGAAGCGCACTCAGACTCAAGGTTTTAATGCAAACCGGCAACAGGAGACTTCAAACTGGGTTCTAATTTGATGCATCGATTCACCAATATATAATCAAAGCTCAGGAAATTTAAGGACAAATGATCAATAAATTGATGCATCAATTTAATTGTTGCACCCCTAGTGTGTGTGTGTGTGTGTGTGTGTGTGTGTGTGTGTGTGTGTGTAGCGTTTTAAAGCGTCCCGGCCACGCTGGTTTGCGTCCTAACAGTTAACCCAGACACACGAACTGTGTTTTGGCGCTTTTGCACACTTATTAACAAATACAAATATATAAAACAAAACACAGGAACAAAACAAAAGCCAAACTCCGGATTGGAACACTGTGGTACGGATGGCTTTGTGGCGACATCAGACCAGGAAGAGACAAGGACGCAGTACTGTGAGTGAAGCGCTTCTGTACTGATTTTATTTCAAAAGAAATATTTAAACAAAACACTTGTGAAAATAAACGGCACATTTGACCAAAATAGACACAATACAAACACTGAACACAAAACGAACAGTGGACAAACCCCAAACAAGTATCGTGCTGGAAACAATTGTTTATATTCTCCTTCTCTCTCATTCTCCACTGCAAACACACCAACCCTTGTGAGTGATCCGTGCCTCTTATATACAGCTGTGCCAGGACTCGAATGCTAATCATTCAATCTGGCCCTTGCACAGTCTGCACGTGAACCAATTGTGCATTACATGTGCCCAATACAAATATACCTTTTAACTCACCCGTGCAAAATAACCCAAACTATACAAGGTAAACCAAATACACCCAGGGGCTGGGGGGGTAAGCGGTTTACCGGTCAACAAAAACGCTTGTTACACACAAGTTTACACACAATATGCATTTCACACACAGTATACAAGTTTACACACAATATGCATTTCACACACAATACCTTTTAAATACACAGGTTCAACCTCTCCATTCTCTTCACAGTCCTTAGCCTTCATGCAGCGAACCTCCACACAACCCTTGACCTGCTTTTATACACCTGCCTGCCTAACTACAGGCAGGTGTCCTTCATTCTATTAGAGCCGGGTGTTTCCCATCCTGGCTCAGCAAAACCCCAAGGCATTTATATATATATATTTATATATATATATATATATATATATATATATATATATATATATATATATATATATATATACAGTACTGTGCAAAAGTTTTGGGCAGGTGTGAAAAAATGCTGTAAAGTAAGAATGCTTGCAAAAATAGACATGTTAATAGTTTATATTTATCAGTTAACAAAATGCAAAGTGAGTGAACAGAAGAAAAATCTAAATCAAATCCATATTTGGGGTGACCACCCTTTGCCTTCAAAACAGCATCAATTCTTCTAGGTACACTTGCACAAAGTCAGGGATTTTGTAGGCATATAGTCAGGTGTATGATTAAACAATTATACCAAACAGGTGATAATGATCATCAATTCAATATGTAGGTTGAAACACAATCATTAACTGAAACAGAAACAGCTGTGTAGGAGGAATAAAACTGGGTGAGGAACAGCCAAACTCAGCTAACAAGGTGAGGTTGCTGAAGACGGTTTACTGTCAAAAGTCAAGAATGAGCACAGGAACAAGACAAAAGGTAGTTATACTGCATCAGCAAGGTCTCTCCCAGGCAGAAATTTCAAGGCAGACAGGGGTTTCCAGATGTGCTGTCCAAGCTCTTTTGATGAAGCACAAAGAAACAGGCAAATTTGAGGACCGTAGACGCAGTGGTCGGCCAAGGAAACTTACTGCAGCAGATGAAAGACACATCATGCTTACTTCCCTTCTCAATCGGAAGATGTCCAGCAGTACCATCAGCTCAGAATTGGCAGAAAACAGTGGGACCCTGGTACACCCATCTACTGTCCGGAGAAGTCTGGTCAGAAGTGGCCTTCATGGAAGACTTGCGGCCAAAAAGCCATACCTCCAACGTGGAAACAAGGCCATGCGACTCAACTATGCACAAAAACACAGGAACTGGGGTGCAGAAAAATGGCAGCAGGTGCTCTGGACTGATGAGTCAAAATTTGAAATAGCGGTACACGAATGAGTGTCTGCAGGCAACAGTGAAGCATGGTGGAGGTTCCTTGCAAGTTTGGGGCTGCATTTCTGCAAATGGAGTTGGCTACTTCTCCATCATGCAATACCATCAGGGAGGCATCTGATTGGCCCCAAATGTATTCTGCAGCATGACAACGACCCAAAACATACAGCAAAAGTCATTAAGAACTATCTTCAGCGTAAAGAAGAACAAGGAGTCCTGGAAGTGATGGTATGGCCCCCACAGAGCCCTGATCTCAACATCATCGAGTCTGTCTGGGATTACATGAAGAGAGAGAAGCAACTGAGACTGCCTAAATCCACAGAAGAACTGTGGTTAGTTCTCCAAGATGTCTGGGCCAACCTACCTGCCGAGTTCCTTCAAAAACTGTGTGCAAGTGTACGTAGAAGAATTGATGCTGTTTTGAAGGCAAAGGGTGGTCACCCCAAATATGGATTTGATTTAGATTTTTCTTCTGTTCACTCACTTTGCATTTTGTTAACTGATAAATATAAACTATTAATGTCTATTTTTGAAAGCATTCTTACTTTACAGCATTTTTTTACACCTGCCTAAAACTTTGAGAGAGAGAGAGATAACAATTACAAAAAATAATGCTTGGGGTTTGCATTCCAGGTGTTCTTTTGAGGATTAAGGACTACGGACCTTGTTCCCAGATCCCATTACCACTGAAGTACTATAACTGTCTGTGACTGTCTGTGTTTCTTTAATTTTTTTTATAGAACTGCTATATTTGTACTGCTGTGACCTGTAGGGATATGCCATCAGAAGTGTCCACAATTGAACTTAGTTGGTTAATGGTGGTGTTTAAAATAATCACATTCATAGTCCTATTCATACAACACTTTTAATCATCTGGGAATGTTACCCAGTTACCCCTCATTATAAAGGTAGACCACTGCTTTAAAAACTTATTTTAATTTAAATTAACCTGCAGTTTTATCTGCATTTTGTATTTTTCAAAGGCGTGTATGTGGCTGATCCCTTTCAAAAAGGATTTCCTGTAAATGATAACTGCACTAAAGTGATTCTAAGTATGTTGGCATCAGAAAACATGTGTTGACATGATCTGGTCTCCTTCCAGCCAATACTTTAGGTGCAGCAAAAAAACCAGCACCAGAGGACACATTTGGAAATAAGGTGGAGACATACTTAAGACAGAGGCTTGGGGAGGGTACTTAGCCATGGGTTACCTAACCACGTTGTTGAAGATAAATCATTGGAATTTCTAATGACCCATTTTAACAAAGGTTTTCAGATTATCCAACTACTAGAAACTGGATGAGCACAGAATGGCCTCCTGTCGCTCATTGATTTTCTTGCATGTTCTTCTGTTCATACTGACAGATATGGTTATAGACAACATGGTCGTGTCTGAGCAGCTGGATGAGTCTGTGCGAGAGAAGGTGCGGGGGGCCTTGCTGAAGCGGCACCACCACCAGAACGAGAAGAAGCTGAGCAACCGCATCCCCCTGGTTCGCTCCTTCGCTGACATAGGCAAGAAACAATCTGATCCTCACTTGCTTGAGAGAAATGGTGAGATTTGTTTTGCTTTGGCTGATTGTCTCTAATATTACTAAATGGTACGCTGTGCAAATACACTAAAGGCTGGTTTCAGAGAACCAGATTAGCGCTAGTCCTGGACTACCATACCTACGGTAACATTAGGTAGCCCAAGATAAATGTGGTAATCCGGTCATAAGGATATTTAGAGTTTGATGCTTCTTTTTTTCTTTGACAGTCACAAGCTAGCCCAGATAACCTGGGTAATACCTATTTCATTTAGGGCTTAAGCCTCGTGGTCATAAATCAGAGTTCTCCACAGTGCTGAGATTTCTTGTGACATCTTGCCTGTGTACAGGAGGCTTGATTGTGTTTCAACACATTTACAAATGGGGAAAGGTCTAAAGAAATGGCAAAATATATATATAGCTTTTCTTGAATGCTTGTACATGCTGCACTATATGTGGGCATGATATACCACCCCACTTTGCTGATGCCTGATGTTAATCTGCGGACCATAACTAGCCCTGTTACTGAATAGGACACACTGCCAGTTTCCAAGCGTGAGGATTGCTGCTGCCAGGCACACACCAGATGCCATCATAAAGTGCTAATTGCACCTCGGGAAACATTCGCCTGAGCCTCAAAACTCCAAAAAAGAAGCGATGAAGGGATTGGCGTTGGAGTGGCTCTTTACTATAGGAAGGCACTGGACATCTTCTTAGCCGAATTTGTGTCTCTGGTGGCTGCATACGCTTTTTCATCAGTGTGACTCTCAAGGTGCTTTCACACAGAGGAGTTATGACGGTTCAGAACCGCCACTGTAGCGGCTTATAGGTCTGTGTGAATTGCTTATGCCGCCACAGAACCGTCATATTTTATGCCGTCTGTGAACCACCCCGCGAGGTAGTTCAGAGACGGCACTGAACCGTCATAACTGCCTGTGTAAAAGGCTATACCGCCACTGAAGCGCTATAGTGGGTGTGGTTTCCAAGTCAACATGCCACGTCACTATAGCGTAGGTAGGTAAGGGGCGTGCATACAGTGTTTAATTTGTGAACCTCTGGGCATGCAGAGTCATAGCGCCGGTACCTCTAGTTAAAAATCTCATAAAATGCTTTTTTTTTTTAAAAACTCAACACAGTTGTATTAAGTCTGCAAGTTCTTGCGTGCTCGCTAAAGAGACACAGTCCACTGCCACGTTTGTAGCTGTTTAAATTAGTTTACGATTTCAGCTTGAGTGCTTTTAAAGGCGACACTGGCTGCAACTCTATTGACGTCTTTTATACACAAATAAGCTTACTTGATTTGAAAAACATCACGAATGATACAAGCAACTTCTACACTACTTGGTTTGATTAAATTAGTAGTACACAACAAAATATGAAAGCTGAACATTAATTTCAACAAAGAACAACGGCAACTTTTTAATGAAAAAAAAAAATATTGTAGCCTACTTCAATAGGAACATTAGCCTACTATATTATATTAAACCAAAACAATAAAAAAAATAACAATCCGGTTCTCTTGCCTTTTTCAATGAATATAATTTAATTAATAGAGAATAAAAACATACTAAGTTAACAACTACCTAGCCTAAGTTTAATTAAACGTTTTTGTAATCTACCAGCGGCTTCTGTTGTATACACATCGCTGATAATTATGCAAACCATGGGTCAAACCAATGTTCGTGTTGGGGTGCGTTCCCCCCCCCCCCCTCAATGTCGTCCTTCTGGGGTGCCTCTGAATGCCTTTTAAAAATTTTTTAAACCATTTTAAATGCAAAACCACAACAAAACATGTATACAGGCTTTTTTATATTTAATTACACTATGTAACACAATTTTTGTTCCTGGGTAGTAAGTGTTATTTCCTAATTGCTTATGCCTCAAAAGTATAGAAAATGGCTATTATTCCCCACAAACTTTGCTTTTGTGACCAGGACAGTGATATTTTGAAATTTACCTATTTCCAATGAGAAAACGGACGAATTTGTGTCTTTTCGTTCACATAAAGTCAGAAAAAAACAACATATGAATCCAAATTAACATGTATTTATACTAAAGTAATACAAAAATGACTACAAAAGATTTAGAAGTGAGTAGTTTTTCGAGATTTACGATTATACTGTAAATCACTTTCACGAATCAGCCCCCAAATGTAGTCTCCCATCATGTTCTCGTTATACTGTCCTTGGTAGCGGCATTCAAAGTCCAGTATATCTTGGTGGAAGCGCTCGCCTTGCTCCTCCGAGTACGCTCCCATGTTCTCCTTGAATTTATCAAGATGAGCATCAAGGATATGGACTTTGAGGGACATCCTACAGCCCATTGTGCCGTAGTTCTTCACCAGAGTCTCAACCAGCTCCACATAGTTTTCGGCCTTGTGATTGCCCAGGAAGCCCCGAACCACTGCGACAAAGCTGTTCCAAGCCGCTTTCTCCTTACTAGTGAGCTTCTTGGGGAATTCATTGCACTCCAGGATCTTCTTTATCTGTGGTCCGACGAAGACACCGGCTTTGACCTTTGCCTCAGACAGCTTAGGGAAGAAGTCCTGAAGGTACTTGAAGGCTGCCGACTCCTTATCTAGAGCTCTGACAAATTGTTTCATAAGGCCCAATTTGATGTGCAGTGGTGGCATTCTCACCTTCCGGGGGTCCACCAGTGGCTCCCACTTGACGTTGTTCCTCCCCACAGAGAACTCGGTCCGCTGTGGCCAGTCCCGCCTGTGGTAGTGCGCCTTGGTGTCCCTGCTGTCCCAAAGGCAAAGATAGCAGGGAAACTTGGTAAAACCGCCTTGGAGACCCATCAGGAATGCCACCTTTGCAGCCTCTTGATGCCATCTCAGAAAAATGCAGATATGTATCCACTTAGGCAGCTGGAACTAAACTGAACTGGTGGGCTTAAGGCCCCTGTATTTATAGTACTATTTATATTACTGGAAAGTTCTAGAAAGTTCTAGAAGTTACTCCAAGTTTACTCAGCACTGAATCTATCTGGAATGTTCTGGAAAATAGGTAAATTTCAAAATATCACTGTCCTGGTCACAAAAGTTTGTGGGGAATAATAGCCATTTTCTATACTTTTGAGGCATAAGCAATTAGGAAATAACACTTACTACCCTGGAACCAAAAAAAAAATATATATTTGTTACACGGTGTTATTTGTCCTGCGGTTACCTTTAATTAATTTCTCTGCACGCACTACAACTTTGTATATGATGTAGAATACGTGAATGTAAACATCTAACACTAGTACGTACAATACTCTTTGAAATAAACATGTTATGATTTTGAATATGCACTTCTTAGGGTCGGTATTATTGCCATTGCTTGCTCCCTGGCACCTCTTTCTTTACAAATGAAGCGCTCCGTGCATGTGTTAGGTCTTGTCAGTGTTTCAGATTGCACGATAACAGTCTCTTGTTGCCACGAGAATAATCTGTCGATTGACAGGTCTGAAAGTTGTACTCGCGCGATCTCTTTGGCTGTGTGAAAGGGTTATGACAGTATTACACCGGCATAGATTGCGCAATTTCATGCTTTGTGAAAGGGTATTTTACACGCTCGTTAAAACGTTGCAGAGACGGCACAGTAGCTGCATTTCTGTGTGAAAATGGTATCGGAGTATAAAACTTGGAATAGCCCTAATTTTTATTTATATTTTTTTTGACTAGTGTAGATAAGCGTAGAAAATTATTCTGTATTCTGTACGAGAGTCTGGGTTAGTATGCATTAAGAATGACATGGATTATGGTGTGTTTTACAGCATTTATTTTCTCTTAACCTGAATAGTTTGGGTTTCACTATTGTGCAGGTTGCGGGAATGTAGAAATCTGCAGCAACATCTTGCACGGTGGCGCATTATCCACCTTTTTTAAACACAATTTTATCAGGAAGAATAATGCATGTTTTTTCACTGCTTCATGGAAACGGCTCTGATGTGTGCTATGGCAGATCGAAATCAGTAGCCCCAAAGCCGCATTAAAATACAGTTCAGAGGCACGAATCTGGATGCAAATTAATCATTTCCCAGTATCCTTTACACACAGGGGCAATTTGTTCAATCCACATTTTTCTTCCTTGTGGAGGGGGGGGGGGGGGGCTTCATAATAAGTCTCACAGACAGGAAATTCATGTTAAGTGCATTCATATTATAAGAAGTAATTTACAATAAGGGAATGCCAGACATGGCCAAAACTATGTATAAAATGTGTAGTAAATGTGTTTAATCCAAGTGTCTGATCCCTCTCTCTCTATCAAGAAGGAAGTGTCTGACATTAACCCCCACTAAACACAGTGAAGTTTCTGTTTCTGTACTCTGTAGTTCACCCAGTCACATTACATAACAGTTAAACAGACACGCTTTGCTTTGTTTGTGTTTTGGATTATCTAATTGGTCTCCTCGGACACGCTTCCCTTTCCACCCACCTCTAACGACTGTGGAATCCCCCACCCCCTTATCTGCATGGTGAAGTGTGGAGCTTTCCCCTGGGTCACCTTGCAAGCTTACTGAAATTATGCAGCCATTTTTCTCAACTTTTTTTCTTGCATGTTCTGTTTTTTAATTTTAATAGTGTGTGTTGTATTCTTTTTCTCTTTTAATCCTAGATTTCCAATTTATTTTTTGTTGTCCTTGTTTTTTTCTTCTTTTTTCTTCTCTCTCTCTCTCTCTCTCTCTCTCTCTCTCTCTCTCTCTCTCTTACCCATGGCAGGGGAAGGCCTGTCAGCTTCCCGTCTTTCCCTCATTCGGACGGGTCTCTCGTCATCCAACCCGTCTCAAAGAAGAGAATCCCACATTTCCCTCCTCTTGAATTACCTCCTGCCGGGCTCCAAAGCCGGGACCCCTGCAGGTTCAAGGTCTACCACCCCCCAGACCTCCCCTAAAAACACACCACCCTCCACCCCGGCCCTGGAGAGCTTCCAGGATCCCGAGGTGACCTGTGTGTACGACATTCCCATAGTGGTGGTGTACCCACCTGAGGAGGACCTGCTGCCAGCGGAGGGGCAGGGACAGGAGGACCATCATCTTGAGCAACCCCAACCAGGCAAATATCTGGCCCAAATGCCTTGTTTTACATAACCTGCAAGGTGTGAGTGGTGATGATGATGGCATGACAAACACAAGCACCGCTGACATGTGGGTCACAGAGATCTGTGTGGCTTCCGTGATTTCCCAGAAGCCTGCTTGATCGTTCTGCTCTTCGAATTAAGTGCTGCTCTTTGTTGTGTGATTTGTTTCAGTTTCTTCACAACCGGCTATTAACAAAGTTTAAAGAAGGGCATGTTTTTGCAGTTTTACTTTGTTCCTTTTAAGGGCTTCTTTCAGTTTGTTTTTAAACCAGAGCATTATATAGCATAATTCTAATGACCTCAGAAAAGTTTTCGTCTTAATGGATATTGTGGCTATAGGGCCTGTCACAGAAACAACACTTGGGTGAGCATTGGTACTGTGTTGTTTCTGAATATGTCTCCTTAGCCTAGTACAAAGTAAATCTTCTAACCAATCTATACAAATAAGAACCTGCCGCAGTTTCAGTAAAAAATTACAGCAATCAATTCATCAGTTTACATTTGTGATTTGCGCATACATACATCCTTTTAAGTTACATCTTCAGTAATGCAAATCCAGTTGCGTTTACCTTTTGGTGTGGGTCCTCTTTAGGGTGATTTTAGTTGTCTGAATTTGACGAAACTATACATGAGCAGTTATGAAATTGTGATTTACATGCTGGTAACATAAGTCTCTGGTATTTTACAACAGTAATTTTAAATGTACAATAATCCTTCGCTGCTTAATCATTGTGGAATTCCCTCACTAAGGATATGCGTGACTCAAGACTCCCATTTATAAATTTATGGGGGCTCCCGATTGGCGCATCCGGTAAAGGCGCTCCGCATGGAGTGCAGGATGCGATCAATAGCCTGGACGTCGCCGGTTCGAGTCCAGGCTATTCCACAGCCGACCGTGGATGGGAGCTCCAAAGGGAAGGCGCACAATTGGCCAAGTGTCGCCCCGGGGGGGAAGGTGTAGGTCGGCCAGGGTGTCCTCGGTTCACTGCGCACCAGCGACCCCTGTAGTCTGGCCTGGCGCCTGCGGGCTTGCCTGTAAGCTGCTCGAGAGCTGCGTTGCCCTCCAACTCTGTAGCTCTTGGGTGGCAGCATGGTGAGTCTGCAGTGTGAAAAAAAGTGGTTGGCTGACGACACACGCTTCGGCGGACAGAGTGTGTTCATCTTCGCCCTCCCGAGTCAGCGCAGGGGTGGTAGCGGTGAGCTGAGAAAAAAAAAAAAATAAAAAAAAAAAAATTGGCCATTCCAAATTGGGAGAAAATAATAAAGATTATTGGCAACGACTAAATTAAAAAAAAATGTACATACAAGCTATACTTTCTTTTTCTGTTTGCTCGGGGTTATCAGTCTTGACTTGCTTGTGTAAAGCACCTTGATTAGTTATTAGATTAGCTGCAAACATTTGTTTTAATGCAATGTAACGCATTGATGGTGATTTATTTATTTAGTTAGTTTTGCTCTGTGTATGCGGGTATGTATACAGTATGTCTAAGTGCATCTGTATGCACCAGCACAGGTTAGAAATGAATTCAGAGTACTGCTATTTCTTGCTTTTCTGTGCACTTGTGTTTTGTAGCAAACCATCATGCCTAGACAAGCCTGCCTCTGCTGTGTTCTCACCAGTTTTGGATGAAATGCACTTAAAAGAGCCCATTACCTACGGTTTACACAGTTGGTGGGGGTAATATTAACAATATGTAATTTTTATAAAGTAAACTATGACAATATGAGGGACCCCAATATGGAAATGCATTTGGTAGTGCTTGACCAGCGCTTTATGATTGACATGTACAGAACAATATAGTATAAACCTGTCAGACTGTCCAAATTCCCCGAGTTCCTACATTTCTCTGTAAACATGTTCTAGAGAAGAATCGCATTCAGTCCTTGTTCTCTCTTAGGCAATTTGCCCAGTCACAATTGAGATAGTGTGCAGTCTTTATTGTAATTTGGTCTAATTTATTTTCAATTGGTTTAGTTGAGGAGAAAATCAAACTAATTTCATTTGTAACCCACACTGGATTTGAACCCAGGAACCTCAGGGTGAATATTGGCAGTCATTGTTTGTTCAAATGTCACCTGTGACCATCCTGCTCTGTATGTAATTTAGCACTCCCACTGCATAGCAATTGGAAGCATTGCAGGAATTCTTTGCCCCATAGTTTTAGGCAACAAAAGGTATGTGGTGTGTCAAATTAATTCATAATGAAAACCTGAATGGCTCAAACTGCTATGCAATGGGAGTCTTAAATGATCACCTGCTTGACAATGAAGTACAGTGCAGTTTAATTCAGTGTGGGAAAATCATAACTATCGCATCCCTACACGAAAATAATATTTGTATTTGTATTGCTTATGATAAGTACTGCGTTCTAAATTATGCAAGTTTATAAGCACATCTGCAGAAATAATTATACAGGAACATAAATAACAAACCTGCTGTAGCTACTTTTTGTTTTAGGTGTATTTAGGTGTAATCGTGTTAATACATTTGCTGTTTAGAATTTTATTTTATTTTTTTGTCAGGCCATAATTTTACCCTAATATTTTTTCAATACACTCCTGGAGTTGTATCATGTTTACTCAACTTTAGAAATCAGGTTACAACATACCACCAGTTCCCTTTCAAGTATGAAATGTAACCATTACCTAATGGGCGTTTTACCTCCTAAAGACCCTGAAACCTGAATATAATATACCAAAGCTGCTCAGTCGAGCCTGTGACGCAGTCATGCCCACCCCGAGGGTATAAAGGACTGCGCTCACAAATCTCAGCGCCATTTTTCTGACCTGACAGGAGGAGCCTGGTATCAGATAAGTACTTGTTGCTTATGACTGTATAATTTTCACTAATTATTGTGTTTTACATCATTTGTGATATTTTATTTACGCTGTAATAGTTTTTTTTTTTCTAAAATAATTATGTGTATATTGTTCACTACAGCCTGTTTGTTACATCCCGCAGTGGCCTTGTGCCCCGTGTGAAGCCAACGGATTGAGTCGCTCCTTCCCAGGGACCAAGCAACAACTCGGCTGACTTGTGCACTCCTCACAGGCTGCTTAGCTGCGGCTGGAGTTAAATAAAAATTCTCGTTTTCAGTTACGAGACATTTATTTTCTGAACTCTAATTGTGTTATTACTGCTTTCTGTGTTGAAATATAATTATTTTGTATTTTCTGTGTTGTTTTACAGAAATGCATGCACAGCTGTCAGCAGCGCTGCGCTAGACAGAGATGCGCTTTGGACTGAGATTGCTTACAGTCTCATTCCGCAGTATCTTGCTGCTGTTTTGGTGACTGCTTTGTGTCACCATTGTGAGGGCTGTTCGTATCTCTAACAAGCAGTCTCGTGTAGGTATTGACTGTGTGGTTTTGCCAATAGCTTGCACAGGTGGGCATCCCTGTACAGTGCTACCCGCGGTAACCGGTGGACCCATACCGTACCAGTGCAGAGGTCACCACTCCATTCCCGACCCGTTACCGTACCGAACTGGGACCAAGGTTACCTGTACTGGTACCACAAGGTACCGACCTGGTGCTAAAGTCACCAAACCAGTACCGTCCCGATTCCAACCCACTACAGACCGGTGCTTACATCCCCGGTCTTGTTCGGGTCTTGACCAGCCCCATTGCTGTCTTTAAGCAGACTGAGGCAGCGCCTGTACATTGATTACTGTACATTGCATTGCTACTTGCATAATGCCTGGGTTTTATCCCTGCAAGACATGCAAGGCCAGTCTGCCTGTTGAGGACAAGCACAGCAGATGCTCTTCCTGCCTGGGGCCAGAGCACACCAAGGAGGCACTGACTAACTGCATTTTCTGTCAGTTTTGTGCATCTTTCTTCAAGCGCATGCTGGAGAAATGTCTCTCCTGCATCTCTACAGAGCGCTCTGCGTTCCTTACACCTGCACAGTGCTCTTTCCCCATTACCCTCTTGTAGGGAAGTGGCTGCGCCCCCACCCCATGGCTCTGTGCCAAGGGTCTTCTTCATCCTCCTCTGCCACTCCTCCTCCTCCTCCCCTGAGAGTCACTGTTCCAAGTGATCGGCGGATTCGGAGCAGATGGAGAAACTCTGGGCTGCAGTTTCCTAGGAACCTAGTAAACGTATGGGGAGTAGCCCACACCGCATCCCCGAGGTGGTGAGCCTCATTTGGGAGAGCAGACATAGATCTCTTTGCCTCCCAGGAGTCATGGATAACCATAAAAGGAGACAGGGACCCGCTGGCAATAGATGCCTTGGCACACCAGTGGCCGAGGCAACTGTTATATGCCTTCCCACCACTCGCCATGCTCCCACTGTGTCAGGGGAAAATCAGGCAGGACTGGGCCAAGGTGCTCTTAGTGGCCCCTCATTGGCCCAGGAGGCTGTGGTTATCAGACTGAGCAGGTCGCTGTGCTTGGGCAGTCAGGCACGGGGGACCTTATGGCATCCTGACCCATCAAGCCTGCAGCTCTGTGTCTTCCCCTGAACGGCTGCATTTGAGTCATTTGGGTCTGTCCAATAGGGTTATTGACACCCTGCCAAATGCCAGAGCAGCATGCATGCGTTCCCAGTACAAGTACAAGTAGGGTGTCTTTCAAACGTGGTGCCTGCCTCAGGGGTTCAACCCTACAAACTGTCCCATGGCAGTTATACTGCAATTTTTGTAGGACCTGTTTGATGAGGGGAAATCCCCCTCTACATTTGAAGGTCTATCTGTCGGCTATTTCAGCTTGCCATATCAAAATTGACTCGCTTCCTGGAGTGGCAATTTTTTAAAGGAACCTCGGCCGCCTATGAAGGATATTGTTCCTCGCTGGAGGCTTAACGTGGTGCTTGATGCACTCATGAAGCCTCCATTTGAGCCCTTGCATTCAGCTGAGCTGAAATTCGTTTCGCTCAAAGTGGCTTTCTTGCTTGCAATCACCTCCGCAGAGCAGGTGAGTGAGATGCAGGTGTTTTCAATGCGAAAGCCTGCTTAATTTTTGCAGAAGCCAGGACAAAGGTTACGCTCCGTACCAATCTTGTTTTTTGCCGAAGATTATCTCTGCATTTCATGTCAACCAGTGTGTGGAATTGGAGGCTTTCCACCCACCTCCTTTCCAGTCCGACAAGGAGCGACACTTCCATATGCTCTGCCCAGTGCGGGCCCTGGCGTACTACGTTGACAGGACGAACATTTTTTGGTCTGCTATGGGGCGAAGTCTGTGTCCATGATTGCAGCAGGCTTGAAGGAAAAATGACGCTGAGATCTGTGCGTGCAGTTCCTTTATACCCACAGGGGCGGGCATGACTTAGGAGGTAAACACCCATAAGATAATGGTTACTTTTCTATTTCAGAGAACAAGGGTTATGATAATTGATTTTCCTTTAAAAAAAGTCAGAACCACAAATGTGATGCGGCAGAGAAATCTCACTGCAACCACAGGGATATTCAGAATAAAAAGAGTTGATAAGTAATGTACATATTGGATTATTCGAGGCTGACACTGTTTTAACTGTTCGTATGTATTAATTAATCTGCTGGGCATGGTTAGATGTGCTTGTTTCTTGTGACCCCAGGCCTGTGCTACACAGTAACTTCAGCCTGGCTGTCTGTTTCGGTGCCCATTCTTATCCGGGGGAGATGACTGCTGTTCTAAGACTTGACAAATATTTAATTTTCCTGCAGCAGTCCAGTATTGTGACAGAAGAGCTTCATCATGGTACCCTTCTTTATTAAAACCTCCTGTCTCTATTCACTTTGAGTTAAACATCTGTATTATTTCATTCCCCCTCACAATAGGACACTTGGCGTCCCCACAGTCTGTTCCAGGAAACCTGGAAATCTCCAAAGGAAGTGAAAGCAAAGGTAGCATGGCAGGAGGCAGCAGGGAGAACAGCACTGTTGACTTCAGCAAGGTATCTCTCATTATTGATGATGATGATGATGATGATGATGATGATGATGATGATGTAGTTGTAATTTCATGCTCGAGTTTTATTTTGTCACCAATAACAATTATTTTTTTTAGAATGCATATTTGAACATTTTAACAGAAACAATTTCATGAAGTAATATCTGCAAAATGTCTTTAATAACACCTTATTCTATTTGTCTGTGCTCCTGCTGGGTTGTTGGTCTAGATTCATCTTTACTGTTTTAAACTGTAATGGTTTCTTTCACAAAACCTGATTTACTACTAATCTTGGACGAACTAATATTAGTTTAGATAAAGTAGTCCAAGACTAGTGCAAACTGTGGTCTGTGAAACCAGCTGTAAATGTTGTAAATGAGTAAGCTCACAAGGTTAAAAATGCCTTCTATTATACAGCTATGGCTTTTAAGTTTTGCATCACAAATTTTGCTTTATAGAGTCGAATGAAACCTGCTGAATAATGTTACGTTAACATATTGAATTACATACCGCTTTGTAGTTTTCCATATCCATATAAAATTGAAAAATGTGACAATTCGAAATCTAACTTGAAATACTGTACTGCTATTATTGCTTCTGGTAGACTTTGAAATATTTTGTAGTTTTTTTTGATTAGATGTTAAATAAAATATCTAAATTATGTTCATATAGTTTAAAAAAACTTTTGGCCAGAGCTGTTCTCTTTTCTCACTCTATTTCTCACAGTATTTGTGAAGATTGTATCTAATTAAAACTTTCATTTTAAACAGTGTTTTACAGGAATTTGCAACAATTAACATATTGCACATAATTGGATTTACCAGTAGTCGAGCGTGTGTATTCACTGCATCTATGGGTAATAATTATTTATACATTTTAGATATTTAATTCAGGCAATTTCATAACAATATCAAAAGTCTTTTACAATGCATTGTTTGATTTTATAGGTGATTTAAAAACAAAACAAAAACAAATCACATCAGTGGATGCATTATTAGCAATGTAGAGCAGTGTCGTATCCAAGCCTGTAAGATACAGTACAGTACCCTCTATTACACATGCTGCTACCAACTGAACAGTACTGATGGAACCTGATCAATGCACATTTAATTATGTGTCTAAAACAGTAAAATCAGCTCTTAGCAGGACAGAGTACATTGAGATGATGCGTTTGGGAATTCAGTTTCACTTTTTACATGCTGTTACGTCACATAACTGCCTAGTTTAACCATGTTAAATAAAAGAAAAACATAAAGCAAGAGATTGATATAATTACTGTACCATTACAAAGCTAAAACAAGATTTATTTGCCAAACTCTAAAGCCAGTTTGTCTCTGTGTGCATGCTTATTTGTTATTTCTGTCTTGTGTTAAAACGCACAGTGCGAAACAACCTATGATTGCTTTGGCATAGATGTGAGAAAGCATGGTAAGAACTGTTTTTGGAATGCTGTTTTGTAAATTGCCAAATACTGTATTACAGTGCTTTGTTTTGCAATCATTTTCTTTGTACAGTATACGTGCAGTACTGTACTTTGGCGTTTTTAGACACACTGATGTTCCTGACATTTGGTTTAGAAACTCTCAATTCTTTCTCCATTGTCATGAGAATATGACGTAGCACACTGAAGATACTAAAAAGTAAAAGTAAAGCAGCCCTTAGCAAATAAATAAATAAATAGTGAAGCCCTTTACAAAGAATAGAATTGTATTTTTTTCATCCTTTACACTTTTGTTATTTTCATGTTTTGTGAACAGATAGCTGATTGCTTTAGCCTAGACTTTTTAGTCCTTTAGTAGCAAACTACGATGCCATTAATGTTACACTAGCCTTAAATAGGATCTATCATGGGTACCTACCAATAACAAAATTCAAGGTAATGTTTGTACCCCAAAATGTATTATATTAGCATAACTGCGAATACATGCCAGTGGTCTTCTATATTATTGATGGGGGCTATCGACATCAGCACCAGGCTTGAGCGACTGTGTGTAGAGTGAAGTGAAATCCCTTAATTCACAAGATCGAAAAAATGAATATCAGCTTGCTGTAAGGCGTTCCAGAAAGTTACAAAAATGTCCGGGTGGATTAGCATCTACTGAGGAATTTGTTGAACTTGTATGGGCTACCGGTATACTGGATCCTCAATAACCAAAAACATAATGGCATTCTACTGGCCAGAGCTTACAGTTCTTCAACACTACCTAAAAACTTCTTGTAAACCCAGTTGAAGAAAGCTGCATGATATCAGTACTTGTGCAGGGCCAAATGAGAATACTGGCAGAAATATTTTTAATTAGGACATTTTGAATTTCTCTCCGTAAAAGAAAACTACATGTAAATGCAAATTGCCGGAAAAATACTAGCAGAATAGCGAGACAAAAAGTTGAGTATTATTTTTGCATGTAAACCAAGCCATTGCTATATATAATGCTCTGCCATTAAAAAAAGCAACTACAATGTAGTGCAACAATTCCCTTCTGAGATGCAGTATTTTCACATATCTGGTGGACCCCTGGAACCAATTAAATCATGACAGGTTCTACCGTATTTGTTAATGAGAATGTGCTTCACAATTACTACAGAGTTGAAATCTGACAAAAAATGCTTACAAGGAATAGGGCTTAACTATTACTTTAAATTGGAAAAGACAGCACTATTAGACCAGTCTAATGCAAAGGGAACGTTGCCTTCAGATAGAACCAGCAGTTGCCCTTTTACAGGGCTCCCCCAGGGGGTGACAGGTTCCCTGCAAAAGTCTGCCAGCTGAGACTGCCTCCTGCCTCCTTGTGTTTCCACAGCGAATGCTAACCTTCTGTAACACATTTCTGGAACTGTTGATCAGTTTATAGGTGGCTGTCTGTTGCAGGCACATGTACAGCATTGCAATGGTAAACCCAGCACTATATATGCAGGTCTGTTTTTCGCTGAGGGACTTAACCCCTATACTTCTGAATTCATCAATTTCTAATCATCCAGAATGGCATAAGGAACTGACAGTTTCTGATGATGCACATAGTTCCCTTTTAAAACTGCAGCAACTACGCGGAAGGGGTATCTGATTGAATAGTTAGAGGTTAAGCGATTGTAATACTTAATACACAAAAATAATAAAACAAGGTTGCTGTTTAACCGATTCCCTGTAATTTGTAGGTAGTCTTCCTGGTATAATAAGAATACTACTTGCCAGTAATTAAAAAAAAAAAAAACTAATTTAAGATATCCTTGCAGAGCCATTTTAAGCCTCAAAACTTGGAACAGGGCCTAAAAATAAGCACCAATGCCTGATGGTCACGCACCCCTCCCTTTCTCAACTCCGTTCCTTCACCCCCAGCAGCAGGTGTCTCTCATAAGCACTGTACTGTATTAATGCTCAAGATCAAATAGACAGTTATGACTTTTTTATAATTTACAACACATGTTGACACATCACAGACATACTGGTTTTTACTTTGGTTTCCCTCCCTTGCCTCCTGTTGGACTGGAGTCCAAATCCTTTGTGTAGTTGTGGCACAT
Source organism: Acipenser ruthenus (assembly GCF_902713425.1). Classification (NCBI taxonomy): domain Eukaryota; kingdom Metazoa; phylum Chordata; class Actinopteri; order Acipenseriformes; family Acipenseridae; genus Acipenser; species Acipenser ruthenus. The sequence continues at coordinate 37,929,995 of NC_081191.1, read as the reverse complement.
GTGGTGTGGGACCTAAGAAGCCTGGAGTAAGTTTTCTGGTGGTTGCTGAAATGTATCTGGTGTCACTCTCTGTTACTAGGTAATCTTTGTCGTTCATGTAACTTCTTTAATTACAATCCTGTGCAGTGACATTTGAGTGAGTAGAGGCGTTTACTCATGGAATGAATCATACAGATCTCCCTCACTTCAGTTACCTTTTTAAAATGCTTTCTCACCCTTTTTGGTGATTTTTGTATTTTTTTATTTTTGGGAAATGTGTATTTTTTGGAATACAATAGTAGGGGCACTATGAAATTGTTTATTTAAAATTAGTGCTGGGATAAACACAGGATTTTCATCTTCAGATATTCGCTCATAATTTAAATATTCATTCAGATATTTGTTTGTTTTCAAAAAATAATAAAAAGACATATTGCTCAGAACGCAGCCAGAGACAGGGCAGGGGGGCGTGGCCCCTGTGTGTGCGCGCCTTTATTTTACAGCAAGACGTTAAAGTAGAAAAATATCCCAGGAGTAAAGAATACATTGCATAGGCCTTTTTACCCCAGGGATTTAACTGCAAACAAAGGATGCCAAATAGCCGTTCAAGTTAAATGTTGTTTTGTTTATTCTCAAAAGAAATAGTACATAAAGATGACACTGGATTGTTTTTTTTTTTTCATTCCTTGCCGTTGCCGTTTCTTCACAGTAAACAGTGGCCATAGACACGTTTTCATAAAGTAATAACATGAGGTTTACTTATGCCTTTTTGAACAAGCAAACGAAAACTGAAATTGAACTTTAAACACTTCAAATAAAACAAACATGGAAATGGCGTTGTAAAATGACGGGGCAAAAACTCACTGTTTTGGTTCTAGTGTATTACATTCCACATAACAGGAAGTCACAAAAAAAATATATATATACACACACATATACACACAATCTATTGTGAAAGATCTCTCACTTGGGTTCTTTTTCAGCATGATTGATTGACTGACTCACACAAAGGAATTTTAATTTTCACAGCACGTTTGCGCCTTTTTGAAATACCAAACAAAAAATAAATAAACAAAACAAAAACCTAACTCCCCACAGAGTACTAACTAAACTTTTTCTTTTAGTATTAACTAACATCGGATGGCTAAGCCGTTTACCGATAACAAAAACTGTACAAGCACAGACAAAAACAGGTTTACACACTAACTTTCTTTTTAAACCACACAGGTCTCGTCACACCAACATCCTCTTTCCTTCTCACAGATTGCCTTGAATAAACTTTTTTCCCTGTTTTTATACCTGCCTGCTAATTACAGACAGGTGATATAAATTAAATTAAACACAATTAGAAACAGTAATTGATTACACCTGTGGCTGTGCAAACACAGCCACATGCACACTTACCTTTCAGGGACAGAAATTAACCCTATCCCTGCCAACCCCCAACACATTTTCCCCAGGCAGGGATTTGCCCTGCCACACTATATAAGTCACTACACAACATTTCCAGACTGTTGAAGCGAGGCATTTCAGAATGACGTGCTTGCCTTTTTTCTGTCCCATGAGATTCTGACTCACTCCAAAGCAGCACCACGCATTTTTGTCCCAGATGGCCTTCCATAGAGATCACTATGCGTGTATAAAACTTTTAAATAGAAACTGAAACTGTCGTGCAACTTATGATGAGGCGGTAAATAAGTGCAACGTATTTTTGTCATTTCTAGCGAATGCGAACATCTGTTTTTTATATCCAAATACATGTCAAAAAATGTTCGGATATTTGTCCCAGCACTATTTAAAATCACATATTTCTAGAGCTTGGTGTTATTTCTCAACAGTGGAGTCAACAGATCCATCTTGTGTCCACAATCATCAGGTTCTAAAACATGGTGTTTCATTCCGTGATCTCCCTTTGTTTGGTTTTTGGTGTCTGCCAGTATGGTTTTACAGTGTTTGTCAATGAAGAGTTTGACGATTTACACTTTAACTGTATAAATATAGTAATGTAAATGTGTGAGTTTTCTATTTTGTTTAAGATTTTTAAAAATAAGCACTTTAATATTGTGAGTGAAAACATGTATGTGTTCCTTGACAATTTTAGTTGTTCTTGAAGTTTTTGTTTCGATTTCCTGCCTTGTGATTTGATCTACTGTTATTTGACAGAATTTTTTTACATTCCCTTTTACATTCCCTGCAGTTTTTTTTTTTTCTGAGACAGACGGGAATGGATCTTCTAGTACTTTCCTCAGTAGGAGGTTATTGTTCAAGAAGTAAAATGCAGTTTTACAAGGAGATCACAATTTCTTTTTACAGGAAGCTGATATTTGTAATAATGGTTAGTGTTACAGAACCCCTTGCAGTGTTTACAAGAAACACATTACATTTTTTTTAATGTATTATTCAGACATCATAGGTAAATAAAACTAGGGAATTACTTTTTTTAAGCTTTTACTCAGGAATGTTTACCAGGAGAAAAAATCATTTTTCTTTCTTCTAAACATTGCAGTGTATCTAGCTCATGCTCCTTCCTGCAACAATGCTGCTACTGTAATTGAAATGAGAGGCATATTGTGGAATCAGAAAACCAGCATTGTTGCAGGGATGTGATCTAGATACACTTTGATTTCCTCTTGGTGAGTACATGTTAAGAAATATATTGCAGTTGATTTATGACCCATGATGTGTAATTAAAAATGTCAAGAGTCGGCAATATGTTTAAAAATATAATGCTGTGATACAACAGCACGGGACACAGCAAAAGTAACCTAATGGTTTGTAAATTGTTCAGTGTTATGTAATTCTTTGTGGAACATTGTTGGAGGAGGGGGAGGGCTATGGGGAGGGGGTGACTCCTGCTTCTGGTTCCTCTTGACAAAACTCCCCTTGTTGTAGTCCCTAAACAATTTTGACCCATGTACATTTCGTAAATGTTAACAAATAACCCCCCTTCCTAAAAGCAGTTTCTTGCCCCAGAGGTGTTGAATGAATCAGCTGCTGTCTGTTCCTCAATTTAGTATTTTTAGTAGGTGGGTGATTTTTTGCTTGCTGTTCTGTGCCAGGTTGATATGAACTTCATGAAGAAAATACCCCCCGGAGCTGAAGCCTCAAATGTTCTGGTGGGAGAGGTGGACTTTCTGGAGAGGCCCATTATTGCCTTCATCCGACTCTCACCTGCTGTCCTCCTGAACGGCCTCACGGAAGTGCCTGTCCCTACCAGGTGAGCAGTGTTGCAGAGCACCAAGTGGAGGAACTATGAAAGTGACATCGTTTTAATACTGGATATTATATTTTACCACATAAAAAATGTAATTACTAGTTGTTTCACGGTGTATATTAACATTTGTATCCATGGATATATATCCCCAGCAATGGCGATATAGTGGGTGTCACACTGTTTTACATATAATACAGGTGAGGTACTGGGCAAGCCTTTGCTCCAGTGTGCATTTAATTAAAATACTGTTTTTCCAGAATTTGTAATAAACATTTGAAGGTGTTTTTTTTTTGGTTCTAGATATTTATATTATTATACAAATAACTTTAACTTGGGCAAAAGCTAAATAGTATGTTTTGCACCAGCTTTCCACAAATAACAGTAGGCCAACAGATTTAGCAGATTCTGACATGTTTACTTTAATTTTAGAGTTACTCAACACTCCTCTGTATCCTGCATGAAAGTGTATTCAACTTTAACTCTTATGTATTGATTGGGGTGTCTTTTTTTCTATACTTACAAGATATATAAAATTGACAGGATGTGGTAGAATTACTGCAGAACAGCGTGATGAACAGGGGCTTGTTTGCCAATAACAGAAGTACTTAGAGTTCACATCAGCTTCCAGTCTCTCTTGATGTGCGTTTCCCAAAACCCCACATTGAAAGTGCAACTTGTCCATGAATAGCTTCTTCAGGCTTTGTTGGGGAAACACATTTGAAACTAATTTATGGAGTACTAGCCTATATATTGATTATAGTTTTCTTGTAAGTCAAACGCAAAAAGTATATTGACCTGAAATGAGGTAGAAATAATAATTAATGAAGTAGAAATAAACAAGGATATATTATTTTGTAAACTATCAAAAATTGGCAAGAAATTGCAATGAAAGTAAAAGCTTCAAACACTGGCCTTCCATGAGGCAAAGAGGTTTGCAAGAAATGGCAGGATTTCGCTTATGTGATAGTTTATTGGACATGGGCCCTTGTGCAATTTTTCTTCTGCAACTACATTGCTAAGAAAGAGCAGAGGGGCCATTTTATTTACCAGATGTTCTTTATGTACGAGTTCATGGGGTACTAACAGTTTTGTTGCATTGCATAACCTCCTCGTTTTTAAAGTTACGATAAACTGTTAATAAAGTATTGGCTGGATACACAGACCCCGATTTTAGCACTAATCTTGGCAAGACATTGATTCCACTTACTTCAAGAACATGGTTTGTGCTAACCGGGGTCTGAAATAAGGAGTAAATATTGCTTAAAGACACAAAGAGGTTATAGATTAAGCAGGCTGCGTTCTGTTTTACTTTCATGTGTACCTTCAGTTTCTTCCACATCTCAATAGTATTATTTATCCAGGTTACTTTAGTAAAATGTGTTTGTGTTTTTTTGTTTTTTTTTTTCTGTGTAGGTTTTTGTTTTTGTTATTGGGTCCATCTGGCAAAGGGTCGCAGTACCATGAAATTGGTAGATCAATTGCTACACTCATGACAGATGAGGTGAGTTACGTTAAAGTCATATTATCTTGGGTATCATGACCTATGTTGCTATGTAACGTATCTGCATGTGTTGCTCAAATGCTTTGGAATAATGTAGGTGTTTTTTTTTTTTGGTCACTGTTCTACAGATTTCTGAAAGACTATTTTCAGCATAACATAATGAGCTGTATTACAATGTTTGGTATTTTAGTGGCAGTAGCTAAAGCTTTTATTTATTTATTTATTTATTTATTTAATTAATTAATTAATTAATTAATTAATTAATTAATTAATTAATTAATTTGTTGGTTGTTTCTGCAGATTTTCCATGATGTTGCTTACAAAGCAAAAGACAGAAACGACCTTTTATCTGGAATCGATGAGTTTTTAGACCAGGTAACAGTTCTGCCGCCAGGAGAGTGGGATCCTACGATACGAATTGAACCGCCAAAAAGTGTTCCTTCACAAGTAAGTCTTTGTGATCGTGTTATGATCAAACTGTATATATTAGAAAACTCAACAATTGTGGTAGCACATTGAATAGCCATTGAATGAATAGCCATGTAATTACATTATAAATTGTATCTACCATGTAATTTTATGGAAATTACCTTGTGAACTACATATTACATGGTAACACAATGTCATGTGCCAGTTTCTATGTAAGAGCATTGTAATCTTGTTTACTTTGAGATTCAGTCATTGCTGCCATCAGAAATCAATCCTGGACACTTATTCCCTCTTTTTTTCAGCAAAAAAGAAAAATACCTGCTCTTCCAAATGGCTCCACCCCGGCCAGTGAATCGATAAAGGAAGCGGAGCACCATGCTGGACCAGAGCTCCAGAGGACAGGAAGGTGCGCTGCGCAATAGTGCACACCGGAGCCGTCTCCCCCCAGGGTGTGCCTGTGCCCCCAATTCTAATAAACCAATCACAAATTCACTCAAACTTTTTAAAATTAGATAATAATTAAATATATACACAATCATTTTAATATACACTAGTAACTACATATTATAATTGCATACACGTTAATTGTTCTGTCATAGGTGTCATGCTATTATATAATTGATGGGAAATTACTTTATATAGGGTTCATATTTACTTGTTACCTTGTTATATTAACTTGTTTATTTAAAATTTCAATGAAGCAGTTTTTTTTATATAGTTTTGTAAGTACATACCATTTTTCCATTCTAAATGAAGGCACCTCTTTTTATTAATTTTGGTATTATTATTTTATTATTGATGTATTAAATAGAATACAAATGATTTATAATGGAAATACGTTTGATCTACAGAGGTGGTGACTGCATGTTTGTTTGGCTTGATTAGGCTGTTTGGTGGCTTGGTGCTTGATATAAAGCGGAAAAAACCCTTTTTCTTGAGTGACATCAAGGACGCGTTGAACCTGCAGTGCCTGGCCTCCATCCTCTTCCTCTACTGTGCCTGTATGTCTCCTGTTATCACTTTCGGGGGACTGCTGGGAGAAGCTACAAAAGGCAATATAGTAAGTACTGATGCAATACACTGAAGTGCTCCTGTGCAGCCTTCTTAAAACAAAAAATAAATCTCATCCATAAATCTGATGTTCTGATCCAGGTTTAAATGGGGTCCTCAAAATGCAGAAGAAATCTGCATTGTTTTCCTGTGTGTGTCTGTGTATAATATATATATACACACACACACACACACACACACAAAACAGGCAACTGTGTTTTTTAGAAAGCTGCAGATTGAACCAATCATTGTGTTTTTTAATGAACTGGAACCCCCTTTTGGATAGAGAAATCTGAAAATGCAATGAAATTATAGCAAGTAATGGTTAAAAAGTGTTTGATCTGTGACCTTTTATTGGAGTTCTTTTTCCCCCTGAATGCAGAGTGCAATAGAATCCCTCTTTGGAGCCTCGTTGACAGGGATTTCCTATTCGTTATTCTCTGGACAGCCCCTAACGATATTGGGAAGCACGGGACCAGTTCTGGTGTTCGAGAAAATTTTATTTAAATTTTGTGTGTAAGTGTCTTTAAAAAAACTACTGCAGACATTCTGTATAAACTCTTGTGCAACTTCTATGCCTTGGTTATTCAAAGGTGTCATGTCCTGTAATAGTGTACAGTTATAATCCTATGACATTCTTACTGCAGTCGTCTAGAGTTTTGCCTTCCTGGAACTCTTCTTTATATAGACGCAAAATAGGTTAACAATGTTATGAAATATTTTGTTTCAAGTTCAGTGTCACAAGCTCCCTCTGCTGTCTAAAGTAAGCTACTACCAAAAACAATTGGAGGTTACCTGAGTCCTCCTATACGATTCCTGTTTTGCTCTAGGAAGTAATGAGCGTTTTATTATAATATTTCGGACCAAACACTTTAATGCAAAAGCTATTATAATAATGTGATTGCTGCATTTCACAAGAAACACTCTCAAAAGTCATGTTTGTGGCCCTTTAAGAGAATAGCAGATTTCCACCCTCAACTTCCCTGAAGGAATTTTTTTTTATTTTTTTTATTAATTATTATTATTATTATTGTTGAGGGTGTGACCGTCTAGAGCAATTTAAACACTGGTCATGTAGGATTTGCTTTTCAAGTAACTCCCTGCAATTATCAAAGAAGGTTTTAAAGTCGAATTGAAATGTGTAATAAACAGTTAACACCCAGCTTCAGTCACACATTTCAGAGCTGCCAGATTGCACCTGGGGAAGATGAGTGAATTCAATTGAACTGCATTGTAAATGCTTAGTTTATAATGTTTGTTGCCCACTAGAGTATTTATAATGAAAGCTCCCTGCGTTTTCCTTTTTATTGTATGTAATGCCATCTAGTGACTGCTTTGAAGATAAACAATTAAACAATGACGATGAAGCAGTAAGAAAGGAATCAATTTACTATACTGTTTACAGAACTGTGTTAAAAAGATGCTGGATTAATGTAGACTTTTCAATTGCATAGGAATTCAAATTGTATGTATATTATTCCACAAGATTTGACCACATGATTAATTTCCTAATTGACACCAGGCTTCATTTTTCTTTTTGTGTAAAGAACTTGAAAAATGCACCCTTATAGCTGAAGTTTAGTTTACTATTGATTTAAGATTTTTTTAAAGATTGTAATGATAAATTGTTCACACAGAGCAAAAGCTTTGTAAATCAAGCTATGCATTGTAATGTGAGACACCGTTTTTTTTTTTGCTTCACTGATGAATGTTATACTAATTCTGTTGTTCTGTTTGTTTTGTCCCACAGGGATTATGAACTCTCATATCTCTCTCTGCGCACCAGCATTGGTCTATGGACAGCATTCCTCTGCATTGTGCTGGTCGCCACAGATGCCAGTAGCCTAGTCTGCTACATCACCAGATTTACCGAAGAAGCCTTTGCTGCTCTTATTTGTATTATATTTATTTACGAAGCACTAGAGAAACTCTTTAACTTGGGAGAGCTGTATCCGGTCAACATGCATAATGACTTGGATAATCTTACATTTTACACGTAAGTAAAACAACATATTTAATGGTGTTGTCTGTACAGTGCTACTCCGTTATAATGCAGTTGTCGGGGTCCATAATTAGGAGACCGCGTTGTTTGTGTTTCGCCTTGTAACAAATGTTGGCATTTTTGTTCCCGAAACGATTACAATGCCCAAAAGCCAAATTAATATTGTAGTATACGGTTGAAAATGACGGAAGGAGACACACACAATTCACAGGTACCCAAATCCGCGGTTTATTGGGACGATTATTCCCGGCCCTTGTTAGCCTGGGCCACACCAAAAACAACAAACAGTTTTGCACTCTCACACCAGAGCATTCACACAGCAGCGCATTCACACAGCAGTCTTGCACTGTCACAGCAGCACATTCACACAGTAGTCTTGCACTCTCACAGCAGCACATTCACACAGCAGTCTTGCACTGTCACACCAGAGCATTCACACAGCAGTCTTGCACTGTCACAGCAGCACATTCACACAGCAGTCTTGCACTGTCACAGCAGCACATTCACACAGCAGTCTTGCACTGTCACAGCAGCACATTCACACAGCAGTCTTGCACTGTCACAGCAGCACATTCACACAGCAGTCTTGCACTGTCACAGCAGCACATTCACACAGCAGTCTTGCACTGTCACAGCAGCACATTCACACAGCAGTCTTGCACTGTCACAGCAGCGCATTCACACAGCAGCTTGTCTCACTCTGTAGCGCAGCACATTTTTTTCTAGAGCAGCCCTTTTTGGAGTCAGTGGGGGAGTTTCCATGTGTGTTCTAATTTTACTCTTACTCTTGACATTGTGTTTGAACCAAATGAAAAATGGCCCTATGCATTTCATTAAATTGAAGGTGAAAGGAGGCGGTTGATTTGCAAATTAGTCATTAGTTTTCGTGCTGTTTTCTCAGACAGCTCGAGAAAATGTGGTTTCCATGCACATAGAACAGGCACAAAAGAGAATCTCCCTTGGAAATCCGTGGTTGTCAGGTGACATCTTGTTTGAGTGAAACTGTTTTAAAGCACTGATGTATTAAAGCTATGATTTGTAAATGCCTTGTGCCTGGTTGTTTTAATAATGTGTTTTACTGCTCTTGTCCAAATTGTTTTTCAAATGTCCCATGGTGGGGTGGCATATCATTAGTAATGAATAATATTTTATCAAATGACTTATTAATTAAAGAAAATAATTAACCCAGAGGTATATAATGAAACTATCCAACCCAGCTATTGCAGATCACCATGGCTGAAAACCAGCGGTTTGAAAACCAACGATTTTAAGGACATAGAACAAGCACATTTAATATTTTCACGTGAAATGCAGTTTTCCATGTGAAAATGGGCATGGATTTCCCATGTTTTATGTCATGCTCACGAGTAAATGAGATTTACACTATATCTCTGTGGCTGTTATTTTCGGCCACAAACCTGATCCTCTCGAGATGTTCTCCCAAACGTGCACGAGCATCGCCACTTCACATGCAAATAACCACACTCCCCCATTCTTGTCAAGAAAACCTCTTAGTTTTTCTTCATCTTTTAGCCATCCACACAATATAGATTCTGCAACATTTGTCTTTTGAAACTTCTGCTTGAGTTTCACATTTTCTGACTCTGTCCACCGCATCAAGTTTTAACAGAGAAAGATTTTAGTTTTGCTGTTTGCCATGCTTCGTACTGTGTATCTGGAACATTCACCCAACGTTTGCGAGTCAAATTGCATTATGGGGGAAATGGGAGCCACGCCCTTACTGTGTTATAACTAATTCCACAGTCTAACAGGTCGCGTTATAACAGGGTAGCACTGTATATCAAGATCTAGGGCATGTATCGTTAACCTGCTTTCTGAATATCCATTGATATTACAAAATGAGAAACTACCTACTTGAGAGTGCGTAAGAGATCTTCACTTGTAGTAATTGTAGTGAAAAAAGAAAATGACTCTCGAATTACCCTCGATAATCCGAGTTCTAGGCTCTGATAGTTGAAGGCTATATCTTGGGAACCGCCTGTTTTAGAATTACAGAAACAATGCTGGGGCATTTGCTAAAAGCTGGTACTAGTAACTATTAGGAGTAATATTAATCTCAGTATGTGGAGAAGTGTGATGAGTCTGTTTGTGCAAGTGTGGTGAAAGCTTTTTATTTATTATAATTTTTTTTCAAACAGATGTCAGTGTTCCAAACCTGCAAATCTAAGCGCTGTAACGCTACAACATTTGCAAAATACAAGCATGACACCGGAATCAATTCTTTGGGAAGATCTTGATGTTACAGTAAGTGTTTGGTTACCTGTTGCTGTTTGTGTGTCAGTCCTGCTTGAATATTCTGATGTAGTGCGTATTTATTTCCAAGTACCAAGAAGTTAGTTACCCCTTCCATCACTCTACAGTGACATTGACTCATCTTTCATCCCCAGAGGTCTGTTATCAGCTGCGGAGGATATCAGTGCTATGTATATGAGGATCTTTTTAAAAGGTTATATTTCAGAACCTGATTGTCCAAGTTTGTTTTAAAGAGGTTTATAATTGTGTTATGATATGAAGGTTCTTTAAATATGGTTATACCTACAGTGCCTTGCATAAGTATTCACCCCCCTTGGACTTTTCCACATTTTGTAGTGTTACAACCTGGAATTAAAATGGATTTAATTGGGATTTTTACCATTTGATTTACACAACATACTTAACACTTTGAAGGTGCAAAATATTTTTTATTGTGACACAAAAGTTAATTAAACAAAAAAAAAGACATTTGTTGGTTGCATAAGTATTCACCCCCCTGAGTCAATACTTGGTAGAAGCACCTTTGGCAGCAATTACAGCTGCGAGTCTTTTTGGTTAAGTCTATACCAGCTTTGCACATCTGGATCCTGCAATTTTTGCCCATTCTTCTTGGCAAAATTGCTCAAGCTCTGTCAAGTTGGATGGGGACCGTTGGTGAACAGCAATTTTCAAGTCTTGCCACAGATTCTTTGACTGGACCACTCCAGTGTAGCTTTGACTGTGTGTTTAGGGTCATTATCCTGCTGGAAGGTGAACCTCCACCCCAGTCCCAGGTCTCTTGCAGACTGAAACAGGTTTTCCTCTAGAATTTCCCTGTATCCTGACCAGTTTCCCAGTCCCTGCCAATGAAAAGCATCCCCATAACATAAAAAAAAATCCTAATTAAATCCATTTTAATTCCAAGTTGTAACACTACAAAATGCAGAAAAGTCCAAGGGGGGTGAATACTTATGCAAGGCACTGTATGGGTTCCAATGTATCAGTACGCACGGATAGTGCTGTTACATTGACACCGAAGAGACCAGCTCGTTTTTTTTTTTTTTTTTTTCTTCAATACAGATGTGCAAGGCGCTCCATGGGGAGTTTGTCGGACTGGCCTGCAAGGACCAACACCACGGTCCATATATTCCTGATGTCCTCTTCTGGTCGGTCATCTTGTTCTTCACTACCCTCTTCCTTTCCTCATTCCTCAAACAGTTCAAAACGATGCGGTATTTCCCAACCAAGGTAACGTGAATATCAAGGTCGATTTTTATGACCCCAGGTGTATTAACAATGTGGTAAATAATTTGAATCGATTTATAAACCTGTTACACTTTTGATAGACTATCAATAACTTTGTAATGTGTGCATAAGAATATTTAATATGGAGAAATAATGCTTATTTATTGGGAAAGTGTTGAGGCCTATGGATGTATTTTATGAGACTGATAGATTTGTTCATTCAGTTACATTAATTCTCCAGGTGAAAAAAAATGTAATAATAATAATAATAATAATAATAATAATAAAAAGTAGCGTACTGTTAGATTTGCAATGAAATTCCAAATGTTTGTTTAACAAGATCCTTTTCTGTAGGTGAGGTCGACCATCAGTGACTTTGCTGTGTTTCTTACCATATTGATTATGGTGTTGGTGGACTACCTGATTGGAATTCCTTCTCCAAAGCTTAATGTTCCTGATAGGTTTGAGGTAGGCAATGTTAACCAAAAGATACAGTTCCTGATACAGCAAAACTGCAACTCTTCCAACCCATTATACATGTCGGGAATGTTTTATTTATGTATGTTTTTGTTTTGTTTACTGTCTGCATACCTTTACAATCTTATTGAAAGTCTTTGTTAAGGCTCTTTTCAGTTTGTGAGCTGCTCTTCAATTCTAATTGCCCACCATAGACACGTATTACACAGGCTAGGTGAGCCAAAGAGGCAGCAATATCGAGTGAATACCCCCTGGTTTGGATAATAGAGGTTTCACTGTATGCATGAATTTAATTTTAGTAGAGTCTGGATTGTGAAGACCTGTATTTATTGACTTTATTTTCTATGATGTAGCCCACATCAAAGAACCGAGGCTGGCTGATTGATCCTCTAGGCCCGAACCCCTGGTGGACATTGCTAGCTGCTGCCATCCCTGCTCTGCTCTGCACTATCCTCATCTTCATGGATCAACAGATCACTGGTGTTATTATTAACAGAAAGGAGCACAAGCTAAAGGTAAGGGCTAGTATGAACCCCACATGGGCATTGCCAGTGTTGAAGCAAATTGGTACACTGCTTTGATTCCCAGTGAGTTTGGGAGTTGTTGGGTTTTGTTTTTTTTTTAACACTAGAATCGCCGGGTTTATGCTACTACCTACAACCGCCAACAGTAGTCATTTTGACGGGTACATTTTAAACAGCTTCGATATGAAAATGAAACACAAACTATCAGATACAACTCAAAAGTTTTATTTTTGAACAACATATCTAACATTTGCATAGCAGAAGCATCGTATTTAAATGAAAAAATAAATATAAAAGGCTTTAGCGCATATAATGCATGACGTAAAAAAAATGAAAAACTGTAATTAAATAAACATTTCAAAAGAAGATATTGTGTAAACAGGTGTAAACTGCTACATATACCTACAAAATTGTAAAAATGAAGTAATTATTTACAAAAATAACATAAGGCTTTATTTTTAAAATTAGCGCATATAGTGCATGACGTAAAAAAAATGAAAAACTAATAAAATAAACATTTCAAAAGAAGATATTGTGTAAACAGGTGTAAATTGCTATATATATTGTGAAAACAAAGTCATTATTTACAAAAATAACATAAGGCTTTTTTTCACATTACCCTACTGCATAGCACGACTTCAAAAAAATGAAAAACTAATAAAATAAACATTTCATACACAATTGTAAAATCGAAATAATTATTTATTTAAAAAATAACATAAAAAAGAAAATAACTCGGTTCCCATTGTGTAACGTGAATGTGCATTCAGGGAAACATACTTCAAAGTAGCCCCCATATTCGCACAATCCTCACAGATGTAACGCTTATCAACTTGTCTTGTGCATTTACCACATACTGCTCTTTCACACGGCCCAGATATCAGAAGTTTTATTTTTACTGCATTTAGTTACCTGGCATTGTTTTCTGTTGCGTGTGTCACTTGATGCGCACTGTATCCAGGTTGAGCTGCGTTTCCCTGACGCTTTGCAGTTTTCTGATCGAAATGTTTCTGCCAAAGCTGCGTGGCTAGCATCATAAGAGATCTCTCCTACTGATATTTTTCCCGGTGCATTCATGCGCAGATGGTGGAAACGCTCTTCTTTGTTTACTATTGCAACCAGGCTGTTTTTTTTTTTTTTTTCTTCAACTTGACAACACATTGTCACCCAGTCTTTGACCAGCGGGGTGAGTTTCATCTTTGCACAGGTAGGGGTAGGGTCCGCTGCCAGCCAAAACTTGATCCCAAATTTGACAATAGTAATATTATAATACAGCAGACTATATATGCTCGCGTAGACAGCCAGACGGCAGTTCTGCAAGTAATTGATAGGATTACAATAGATATTTGGATAACACGTATCTAGACGTCACGAGCAATTGTCTATTCAAATACATACTGCTGTAAACTCAGTGGAGGTACAGATAACAAACTGGCTTGTATACATATAAAAATTTGCGTGTTGTAGGTTATATTATTAATAAAAGCATGTATTGTAACAAGCCGTCAAAATGACTACTTTTGGCGGTTCTAGGTAGAAATGCTCATAACTTTATTTTTGCGATTCTGACTTTCAAACGCCGTCAGTATATTTAATACATGTATTTAGGAAAAGTGAAGAACAGACTACCGAGGATTTTTAATACACACAGAGTAATTTAAATTTTAAAAGTGAAAACTGTCAAAATGACTACCATGGCAGTTCTAGTGTTAATAAATTAAAGCTTGGCACATTATGTTGAGTAAATCGCTGTTAATAAAATAAAATTCAGGGCCCTCAGTCTCATGTTTGGTAGGGTTAGGTAAATCCCCTTTTTTTGTTTTTTGATAAAATAGCATTCTTAACCCCTTAACATGCAAAATTTGTATGCTGATCTCAGAAAATGTGATGTTCAATTAAGCGTTCATCGCAGTATTTCAGCTCACATATCTACCACACAGCAAGCACCTTACCATATAATGTAGACATGGATGGATGGATGGACTTATATAGTATAATATTTTATCTGTTGAAAGTCATCTCAACAAATGTTGTCATTTTTATGTAAATTATATATTATTTAGCATCTAAGCTGTATGTGTATATGTTATATATAAAACGTATGCTGTTAAATATTTAACAGAAAGCTAGAGGTTGTATATTTAAAGAGATTTGCAACATACATGTTAGAACTGTTTTGTGTTCTCTACAGAAAGGCTGTGGGTACCATCTGGACCTGCTGTTGGTTGCTGTGATGCTGGGGATCTGCTCCATCATGGGGCTGCCCTGGTTTGTGGCGGCCACTGTCCTCTCCATCAGTCACGTCAACAGTCTGAAGGTGGAATCGGAATGCTCTGCGCCGGGGGAGCAGCCCAAGTTCCTTGGAATCCGAGAGCAGAGAATTACAGGCCTCGTGATATTTGTCCTCATGGGACTGTCTGTTTTTATGACTTCTGTTTTGAAGGTAACCACATTTCTTCACAGATCACACATTGCATACTAAAGGATTATAGTTACCCATCTTTGCAGCCTTGTGTTTTGCACAACACTTACCAAACTTTTTTTTTTTTTTTCATCAGTTTATTCCTATGCCAGTATTGTACGGCGTGTTTCTCTACATGGGCGCTTCTTCACTGAAGGGCATCCAGGTACGGCTCATTATTTCACCCGCAGTTTTAATACTATATTGGCAAACACATGCATGTCTTTAGTTAAGAGTATTTACTCTAGTCCTAGAAGTACAGGGACCTTCCCTAGGATTATGTTTTAGTTAAGTTACCTAATTACCAAAACCTGCAACATCTGCAATAAATATATCTGATGTTGTTTTTTTGGGCATTTATTAAATGTTTTGGATACTTTCTAGAATTTATCATAGGTGTTGTAACTACTTTTTAAAAGCCACTATAAAGATGGCTGCACCATGATTTAAAACCAGAGCTCTTTGAAAGAGGCTTGTTAAAGTATTTGTATGGCTGTAGTTGAGAACCACTGGAATACATCAGATCGTCAAACCACTGGGTCACAGTTTGTCTTGTAAAAAGATTTTAATTGTCTTGAGGACTGCATAGTTAATAGACATAAGGCTTCTTATTTTTCCAGTTTTTTGATCGCATAAAGCTGTTTGGCATGCCAGCAAAGCACCAGCCTGACCTGATTTACTTGAGATACGTTCCACTGTGGAAGGTGCACGTCTTCACAATCATTCAGCTCACCTGCCTTGTCCTGCTGTGGGTCATCAAAGCCTCTTCTGCTGCTGTTGTCTTTCCTATGATGGTAATTATAAGCCATGTCCCCACTGGAACGTATTAGCAGCAACTACACTTACAATTTCGCTGAGAGACTAGATCTCACACTCAATGTCAATGACATTCTAAACGTTTAAACAGGTTCTGTGTTAACAGATTAAGTACGTTAATATCTGGTTTTCAACTTTTTTTTTCATATATTTAAGTGTTCGGTGGCTACTTTTAATCAAGTTGAGAGTGTAATTTCTCTTCCATTCTTTGTATGACAGTCCCGACTCGCAAAGAGTGTGTGAGAAATACAACTAGATTAAAGGTAGCCACCGAGCACATAAACATACATTAGACTACTTCTAATGAGATTTATTTTATTAATATATTTTTTTTTTTCGTGATAATATAATTAAAACCTTTTAAGTCAAGTAGACAAATGTTTTGTCATACCCTTTTTTAATGCTGAATAAAACTGGGCTTGCACTTATGCTGCTTCTTGTGTGTATGTGTGTGTAATATATATATATATATATATATATATAATTTCAATGGAAAGATGCCATGCATTCTAAATACGGTTGAGCTAGAGGGATATAATCCCTAATATATGCCCTTAGAATCTTTGTAACCGCATCACAAAAACAAATCATACACGTTCACTCCATCAGCTATTAACAAAATGTCGTTTAAAGGAAATTTCAACCTTTTTAATAAGATGTCAATTGAGGAAGTAGTACAGAGAGAAGTCATGCACTCTGTCGGCAAACGTTCATTCGCCATCTTCATCAAGCTCTTCTGAAGGTCACGCTGCTTCTGCTGTCCAATTACAAGGCAACTTTCCTAGAAGCATTTTTATTAACTGCTCGATATCGGGAAATATTCAAATCAATTACCAAGGAAAAGACATTTTTTATTACTATTATTATTATTATTATTATTATTATTATTATTATTATTACAATTGCACAATCTTTTTTTCCGAACTTTGTCCTCAGTTTTCACGAAAGCATTTAATAACTACGCACTAATAATAGTAGTAAAAATACTACTACTACTACTACTAATAATAATAATAATAATAATAATAATACATTTTTTCACAATCTTTTATTCTCTGTTTATTCAATAAAAGTATACAGTTTTAAAAAACGCTTTTTTTGTACATTTATTTTATATAGAAGATCGTTGTTATGGAGGACTATATTTATAGAACGCTCATTTTAGAGTGTTTACAGTATGTGGAAGGATATGAAAAAAAGAAATGAAAACATAAATAAACTCAGTTAAAATCAATATAGATATAAAATTATAGATAATTGTACTGTAACATTGAAGTATATAAGCAGTAAGACCCGACACAGAGGGCATTACCAGGCATTATACGACCGTTTGGTTGTAATAGCGTCGTGCACCATTACCCAAACGGTCGTATAATGCCTGGTAATGCCCTCTGTGTCGGGTCTTATTGATTATCTATCTATCTATCTATCTATCTATCTATTTCATTCTTGTATGTACCTTATGGTCTCCACGTACCCTTTGTTGAAATGTTAATCAAGGTGATAAGAATTATATAAATGATATATAAAATGGCTATGTACTGTAAGTTTGAAACAGTTTTTAGTTCTAATGCAGCCACCTTGTGGGCAACAAATGTAATAGCACTATTAAAAAATAAATCGAGCTGAGGGGAATGAGATACCGGACATGTAATGAATGACATTCCAGATGTCTGACTTAAACTGTCCATATAACGCATCATAATGTTAAATTCATGCTATTAATAGTAAGTCGTACCTTGTGGTGAAGAAGTTGCATTTTAACCATACCACACTCTTGGTTTCAGGTCCTTGCTCTGGTGTTTATCCGGAAACTCCTGGATTTCTTCTTTACCAACCGGGAGTTGAGCTGGCTGGATGACCTCATGCCAGAAAGCAAGAAGAAGAAGGAGGATGACAAGAAGAAAAAAGAGAAGGAGGTAAACCATCCAGTAAATGAAACTGTTTAGAATGATTCCATGTAAAATCTTTCGACTCAAAGCCTCCAACTCTGGGGGAACTGAAGCCAGTCCACAGAAATGCCATTGATTGGTCAGTTCAGCTTTATCACATAGCAATGCAATTCTTGTGTCTTTATTGTTTTTCTTACATGCTGTGCTAACACATCTTAATTGCGTTACTCTTACACTGCGAACTTCTCTGAAAAGTAAAGAGCATGTAAATCACATTTATTTGTTTTTCAAACTGTGACCTTGACTGTTTTTCTGAACATTACAGACTTAAAAACATATTGTTATTAATGCTTCTCGCGCCTTAAAATGGCATTGGGTGATTTTTGAGGTCACTTGAATGATACTTTTGTTTTGTATCACATAAAACATATAGTAGCTGAATGTAAGGTTTGCATGGTAGTAGAAATCCATAGGAGGCATTGTCTCAACCATACTTTTATCAGACATTTGACCATCCATCCTAGTAACTGTTTTTTTAGCAGAATGCCTTTGAGATATTTAATTTGCGTTTACAGATTTATGTATAGTCTTAGTTATGCAACTTCAAAATCACCCCATGTCCTGTTAACTTCCTGGCTTGCTACCTGCCCTTCTCTTGTTTGCTCAGTGTTACTGACCTCAGTGTGCAACTCTCTTTGGTACATTTTGTTTGCATTAGAAAATGAAGAATGGACTTAGAGTACCAGGGGTACGTAGCTGAATTATTTCAACATATTGTCTAGATGTACTGTGTAAAATGCAGGGTGGCTATAAAGCTACTCTGCCTTTCTGTGCTGCTACTATAAAACAAAACATACAAACACAAAATAATCTCACAGCACAGCAGTGAAACCTGGCAGGTATAGGCACCAGACAAGGGGCAAGGTTCTAATAATACTTTTTCAATGAAAACAGTTGCTGTAATAATGTTCTGAGGTAATCCAATTAGTAACTCAAGCAGACCAACCTTTTAGTGATATCTAATTTTCTTTTCATGGAATAGCCTTTCATTATATCATTTAATGATAAATACCAGTATGTATATTGTTTATTAAAACAGCCGCAGACTCTAGTTTGACATTGTGTTCCTTTTCCTTTTTGAATTTAAAATTATTTTTAAGGTTTCTACTTGTAGGATTTACAGGTTTTATCAACAACCTTCAATTTAATACTATTTAAATGTCAGCGTTTTTTGATCTGATACCTTTGGTTAAAATGATGTATTAAATTTCAGATGAGCTGTAAATAGATCACCCACTACACCTCACTCGTTAAACTTGAATATCTAAACCAAAATTATGTTTAGAAGGCCATTTAGTGAGCAATTAGTTAAGTGTTTCTAAACACAATCATTGAGTTGTTATTATTATTATTATTATTATTATTATTATTATTATTATTATTATTATTTATTATTATTATTGTTAAACATTTTGGGTGGGGACAGCTTTATTGGTATTTCTCAACTGGATTTCAAACCCCATAAAAAGCAGAAGAATCTTGAACTAAACAATGAAAGTATGTTTTAAGTGTAGTATAGTAAAATGTATTAAAAACATTAGTTAATGCACATTTTATTAACTTTGTCATTTTATTGATCAATCATTTTACTGAAACATAAAGAAAGCTCTACTTTTTATAGAGCTTAATTTTAGTATTGTATTTGTTTGCAGGAAGCTGAACGAATGCTTGCTGTCGATGACGGTGAAACAGTGCAGATCCCTTTTGAGGGAGGAAACCTTTTAAAGATTCCTGTTAAAAGCCTCAAGTGCAGGTAATCCATTGCTTGTGTATTCTGTAGATCAGTGTTTCCCAAACTTTATGATTGGCAACCCAAATGAACACTGGAATAATGAACCCACGACCCAAAATTATTCACTATTTCTGTATTTTAACTAAAATACTTTTTAACCAATCAAAAAGCGACGTTTACTTTATTTGTAACTACACTATATAAGCATTCAGGCTTTGATAGTTTTACGGGTTGCTAAAATGTTTGCTTTTATCAAATTAATTGTCAAATTAAATAAAAAAAAGGTATTAAACTAACATATTGTACACTGTAAGACCTTTACAACCCTTATTTGTAACACTTTTCAAACACTGCGTTTATAATTCTAAATGTGTTTAGGATTTAAACACTTTGTGGTGTTTATTTTGTAATTTCTTGGACGGTTTATGATTTGTAACACTTTTTAAACATTTGTATGCGTTTATAACAGGGCTGGTGATTAAAATCAAAACATTAAACTTAGCAAAAACGACACAGATTAAACACATAACGTTTAACAATTATTTAGAGTTCCAAATGACTAAACGCCAGTGTTACACCTAATTACGTATAAACACTGCTGTTTAGGAATGGAACGTTTCTGTTTTACTATACACACATGCCATTTAGATATTAAACGCGTCACACGTTCGTTGGTTTTACAGTGTAATGACGAGGCGGCGGGGGGGGGGGGGGCACTTCTATGAACATTCTCTCACATGACATGCAGCCCAGGTTTTTGGGTTAAGGGTCCCCATCGCGTGGACAATGGGACCAGCCGATCGCAGACATGAATTTGTAGGAGAGCCCCCATGGGGATTAATGGACTATGTGGGAGCATTGTGATAATGGGTGGTGGGACAGGAATGCATGCCTGTGATTGGGGAAACGCGCACAACAGAGCGATATGTAAGCCTGGCAGAGGGAGGGGCTGGGTGAAGAGTGTTTTGGAGCTGTAAAGATACAAATAAGTTTCAACATCACAAAATCATTAATTAAAAATGAACAAGGCAGCTTGTCATGTCGTGGCAAGAAATTGACAGTTTTACTCCTTTTGTCTTATTTAGTTGAAAGAAAGACTCATGGTAAACAATAGTTTGTTCACAGTGCTGCCTTACATTTTATGAACTCCTTGCCGCGTCCATTTACTGTCTTTCTTCAAAATCTCCAGTTCTAGTGTTATTCAGCTTTTCTTAACAATTGAACGTCTCTCTTCTTGGAATCTTGCTGTAAAACTTATTTTCCTCAGGTTGCATATAATATCAGATTCAACTAAAGCCATACTGAAAAAATGTAATCGCACAAATTTTAACCTCCAAATCCAGTAGGTGCCTCACCTACATAGCAACGTAATAAGACGTTTAAGAACGTCTTGCTGTTTAGCTAATTGATCAGCTTTGTTCTGGAAAAACTTGTGTCATTTCCCAACGCAATCTGGATGCCTTGTCTCAAGATGCCAAGATGACCTGTTGGAACTTATTGAATAAATGTTAACGTTAAGCAAGTTTCCTGTGTAGTCAGTGCACCAGATAAGCTGCGTACTGGATGTTTTACACATTGAAAAAATATGAATTATGCTTGATATTTAAATAACATTTTAAGAATATGCATAGCAATTTTGCTGCACAGCTTGAGTTCATATGTTATCAAGCTTCTTGTACTTTATTGGAATCACGCAGTTTAAAATGCATTGTTAGTGAAATGAGTCCCGGTTGTAAAATCACCTACTCAAACAAATTTCTAACTCTCTTTTTCAGCGTAGAGATTTCCTCTTGGGTCAATGACTGAACATGTGTTTTTCTCTTTTTTTTTTTTTTTTTTCAAATGTGACATCACAAATAGCACCTGTAGCATGTCCTCATTATTCTTTGTAGTTGTAACCCAATTATTTATCTTAAACAGATCTGACAGCATAGCTTCAGACACCTGTTCCCAGGATGAGGAAGCTAAAGCGGTTTGTTTCTGTGGTGAACTTTTGATGATTTGGCCTGCTTTTGTATGAAGTTTGTTACATGGAACGTGCATGGCTCTGAAATTGTTACAGTAACAAGCTGCCATTAGAAGTGGTTCTCTGTTCTTAAAACAGTATATGATCAAGACCCTAGTACCACGGGTAAAACATTCAAACACATCATATTCTTTACACATCGCGCCAGTGAGGCACAATTGCATATACAGGTATTTAAACAAAAGAGGCGCGCAGATACAGAAACCTACAGTAATAACCGTCCTTTACTTCATTCATAAAAAACGGGACATATGTGCTTATTTTCCACATTGACCATTTTTCATATTTAACCCTTTGCAGTCCATTTATTAATTGAGCGTCAGGCACGTCAGGTCTAATTTTTTTTCACACACGCAGTTAATTTCAGACGTGCTGTTTAAAAGTTTTTTTTTTCACAGTCAAACGGGTTTAAATGGCCCTGCATATCAACAAAGCACTCACTAGGCATCTCCAGCCCTGCCCCACCCTTTCGTTCGCTATCGCTTTCACCTATGTAAGAAATAAATAATAATAAAAGTAATAGTCGTACATACCAATCAATCATCTCCTGATCACTCGTGTTATCACCAAACTCCTCAATAATGCGATCCAAGTCATTATTTTATTACTATAACATCTGAAAAAATCTTTGCTAATGTCCGTGATACTCTCTGTGCGCTGACGCACTCAGCCAGCTTGTTTACTATGACCGCCCCGTTATCTGATACCACGGCCATGTATGGCTATTTATGAGATGCGCCTTTATTTTATTTTTATTTATTTTATTTTTTTTCCCCCCGACTTGTCTTGGCTCCTGTCGCTCCCACTCGGCAATTGAATGCTTTTCTCGGCTTTTTCCGGAGAACAAACGACTAGAAACCTGTTTTTTGCATTGCTATAATGTCAGACCCAGTCCGACAAAGGATCTGAGAGGAATAATTGCAATGTCAGACCCAGTCCGACAATGGACCGCAAAGGGTTAAAGCGGTAAATTGTTTGCACGCGTACACACATATACAGTACTATACAGCTTGCACGGTTATATTGTACAATACAAAATGTATCCGTAAGATGCAAGAAGTTAGACAACTTAGGCATGGGTATGTGCAAAACAAATGACAAACCTTTTTTTTTTTTTTTTGCATTTTTTATGGCAGTAATTAAGTGGATGTTGCTTTCGTGTGTTCAATATAGTAATGAAAACTAATGAAAATGCATCTGCTAAGCTGTGGGGTTTGTGTTTGTTCTTTAGCTCTGATCCTTCTGTTGTAAACATATCTGATGAAATGGCCAAAACTGCTGTGTGGAAGGCTGTTGCCATGCCTGCTGACAATGCCAAAGCAATGAAACCTAGCTCAAGGTAGTTATGATTTGTTTACATACTGATTTTGTAGCAATTAATTCTTATTTTTATCTGGGCTGTCAAAGATTCTCTTGAGTTTTAAAAACATGAAAAACACTTGTTTTTTATAGTCTGATATTTAACCATTAACATATTCAGAGGTTGGACATATACAAAGAAAAACACCTGCAATAGCACTTTGAATTGAATGTAGGGCTGTAAGCTCGCTGATTCCATTAGACAGTCACCTGGAGTAGGTGAAAAGTCTGTTCTCCAGAAGGTCTATGCATGGAGTCTGTTCCTTGTGAAACGTCAGTAATCTGTGCAGTCCTGGATGAAGAAGCTTCTGCTACTTCAGCTCCTGTCTGCTCTGTCAAATTCATTGTAATTGAAACTTTGGCTTGCAACAGGGTGATGCAGCTTATATATTTTACAGAATACATGAAAGGGATCAATTTACATAACAAATTAATTCATCAGATGTGCTATGCTACATTTTGCAGATGTTGAACCTTTTTTTTATATTCCTGTGTGTGTGTGCGTGTGTGTGTGTGTGTGATACGATAGATATTAACAATTTTAAACCCCAGTTAAGCTGCTACTAAAATTGTCCTAGATAATTACCTTAAACAACCATCAGTAGTGTTAAGTATTTTACCTGTGGAGGCCTTCTCTCTTCCTTCAGTTTGCCCTTTTTTAAGACGAAGAAAGACGTTAATCTACATGCATGTGTGTTTTTTTTTGTTTTTTTTTTACTGACAGCCCTGAGAAGACGGCATGTATTAAAATCAACATTGAAGATGCACAGGGAGGGAAGGAAGCTGATTCCGAAACATCCCTTTAGGACTCTGAAGCATGAAACATTTGTTTGAAAGCCGCGACTTGAACAGCATCTTGGCCTCAATTCCATGTACAAAGGACCTGATATAGAGAATTCAAGCCAATGGCTTTTTTTTAATTTTATTTATTATTTTGAAAGCCACCCTCCAACCTGATGTTACAAATTAACTTCAACCTAGGTAATCAATTAGCTAATCCTGCATAAGAAAGCAAAACAAAACTGAACAATAGATCTATTGTTACAGTTAAATTCGTACAATTTAAATATGTATTATAGATAGATAGATAAATCGAGAGAGGTCAGAATCAAAGTGGAGTTTTCTTTTAAAGCGGGTGCATCATCTGGTCATTTAACCCTTCAAAATTCATTTTTAGGGGGTAAATGTATTCTTTCAGTGCATTACACTGAACTATGATAGTTTTCAACAATATAGCAATATCTCAAAGATTTGCCCACTGTAATTACAAACGCCTCATTTAGAAAAGGATGCGTTTTGTTTTGCCTTATTTAAAACAAAAAAAAAAGAGAGAATACATGTTGCCATTTTTTTTTTTTATGCTGCTGTGTTGTGAAACCAACATTTTTTGCAATAGGTTTTGGGGTTACATTGCCTGGTAAGGTGCAACATGAAGACTATATGTACAGTGCCTTGCATAAGTATTCACCCCCCTTGGACTTTTCCACATTTTGTAGTGTTACAACCTGGAATTAAAATGGATTTAATTGGGATTTTTACCATTTGATTTACACAACATACTTAACACTTTGAAGGTGCAAAATATTTTTTATTGTGACACAAAAGTTAATTAAACAAAAAAAAAAGACATTTGTTGGTTGCATAAGTATTCACCCCCCTACTTGGTAGAAGCATCTTTGGCAGCAATTACAGCTGTGAGTCTTTTTGGGTAAGTCTCTACCAGCTTTGCACATCTGGATCCTGCAATTTTTGCCCATTCTTCTTGGCAAAATTGCTCAAGCTCTGTCAAGTTGGATGGGGACCGTTGGTGAACAGCAATTTTCGAGTCTTGCCACAGATTCTTTGACTGGGCCATTCTAAGACATTCAGGCTCTTGTTTTTAAACCACTCCAGTGTAGCTTTGACTGTGTGTTTAGGGTCATTATCCTGCTGGAAGGTGAACCTCTGCCCCAGTCCCAGGTCTCTTGCAGACTGAAACAGGTTTTCCTCTAGAATTTCCCTGTATTTGGCTCCATCCATCTTGCCCTCAATCCTGACCAGTTTCCCAGTCCCTGCCAATGAAAAGCATCCCCATAACATGATGCTGTCACCACCATGCTTCACCGTGGGGATGGTGTTCTCAGGGTGATGAGCAGTGTTGGCTTTGCGCCACACATAGCGTTTTGCGCTAAGGCCAAAAAGTTCAGTTTTGGTCTCATCAGACCAGAGAACCTTTTTCCACATGTTTGCTGTGTCTCCCACATGCCTTTTGGCAAAATCCAAACGGGAATTCCAGGTTGTAACACTACAAAATGTGGAAAAGTCCAAGGGGGGTGAATACTTATGCAAGGCACTGTATTTGCTGGAAGGTCAGTCTTCTAAAAACTGTCAGTAAGTGTATGGTGTGTGAGCTTTTGTACATAATGGAAAGGAGGTTCTGATTATCATCACCACAATGTTTTGTTTTTCAAGGCAGATTAGAAGATATTTTCTTGTGCTAAATATATAAAATACAGCTTTACATTTATTAGTGCAACTACATTACAGGTCATTTTCTAATGCCAAAGTCTTTTTTGCAGTAAACAAAAACAAACCATAAAATTTAAATAGTTTCTACATTTTCTTCTACATTTACACCCAGCAATAGGTTTTTAAGTGTTTTTGTTTAGTTTGTGTTATCTTTGTGCGTGTTCTATCTTTTCATGAATATGTATTTTTTGTTTAAATCAACTGACTTCTGATAAATACCTATAGCTTTTTTTATTGTAATTTTAGAATAACCTCCCTTCATAATATTACAATACATAAGAAATAAGTGTGAGTATCCAATACAGTAGACTCCCATCTATCATCATGTAAGTTTCTGCCAACTCCACACCTGTTTGCCCTCTACCATAATCATTGTAATTGAAACTGCTTTTCATATAGAACCACACAAAAATGCATTCTGAGATATTAGTAAACTTGTTTTTTTTAGGAGTGCACACTTAGTTTTTGCACGACAGTTTGACAAAGTTGTTTAGAGCAGTTTTGACCTGTAATGTACTGTAGTTAAAGGGTACATAAGGACCTTTTTATTTTATTGTGTTCCATGTTCCCATGTGTTGCTACAACTGTTTACGTAAGGTGTGTGTATTGTTTTAATTTTTTTTATATATTTTGACCACTTTAAGTGTTGACCACTTTAAGTGTTAATCCTTCTTTTCTCTCTCTAACCATCTCTATCAACACATCAATCAATTTCGTGATGCACTGTCACCTGATTTGTTGACCAATCTATCCTGCCTCTATAAAACACTCCCGTTTCTGGCAATCTCTCTCTTTTTGAGCTTTGTTTGTTCCCATCATCCTCCCGTTCATCTCCTAAACTTTCCTATTTTCTTATTTCCTATACAGAGCCCTGCACCGAGTCTCCGCTGGGGGGACGGGAGACATTATGTACACTATTCTTCTAGGTTTCCATCGATGCTGGACCTTTACTCTCTCAAACTTTGTAATTATACTAACTATTAATTATAATGATCTGTTTCCTTAGAGCCCCCTCTTAGTGCCGTTGCTGTGTAATCATAATGGCCTCTCTATCTTATTTTCTTCCTTCAAGGTCTTGATCACAAGTACGTTCGGCCCCGTTGAGTCGGGGCCATTCTCCTCCCCCCTGTGGGTTTGCATCCGCATCCAAGCCGTCGCTGCGGCTCTCCTGTGAGTAGGCAACTTTGTTTTCCAGGTCTCGGGGGTCATCCGACCAGTCTTCAGTCACCAAGATTCCTGATCACGAGACGAAGACTTGCTTTCCTATCCACTTTTCCCCCTTCAAGTAAATAGCGCTCATCAAGCCTGCTATAAATAACTCTCTACATGTTTCACTGATTCTCCGTGAAACTTTTACATTGCATTCCCTGCCTCAAGATGGCTTCCCATGTACCCGCATGGACCTCTCAGAACTACATTTCCCATCATCCTCCTGCTCACTGGTAAAGCCATCTGTTACATAAATGAACATGAGGATGATGGGAAATGTAGTTCTGAGAGGTCCATGCAGGTACATAGTGAGCCATCTTGAGGCAGGGAATGCAATTTAAAAGTTTGAAAATGTGGTCAAAATGTAAAAAAATAAAAATAAATAAAACAATACACACACCTTACATAAACAGTTGTAGCAACACATGGGAACATGTAACACAATAAAATAAAAAGGTCCTTATGTACCCTTTAAATGGAAGCTGGTATTAGACCTTTACCATACTGTTCTCTACCTTTTTAGTTTATACTTTTCTTTTTAATTAGGTTACAATAGCCATACTTTATAAAGTGTAATTATTTTGAGTGGAGTAGTTTTACAGTGCTAAAATTTACAAAACTTTTACATTTAAATGTGATTTATTTTATATTATATTTTTTATGTTTTTTTTTGTTGTTTATATTATGCATCTTATTTATTTTAAATAGTTGATGATTTTATGTTTATGCCATATGTTATTCTGAGAAATTAAAAAAAAAAAACTGCATCATTTATTCATTTCGTTTTATCATATTTCTAGTACTTTTATCCCTGCACTTTTTAGATATGTTTACCATGACTTCATTGAGATAGATATGTGACTTTGTTTTATTATATGAATAGCATCATCTCAGGAAACTTCCATTCTGCACAGTAGAATGACACAGTTTACCCAGAATTAATACTTGCATGGTCAAGTGATGTTTTTTTTCACATTTATATTCAGTTTGTACTTAAACCATTGATATTTATTACATTAAATACTCTTTTGTATTGATTTTACCAAATGCTAATTTCAAGGATGTCGCCAAAAAGTATGCATGAATACTGAGAGAAAGTGATGTTCACCAGTACAATATCCTCCGTTTTTTCCAACCTGTAGGCTTTTTTCAGACCCTTGGACCTGCTATGGGTGGATATAATAGAATTATGCATTGTCAAATTGTGTATACAATAATAATACTAAATAAATATATATGGGCTACTGACTGTGAAATATTTTGTGACACCAACCCAATGACTAGTTCTGGTCGTATTTGTTTTATTCAGTCCATACTGTTAGTTAAAAAATAGAAATATTTAGCCATTCTTAATAAATACTTGGTTAAACATAATTTTAAATACTGTGAAAAAGTGTTTTAATTTTTTTTTGTTTGTTTTTTTTGGAGCAGTATTTAAAGAATGATGGCTATTACAAAAAAAAGCAGTGTCTGCACAGTGCACATGTCTTCCCTCAGTTAGCACCTCCAATCACAGAACAAATAGTTCATTTTGTTTTTTTAAGTGCTGATTTTGTAAGAGTAGTAGCGGTTTTGCTTCTTTTTGTATTGATGTGAAGAGATGTAACATTCATTCAGTTGTTTAGAAAGTGTTCTAGCTGTAGTCTACTGCCTTTTGATATTTGTTTGATAAATAACTAGAAAATCCTTATTTTTTGTAATGTAATTGAAATCTGTTAATGAAAGCAATAAAATGTATTATATTATGACTGCCGTTGTTGTTTATGTAGTTTTCAAACACATCTGTGCATTGTTAAGAAAAGTTTCAAAAGACCAATTTTGAAACTTAGATTTGGGAGGAAGGACTGCCCCTTGCACACAACACCAAATTTTAACCATTTTGATTAATAAGCATCACTCTGTCATGTCGTCCTCCATCGCCCCCCCCCCCACAATCTCTGTCCTTGGTCTAATCTATTATGAGGATATTATGAGTGGTCTGAGGCAAATGTGTTGTCTTTCAAATAACGTTAATTGTATTTCATTCTGTGTTGAATGGCTTTTTACCATCTGACCCCATGTGAAATTACCATTTTTAGTCACAAGTTGTTTCCATAACAGTTTAGAGCACAGGACACAATAGGTCTGTCCAAATTGTAACTGAACCCTTCAATAAGAGTCAATGTACTGCATTTCTGTATTAAACTGTTTATTTGCAAGACGCAAAGGCACAAAACATCCCATTGTGTTCAGGGTCGGGTTGACTCTCCTGATGCACCCAATTGTTTTTTTGTTTTTTTAATTAAGCTTTATCACGCAACACTCTTAAAATCAGGCATCAGGGAGATTTTTTTTTTTTAAACTCCCAACACATAATTTTGTTAACTGGAGAGTTGAACAAAAGTTCATATGCATTTTTGCACAGTGAAAAACACAAATTTTTAAACACAACAAATATGTTTTGTTCATTTCATTTTAGTTTTGATAAGGTAATAATAATGCATTTACTTATAAAACAAATGTTGTCTTTGTATTTCTCTTTTGTACCTTGTGTGACACAACTTAGCATGTGTTGATTAAAGTTATTTCTCATATAAAACACTCATGATAATGACTTCAGAGATAATTGCTGCAGAAGCAAAAATGAGGTTGCTCTGGGTTGTCAGAGCTTATTACTGCCAAAATGTTCTCCTTGGCTCCACTCCCCAGAGGTTAAGCCCCACCTAGGAATTATTTCTGGAGCCGCCCCTGGCCTTTATACTGGCATTTACTTTGGCTTTCAAGACACCAAGTGTACCGTCATATAAGAATGATTGAAATTACCCTCATTTGAGAGAGTTTTCTCCATTTTTAATGAGTTGTTCTTCCCTTTAAAAAAAAAAAAAGTGAGCGCCTACAACATGGAAAGCGCCATGATTGGAACCAGGTAGCAATAATCTCTAAGGTTCAAAAACAGTTCTCTTTACATGACCTTTGAACTCTGATAATGTCACGTGATCATACTACCCAACACTGACATATTAAATAAAAAACACAGATCTTGTTCAATGTACTGATACCACTTTGTGTTACTCCAATGTGTAAAACTCCAGCTGTTGTTAAAATATTAATTTCAAGTAAGTTACATGAAAAACGTCCTGTATTTATTTTGATCAGATGATAGCCCAAGATGGCTGTAGCAGGTTTAACACCTAAACCGCTGCGGTTATACTCATACCTAAAACTGGCGCCGGCAGTCATTATGACGGTTACATTTTAAACAACATCAATATTGAAATGAAAGTCAAACTATCGGATACAACTCAAAAGTTTTATTCAAGCATGACATATCAAACATCTGCACAACCGAAGTGCAGTTTTTAACACTAGAACCACGTTTATGACTTTTCCTTTATACATGTATTAAATACCCTGATGGCATTTGAAAGGTAGGATTACAAAAATAACGAAGTTATAATCCGGCCCACCTAGAACCGCCAAAGCAGGTGACATTGGTTTTATGTTGGGAAATATTTTTAAGAAAAATAAAAAACTGCCTCACCCTGTCTGATGCGCCTGCCTGCGTTAACCGAGATCGCTACAATACATTAAGAACAATTGTTAGAGTATTCAAAACTTTTCAGTCTTGAATTGCAACCCTAACTGTAATTAAGCTGATAATTTAAAAAAGAGACATCAATTTACATATTTTTAAATGAAGCAGTTGCTTTAATTAATAAGACATAAATATACACATATTTTCAATAATAGACATTGTATTATTAATAATAGACACTTAATAATGCGTAAACAATACATATAAGGAGAAAGGATATGAGACTTCAAGTTCAACCTATGACAAGCTTCTTAAAGGAATACATATTTTCAAATGAAGCAGTTGCTATTAATTAATAGATACAGACAATAAATAGACAATGTAGTTTTAATAATGGACACTGTATTTTTAATAATAAGGCATACTTGCACCTTTAGTATCCATGTTAATTTTCATTTTATGTATTGCTCTATTTTCTTCCAAACAGTTTATATTTATCACAATTCAAATCATCAGACATTATGTCAATTCATACAGATAAACATTAAAAACAGATTTATACAATAGATGCCGCTTACTAGCAACTCTGATAAAGACAACTTTTGGTTATTAAGATTTTTACAGGAATCAATCCTATCCTATGGTTTTTCGCTTATTGACAACTTTCAGATAATGACAACTTTTTTTATGGCTACCAACAGCATCTACTGTATCAAACCACGCCCCAGTCTTGACTGGTCATGAATATGCATGACAGTGGCAATTTCTGACAGCACTTCGGCGATAAAGAGCTTTTGTCAGGCCAGGTGAAAACATGTCTCTAAATAAATCTAGGTGAATTGTGTTTAAAAATGCAATCGTTTTAAAAAAAGAGGAGGCTTGGAATAGGAAATGAGGCCGACTTTACATTATATAGATAGGGGAAAAGTCGCTACCATAACTCTTTGGATTCCCATGATGCACCGCTTAGTCACGGACGGAAGTTCCGGCGGAGTTGA
Source organism: Acipenser ruthenus (assembly GCF_902713425.1). NCBI lineage: Eukaryota > Metazoa > Chordata > Actinopteri > Acipenseriformes > Acipenseridae > Acipenser > Acipenser ruthenus. The sequence goes on along the minus strand of NC_081191.1, from coordinate 37,898,746 downwards.
CCATCTTGTGCATAGAGAAGATCTTTGACAACACTGACAAGATCTGCAGGCAGATAAGCTGGCTGGCAGGGCCTTTAAAGAAACTCCGGGGATGTTGGGCTGGGGAGATTAAAATTAAAGGTAATTAAGTACCCGCTATTACTTAAAGGTTACCGTTGTTTGATGGTCTGTATCGTGTCTGTCGGTTTGAACTCAAAATGTCATTGTGGGCGGTGGCGGTGGGGGGTTATGTTTTGGGGTCGGCCAGCCCTAGTACAGCTCCGCTTTATGCAGCTAGCAGCTAAGTACCCGTATATTACATTAGACATTATTTGTAACTTTGTATGTTTTTTTTATATATATATATATATATATATATATATATATATATATATATATATATATATATATAAATAAATAATACTACAAAATACTACAGTGCGTTTTATTTGTATTAAAATGTTTGCCGTGGTGAATGTAAATTGCCAATGTTTTACCGTAATTACCATAAAAATGTGGTACCTGGGTTGACTGAAAACCAGTTCTGCACATGCCATGCTGTCATGCCAAGCTAATTTGGTGATCAACATTAACAGCTGTTTATCTGTTTATTTGTCTACCATAGCCAAGAGCACAATCACACTGGTTTGTTATTTATCATTGTTGCCCATTAAGCACAGACACGTTGCACAGCTCCTGTCAGTTTAACAGAGAAAATATTGTTACCGTTATGTCACTGCATTTTTAAGCCTATATATATATATATATATATATATATATATATATATATATATATATATATATATATATATATATCTCTATATCTATATATATATATATCTCTATATCTGGAATACAATAGGCTTGTATTATTTATTTTTTTTCTAGACCACTACAGTAGTAGCTGGTGTTATACAACCAAGATAATAACCCGTTTGTTGTTTGTGTTCTTGATCTCACCGTTTGTGCCATTTTCCATTCTCCTTCAACAAAAGGTGAGGTTGGTGTAATCTGTGGAATACAATAGGCTTGTATTCAATACAGAATGTATCCATTTGCTCGATACCCTTGTAATTAGTGCTGGGCCAAATATCCGAATATTCGAACAAATGTGTTTTGACTTGTATTCGGATACAAAAATCAGATGCTCGTATTCGCTAGAAATGACAAAAATACCTTGCACTTATTTACCACCTCACCAGAAGTTGCGCAAAAGTTTAAAAAGACTGGCAAATGAAAAATAAGTCTGTGATATGTGAGATTAATTTATATATAAAAAAACAAAAAAAAAAACACACAGGATCAACACAGCAGCTCTTGAGCCTCTATTTAGAAGTTTTAGACAGCAAAAAGTAAACAAACCAGATTTTTGACCCAGATGGCTCTATGGAAAGCCATCTGGGTCAAAAATGCATCTTGCTGCTTTAGAGCGAGACAGAATCTCATGAGACAGAAAAAAGGCAAGCATGTCATTCTGAAATGCCTCGCGTAAAGAGTACCCAACTTCCTGGAAATGTTGTAAAGTGATTTTTATACAGATTGTATATATTATATATTTTTTGTTGAGACTTTGTTATGTGGAATGTAATAAATGACAACCAAAACGGTCAGTTTTTTTCCCCTTTGTTTTACAACGCCATTTCCACGTTTGTTTAAAGTTAAATTTTAGTTTTTGTTAGCTTGTTCAGCTACAAAAAGGCACAAGTAAACCTCATGTTATTTATGAAAATGTGGCTTTGGCCACTGTTTACTGTGAAGAAATGGAATAAATACATAAAATGAGGTGTCAACTTTATGTACTATTTATTTCGGGAACCAACAAAACAACGTTTAACTTGAACTGCTATATGGCATCCTTTGTTTTGTAGTTAATTCCACTGGGGTAAAGTAGCCTAAGTCCTACACAACGTATTCTTTACACAACATATTCTTTACTCCTGGGATATTTTTCTACTTTAATGTGTTACATATTGTAACGTCTTGCTGTAAAATAAAGGCGCACACACGGGCCACGCCCCCCTGACTCAGCTGCTATGCTGTCCCTGCCTGCGTTCAGAGCAATATAATGGCTTTTGTTACTTTTTAATAGGGGTATATTTTCTTGGCCGATACAGATAGCCGATACCAATAATAAATAGACAGTGCAGGTAAACTACTAGTACAAGACATGGGGCCTATATTTAAACTGTTTTATAATTACAAATGTTAAACAATTAACAGATATTGTTTACTTCTTGTATTTATGACAAACTAATACAGAGAATAACATAGTATTATATTGTGTGCTTGTCAGCAATGTATACATTTGTTTTACAACAGTCACACAAAAATAACACTTTGCATTTGTACTAGTAAACACACTTCTTTTATAGCCACATTGCTTTTTATAACTGATCTATACTGTACAGTAGAAAAAAAAATTAGCCTACGCAATGTCAACTACATTGACAACTACACTTATTTTAAGCATATACTGCTTAAATGCAGCCCAACTTAAATTGTTCACTTAATCAAAAACAAAGAGAGGTCATGAAAATATCCAGTTACAAAATTCAGTCAAGCTTGAATTTGTTACTAAACAAGACGGCACCATAATCAAGTCCAGCTTCAAAATGCCGAATAATAGGCAACCAATCCAGATTAAGATAAACAAACAGAGCAAGATAAACACAAATTACAAAAGGTTCCCACTTAACGTTTAGAGAGCCCACAACTCCTTGGAAGTTAGGGAGATTGTTGTTGTTGCTGCTGTAGTCTTGGTTTTAAAAAAGTGCTTTTCAGCGAAACTGTTTACGTTCAAGTATTTGATCAAGTGAGCTATGGAGGAGGACCTGAGGTGATGCCAAGCTGCCAAAGAGAGAGACGGAGCAGAGACCTCGCACAGGCAGTTTTGTAACTAACTGCACATTGAACAATGATTTGTCTGGTTAATACTATTTTCTTACGAATACTGTTAGTGAATGTTAGTCTGGTAACTGTATAGGCTACATGTACACTAAACTATGAATAATACTAATGATGATGATAATAATAATAACAACTTAAACTATCAATGTTATTTAGGATTCAACCTATTTTTTTATGCATCAGAATAATATTCTACTCAGCAGTTCATCGTTGGATTTAATGTAGCATCAAGTCTGTTCTGCACACAACTTACTATCCTATTGCCTTCAGATATTTAAAAAAAAAATCAAAAACGCTGCTATTTTGAGACGTATTTACTGCATTTTGGTCGCACGTTACACATCGCTGGGAAAATGAGTGTCTCTGTGTTTGTGTCATTAGTAAGCGCGTCTGACCAACCATTAAATTCTGTGCTGGAAGAAATTCAAGCATGAATATCGGTGTACATTGTCTGCTAAAATAACACTGCCAATAGCCGATTGTGGTTTTTTCCCTTATACCGATGCCATGCCGATACGCTACCGATTATCGGTGCACCACTACTTTTTAAAAATGAACGACTATCCAAACAAATTTAAATTATGAGTGAATATCCGAACATGAAAGTCACGTGTTCGTCTCAGCACTACTTGTAATACCCTATATAAAAAGCTGTGTTCTTTTATTTTCAGATGTCAAATGTGCATGTGTTGAGTTGTTTCACATGTGCAACACTGAGTTACTGTGCTGTAAAGAAAGGATAAATAATTATGGCCCACCCTATGTCCAACATTACACAAACTGCAACTGTAGGGGTTTATCCAGGGTAAAAATGCTTAATGGAAGAAGGCACATTCTTGTAATAGATGTATTATTATATATAACATGAGCCAGATTGCTGTTCCTCACAGGGGATACTGGAAAATCATAAATATTTACGACCAAAATATTTGTCAATCACACCCATAAACCCTATTTTGCTCCAGAAATGTTGGTGACCTGTTGCAATATATGAAGTATGTTTGTTAATTTGATATTCATACCAAAAATGTTTGCAGTGTTTTTTTTTTTCATATGCGAAAAACGCATTATTTTTATGGCTTTATAGTATATGGTACATAAAAAAAATCATAACCTGGCTTCTGATATTTATATGTTTTAGTGCTGGGATGAACACGGAATTTTCATGTTCGGATATTCGCTCATAATTTAAATATTAGTTCAGATAATCGTTTTTTTAAAGTAATAAAATCTATTATATTGCTCAGAATGCATGCAGAGACAGCATGGCAGCGTGGCCCCTGTGTGTGTGCCTTTATTTTACAGCAAGACCTTACACTATGTAACACGTTAAAATAGAAAAATATCCCAGAACTAAAGAGTATGTTGTGTAGGCCTTACTTTACCCCAGTGAATTAACTACAAAACAAAGGATGCCAAATAGCAGTTCAATTTAAATGTTTTTTTTATTCACAAAATAGTACATAAAGTTGACAACACTTTTTTTTTTTCATTCCTTGCCTTTGCTTTTTCTTTACAGTAAACCGTGGCCATCGACACGTTTTCATAAAATAATAACATGAGGTTTACTTGTGCCTATTTGTAGCTGAACAAGAAAACAAAAACTGAAATTTAACTTCAAATAAAACAAACGTGGAAATGGCATTGTAAAATGAAGGGGGGGAAAAAACTCACTGTTTTGGTTCTCGTTTTTTACATTCCACATTACAAAAGTCGCAACAAAATATGTATAATATATACAGTCTATCTAAAAATCACTACACAACATTCAGTAACTTGGGTACTGTTTAAATGAGGCATTTCAGAATGATGTGCTTGCCTTTTTTCTCTCACATGAGATTCTTGCTCGCTCTAAATCAGCACAACACATTTTTGTCCCAGGTGGCTTTCCATAGAGATCACTATGCGTGCACGCACATAATCTGGTTTGTTTTCTTTTTGCTGTCTATATTAATCTCACATATCACACAGATCTCTTTTTCATTTGCCATTTTTTTAAACTGTCGTGGTGTGACGGTAAATAAGTGCAAGATATTTTTGTCATTTGTAGCGAAAATTAACATCTGATTTTTGTATCCGAATACATGGCAAAAAATATTCATTTGAATATTCAGTTATTTGTCCCAGCACTAATATATATGCACACCCTTTTTTTTATGCCACAGGTGTCCCATTTTCATATCTCCTTTAAAAGTTAAAAAAAGGGAATTATTGATATGTGGTGTTTTTATTTGTTAAAAATCAGGGTTCACATGCAAAGTATAGCTGTGTATCATGTCAGTCACTGAGTGGTAAAGGTACGTTTAAATTACGGAATTTGCCTCATTCTGTATCTTGCAGAAATTTTCCAGTGGCACTTGCTACACCCACACAGTTTGTGTTTGCCAGAGCCTGGAAGAAAACCTCTGAAAAAAAACATTGATAAACATTCCTCACACAAGATTTGTAAAAAGAACTGTCTTCTGCAACATCTCAGCATTCACAGTGCGACAGGATTGTTGGGCAAGGCGTTCCAGCGCATAAACTGCTTCAGGGAGTCCAGATCCATCTTGCAACTAAAACTGGAAAGTGTGTGGGAACAGGTCCAAATTGTGTTTTGGTGAGCCTTATCCACCTTTGCATGAAAAGACTGTCGTCATTATTATGAAACATGGACCAAAGTGCAGTTGACAGTCCAGTGACCTTAGTCATCAAGGCTCCAAACCAAAAATACGATGATCAGACTATAAAGTGTTTTTTGAACTGGACAGTCGAAAAATTGAAAACACACCTTTCAGATGTGTATCCAAGCAAGCCGGTAAGTAGCTGCTCTAAATACAATGCTGAATATTGAATTGTGTCATGGCATTCACTGTAGTACACAGTATCCATCAACTGTAGCTTTTTTTTTTTTTTTTAAAGGGAGAAGGTGAAATCATCACACAAGAACATAAGAACAATGCTGTATCTCTTTGCCATTTAATTAGAAAAATATAAACAATTTCTTTCATGCAGGTTTTTTTGTTTTAATTGATTTAAATTTACTTTAGACATCAGCCAATGGCATTCTTGTTGGTCCATATTGCCAGCAAGCAGGGTTACTCCCAAACAAGCAGAATGTCCAAATCTTTGGAGCACAGACTTCAAACCTCCCAGAACCAAATAAATATCAATTATAATTAACAAAAGACAAAAGTTATCAGCTAGTCTTAATATTTCTATTTCACTTCAAATCTGATTAGAGATTCGATTAGCTGTGTAAAAAATAGCTACTGTAGGAGGGGGTTTGTGGCAGTAGCTGATGCTAACGCTGACATGAGAATGTGTTCCTTTTGGGTTTTCTTTAGGCACACATTTTGTCCATGTGCTAGGATTAACCAAAAATGTGTTTCTGAATCGTAGCTTATCAAATCTTAAAAAGTGACCTCTATAGCCATGGGTCAGACAACATCCAAATCTGAAAAGCAAAATGAAATTATTTGTCTTGACTTAATATAATACTGCAGTGCTTTAAAATACATCTCATGCCTCAGATTTAGCTTTTGTGTGTTGGGGACCTATTGGTTGTTTATTCATAGTAAATGTTCCATTCACATTGTATGTTTGCAGCTAGACCACTGGAATGAGTTTCAGATGCAACACGGGAAGTGATTAGGTGGAAGCAGCAGCATATTTCATCTATAGCGTTATATTTGAAATATCTCCAGATTCTACTAATTGAAGTTATAAAACAAAATATCATAAGAAAAAAGGGGGAGTAGTGATCATATTGCTAGTGCTAATAATAGGTAAGGAAGTGCCTTTTTAAACCCTTAATTCACACTTCTTTAAGAACTTTATTGAGGATCATTGGGCCTTTCCCTATTAGAAATGGCATCTATATTTAAATCTATACATTAAATCTATACAATACTTAACATGCAGTTTTTTATCTTGGTGGTAACTTAATGATTACAGCTATGGACAAAGGTTTTGCATCATCTAGAATTTTAGGATGGAGACAATTAATTAAAAAACAAACAAACAAACAAAAAAACTATATATACATAATTAAGATATTTTATTTAACATCATGCAATAAAGAAAACTACAAAAAATAATCACAAAGTCTACTGGAAGCCATAATAGTAGTACAGTTTTTCATGTTTGATTTCAAAATGTCACATTTTTCAGTTTTTTATTAAGTATATGGAAAACTACAAAGCGGTATGTAATTCAATATGATAACGGAATATTATTTAGCAGGTTTCATTCTACTTTATGAAGCAAAATTTGTTCTTTCTATAGGGTGATGCAAAACTTTTGGCAATAAAACACGTAGGAGTCATTTAAATACAACCACGCGCCATTTCCTCAGTACATGTGATGGAAGAACATCCTATGTGGACCTGATTTGGAAGCTGATGCTCCTCTGTTCCATTGTTCCCAGGTCTCGCCAGCCAATCTTTCACTGTTCCACATTCACTCATCTCCTCCATTCTCCCTGCTTAGCCTGGGACACTACCTTGACACCTCATCCTCTCTTCCTGCTTTTGCACTAAAGTAACTACCAACTTCCTCCTTTCAGCTGGTGCTGCTTTGTGTCTCTCGGGGGAGCCGAACTGAGACCAAGGCCCCTTCTTCCCTGTTGTACTCGTCCCATGATATCACTGATACGAAGGACAGCCTTTGCATCTTCTACCACATCCTTTGCTGCCGACTTTCTTAGTTCTCACTACTGGTGCTACCTCCCTTACACACTCGTCTCGGGATTCCATCAGTGTCATTTCCAGCTGAATGTTAATGCACTTGAATTCCTCAGAGCTGAGACCGGCAGCTGCAGTTAATCTATATTATATTATTTAAATCCCACCGTACCACCTCGCAAGGCTCTTTACTGGCTTGTCTGACACTTGGAATGTCCTCACCATCAATGTAGAACACCTTATCCACTACTTTGCCTTTGATTGAGATGGTCTTCGACGTGGTGATGGTGAGCTTGAATTGCTATGTGCCCATCTGATGTTATCTGCTAGTTTGCCGAATAACTGATTTGTGCGAGGTACAGGTGTAGTCATGGTAGTCATGTTGTCCATGTATGCTCTAATACCTCTGTGCCACTGTACAACCGTGCCGCGCCGGGGCCGTACTGAGCCCTGTTAAGGAGAGCCTCGATTGTTTTTCCACTGCAGAGCTGAGCCCTGCTACTGACATCACACACAGCGAAAGACAGTTGTTATTAATTAACTCAGCTTGCCAAAAGATGCACAAACAAATGGTGTTCAAAAATTAATAGACCAACGGTACAGGTGTATCTTGTATCGCTATATTTTGTAAATATATTTAGGAATTTCTTTGTAATCCCCAAATTTTACTGACTATATCGCAATGAGAGCCGTTTGGTTCTCACTCAGCTCGACAGATAGCCAGTGGAGAACCACCGTTACCCATATTGTACAGAGCCCTCACGGGTCGGCGGTCCAAGTGGAGATGCCCTAATAATGACTTCCATTGCCATGGGGAAGGCTAGTGGAGATATGGAGCAACCTACTATGATTCCGACTTCGGAAAACTGCAAAGTCATGGTAAACTCTGGAGTTGAAAAACAGAATTGCAAATCCCCAAGTAGGCTTTCAAAAATCCTGTTGTAGTACTGGGTACGCTGAAGAACTCAAATGCAGCCCAAAGAAGTAATCCTGCTATGAATCAGTGAGGGACAATATTTTATTAAAGAGCAAAAATACAGTATATGGGTCATGCTTGTAGATATCATTAACATCTATCCTAAACATGTCTTTGTGTGATTTTCTGTAGTCTCCCCACGCAAGTTATTATGGTCTAAACTTTGTACAAATAGCAAAAATTCAAATTTCAAGGGGGTTTAATGAGCAGTGGTGGGACTTGAAACCAAAAGTTTTTCACAGAATTTGGAAGACTGGTTCCTAAGGTTCTTACAGCAATACTTACATTTTAGGACCCACATCCCCTACAGGGTAAAGGGTTAGGCTGAAGTTCGAATAAAACCTGTCAGTTACCCCTTGTCTTGCAATTTGCCAGAAGTGAGTAGGGTGCTCCTAGTATTTCTTTCTGAAAAGCCCTATTCATTATTAGTAGAGCGAGGTGCTACACATGATGGTAGCATCTAAATTGCACCCAGGGTGATTTTCTGGTCAAGGCCCCTTTCTCACTTTAGGTTGACCTTTGCAAGGTCAAAGGGGAAATTAAAAAAAAAAAAAATGGCTGTCATTTCTGAACTTGGCGTGTCTGAAAACCCCCAGGTGAATTTTTGTAAGAAAATCTGAGACGGACAGGCAACGGCACTGGTTGATTTGGCATGGAATGACCCATATATATGTAGCACTGATTCTTAAGATTTGAGACAAATTGTGTCCGCCAACTTTCTGTATTGGTAATGGCTACAAAAATGAATGTATAATATCAATACAAATTAAAAGGTTAATCCAAACCATTAACAACTGTGTTTCTGTATGCATTCCCGTAAAGGTAAGAAGTGTGCCTATAAAATATAATGTTGATGTTGGTCATTTATTTGTTTGTTTATCTTAGGCGTCAAAGGATCAAAGACTAGTCTATTCTGGCAGACTTCTTCTGGACCATCTTCAGTTGAGAGATGTCTTCAGAAAGGTAAGGCATTATTGTATTATTTGGAGAGACTCGCCTCCGTCTCGTTGGATGTCTGACTGAACTGCAGGTGTACCTTTAGTGCTGAAGTTGCCTTGGTCTTGATCATCACATTATTAATTGCCTGTATCATCTAATAAATTGGATTTTTCTTTGGATGGAGAAGGTGCACCAAAACATTTATTTTAACTAACTTTTTAGTTTCAGATTTTAAAAAATGCTCTGTAGTGATATTCTTTGCATACTTTTATTTTAATTTAATATAGCATGATGAGTATCACATGGTTCACTTAGTGTGTGCATCGCGGACCCCGCCTGGATCACCAGAGCATAGTGGCAGTAACATGAAAACGACGGCACCAGCATCTCTCGGCCCCACAGTAAGTAATCTCTTGCTGCTTACAATTGCTGAGTTTTAGAAGCTTTAATAGTTGCACTCCTAGTAAAGGCTCTGTTTTAAATAGGTTTGTTAAATGAACAGTAATACTAACAAAACTAAATTTAGATAAACAAATGTTTCGACAGAATCGTATTGTTTTTAGTGATATTTTATTAAATGAATATGTTTTCCATGATTGATGAACACCTTTGTGCATTCTGATCCTTCATATGTTAAAGGAACCAGAAGAGGGCACCGATAACACTAAACAAAGACTGGCATTCCTTTGTTTTGTTTATCGTTAAAGCTTTATTCAAACCTGTCTTGTTCAATGCGTTTTTGGATGTGCAACTCGAGATTATTTATAAATAAACTGTATTTATTTATTTATTTTTACATTATATTGTATTCAAAGAACAAAACAAAACCAATAATAAAAATAACAAAAAAACACAGCTTACGTATGTTACAAAATCTATCAAATGTACAGATTCTAGTACATTGTTACTTTACTGTTCAGGGATTGTGCCACAAATGGGGAAATCCCTTATTTATTTATTTATTTATTTTTTAAATATCACCTTATGTTGACAAATGATTTATGTAAAAGTATACTGGTAAATTACTGGCCATCTAGAGCATTCTGTTTATTATGGATGTTTGCTTTTTACTGCCATCAGTAACTCCATCCACAGTAATTTCTGAATATTTTCATTTCAAATGGTGAAGCATTGAACATGTGTTTGTGGTACGGCATAATTATTTACTTACCACAGTCTTCTCGTCCGGTTCCTCAAAATACTTCCAAACGTGGCTTCGTCTCGTTCCTTTGTTTAGAGATGCCATTTTATTAAAAATATATAACAAATATCAGAAAAAAAACGCTTGTCATTAACTTTCTTACCCCCGTGGACTGGATACCATACCACACCCACTACAGCATGAACACAGAGTGCACCAGTGAAGCGCCAGATCGACCGAGAATAAAACGTGCCCCAGTGTCAATCTTTCTGTTGCACCAATTAGAAAAACTACTTGGAGGTAATTGCAAAATGCATGCATGTACAGTATGTATGTATTACCTGTTTATTATGATGCAGGGTTGGCAGATTTTTGTGGAAGTTTTATCTTTTTTTTTTTTTTTAATCTTAAAGCGGTGTACAATTCCTTCCTACTTGTTTTACATGCATAGTCTTGCACAGTCTTTTTAAAGTATGCATTGATATTCTTTACTATTCCTGCTCTTCAGAAGCCAGGGAAGGTGGTAGTGCCTATGGGATTAAACATCTCCCCAGCCATGCTCGCCAATCACCCTTTAAATAGGTTGACCATATTTTAGGTATCGTCAGGCTGTCGTAGGAGTCTGACCCCATTAGAAATTAAAGATGCCATGTGATTTTTTTTTCAAATGCAGAACTTGGAATCTGAAGCTTCTACCCCCGCTTCATCTCGAAGCCAAGAAACGTTGCCAGTCTCTGCAAGTACAAGTACAGAGGGACTGAGGCATCGGAACAGTCAGCAGCAGCAAACCAGCCCTGAGCTGAGCTATGCGTCTCCAGACTTTATGCAAGGGTACGTCATTTAAGGTTTCAAGTCGTTCTGGGACTTCAGTTTCTTGCTATGCAAAATGGAGAAGGGCTTAATTGAAGTAAAGTTTAAGGTGTTAAATAGAAGTTTAATTAAGGTGGCAGTAATCTGTTTGGCACTGTGTGTTTCTTACATAACCTCATTAGACTTCTTGAGTGTCATTCTGTTCTGGAATAAAATGCTAGCATGGAATAGAAGTTGATGGTAACAAGAATACCAAACATATAATTGTGAGTATTATAAAGTTTGTTTATAATTAGGGCTTCTGATTTTTGGTTTTAACTGATAAAACAACCCCGATACAAAAAAAAGGAAATTGGTTATATCCAATAAACACCGGAAAAACACTGGAAATGGTTACTCAATTCACATTGACTTCACCCCTTTCCCTGTGAAAAAAATAACCTGCAAAAAAAAAGTGTGCTGTGTAGTTGGGCAATGTTCCTCCTTCCTGACTTGTATCTCGCATTGATTCATTCTGAATACTTAAACCCACCCCAGTGACTGAGTGACAGAAAATTCCTACATTTTTATTGGAGTATTGTAATACGCTTGCGAGATTTCAAACAAGCTTACAAGAAATGGATGATTGTTCTTGCTCGTGAGATTTAAACCTTTATTACAGTTCGAGAGAGAGTATTTACACGCGGTTGGAATTTAAAACAGAATTGCAAGTTGTGGCGAAATGTAAAAAAAATGCCTAAACATACAAAAACCCCAGAAGAATATGCCTGTGACCATAAGGATTTAATTGTGTAAGACAACAAAGGAAATAAGTTACAATTGAAAAAGTATGCAAGTACATATTGTGACAGAAAAAAACAAAAGTAACCGGAAACAGTAATTTCATACAGTATATAAAAAGCGAAAGCCCTGAAAAATAAAAACGATGTACATGTATAACTCGAAAATAGCAACAAAAAAAAATCACCGCAGAATAACATTTTATAAAAACCGAAAATCAGAATCCCTATTTGTTTATCATGTATGCCTGTTTGAATTTATTCCATTTCTTTTTCCATCAGACATCTGGGTAACCCAGTTCCCATGCAGCATGGCATTCCTGCTGGGCTTCCCATGTACCCTTTATACAGTCCAATACAGATGTTGTGGTGGCAGCAAATGTATGCACGGCATTACTACATGCAGTTGTAAGTGGTTTTAAGAGACGTTTTGCATTTTTCTACTTGTTGGGTTTATCTATTTCTTTCTATTTCTTTATACCATAGCAATATATTATTATTATTATTATTATTATTATTATTTATTTCTTAGCAGACGCCCTTATCCAGGGCGACTTACAATTGTTACAAGATATCACATTATACATTATTTCACATATCACATTATTTTACATACAATTACCCATTTATACAGTTGGGTTTTTACTGGAGCAATCTAGGTAAAGTACCTTGCTCAAGGGTACAACAGCAGTGTCCCCCACTAGGGATTGAACCCACAACCCTCCGGTCAAGAGTCCAGAGCCCTAACCACTACTCCACACTGCTGCCCTAAAATAACTAGTTTTTTATACAAGCAAGTTCAATTTCAAGAACATCAACTTTTATACAGGAATGCAGTGTTGAAAGTGATAATATACTTCATCCACAATTTGTAATACAGAAATCAACACTGCACTTTTTTTTAAAATTATTTTAAAAGTTACCTTTCAGCTAATCTTCAGTATTAGAAATTGATTTTCTTTTAATATTTTGTCTTTCAACAACAAAGCCTCCTGAATCTACTGCACTATTTTGTATAGATTCAGTGACGCTATGAATTAGAGAGAGTTGAATAGTTTTAAAAGAAACCAGTGATCAATTTGAAAGGTTAATGATCTAAGAAAAAAATGTTAATGTTATTTATCTTCCAGCCGAGCAGCAGCAGCAGCATCGTCCCAGGGATCAGATTCTGTCCTCCCGTCTATCCCTACTTCCTCCCAGTCCACCGATCCTCCACCTCAGAACGAGCCCCCGGTCGTGCCCAATGCAGCTGTGCCGGAGAACAGGCCTGTGAACCAGAACATCCAGATGAACGCTCAGGGCGGCCCAGTGATCAACGATGACGGTCTGAACCAGGACTGGTTAGACTGGATGTACACCTTCTCCCGAGCCGCCATTCTGCTGAGCGTCGTGTACTTCTACTCCTCATTCAGCCGCTTTGTCATGGTGATGGGGGCCATGCTGCTAGTTTACTTGTAAGTAAAAACATATAGATATACTTTAATATAGACCAGAATCTTGTTTCGTCCAGTGTATGACACGCATAGTATTATTAGTCCGCTGTATTTACTGAACCAATAACAGCACTGCAGACAGACGACTAGAACCTTCCATTACAATCCATCTGTTATAAAGCAATGGATCCGGAAACCCAAGACTGAGTGATATACACTGCACTCATTGGCCCATTGTACACATTGGGTGTTCACATTGCTGCTGTGTGTGTCCTGTACCTGACCTGTGGATAAACAGTCCAAGCGTTAGTCCTTGGGTACAGTAGTAAATGGGTTAGTAATTGATTTGAGATCACACTGACAGCATTTACAGTGCTGCTCAGCTTTGTATTTTAATAAATTAAGTAACTACAGTAGGGTCTACTAAAACAACAATGCAGTGTTATGTACAATAATGCAAACTTGTTGTGTATTGGTGTTGAGCCCTATTCACAAATGATAACTGAATACACCCTGTACTACTTTTTAAATCAACAGGCACCAGACTGGCTGGTTTCCATTTCGACCAGATGTGCAGAATCAGCCAGGAGAAGTCAACCAGGAGGAACAGGAGGCCGATTACAATCAGGATATGCAGGAAATGGTAAGAAAAATATCAAGTTTTCTGCACTACGTTTACTTTTCTTTTCTACACAGCTGAAGAAGGGCTTTTGTCTGAAACGTCTTGAAATAAATGAGGTTTTAATCATTTAAACCTTTTGCGTACATTTTTATTCTATTATTCAAGTGAATAATTGCCTATCATGTCGAAGCCCCACACCCCCTTTAACCCAGTCATTTCAGACAGATTTATAACAATGATGTTATGAACCCCAGGGTCATTAATATTTAGTACACTAAAGCACATGAGGCAACGTTTTCTGGCACCTTTTCAAGTAACTAGCTAGTGTATATTTTTTCAGCATTTTTTATTGGAGAAACATGGTTAAAATTGCTTCAAAATGTTGCAGGGTAAAATAATTTTGAAGATACCATACTGTACTGTTGACAACAACAAGAGAGTAAAATTGCTAAAACTTGTGCATCTCTTGTTCATTGCAGGAGCGGCTCATGGACGATGGACTAGATGAAGACAGTGGGGACGACACAGTGGAAGGCCCCGATATGACTCCGCACCCTGGATGTCTGGCCTCGGCATGGTCCTTCATCACTACATTTTTCACCTCTCTCATCCCTGAAGGGCCACCCCATCCTGCCAATTAGATGCAGCAAGGCCTGAAAGCCGCTTCACAGTTTACAAGTTGCATTATGCTGCACTCATGCTTCTGACAAACTGACATTAAGCGTGTTCATGGATTCAGAAAAGCAAGGCACTTCTGCGTAGGTTTTTATCTCCCTGTCTGTAAAACTTCTCTTTCGATCATGACATATAAAATGTTTGTATGAGGGAAAAAAAAAGTTTGCTATCTTCTATTTTTGACTTTTGAAATGGCAGTTGTTACCTGTGTTTTTGCTTTCAGTATTAAAGGGAGAAAAAAGGTGACGGCTGTATATGTGAACAGCTGTATATATCACACTACATCTCTCTAAAATTCGATTATGTTCCAAGTAACCTGTTTGTATGTACATCCAACAATAATAAAAATATAATAAAAAATACTTTGCAATAGATTGATGAAGCATGCATGTTGTGAATATTTCGAGCTTCAGTTTAATAACACTGGTTCAACACTGCCAAGTGAACTTTTGGGTCTTCAAATGCTTTCCAGCTTATAAATCGTACAAAGTTAACTGACCTAGAATATTTGGGAATTTTGTATTTATTTTTCAAAATGACTAGCAGAAAGCACAGTGTGATAATCAACATTTTAAATGATCTATAATCACATTTTGTTGTAGTATCCCATATACTGTAGTATACAAGGCAAACGATACAATAAAACAATGCTTTGGGACGCTAAGTCTGTCTTCACACTCAACTGAAGTGTTTATTTATTAACATCTCCACTGCTTCCAATCTAACTTATAACACAGCAGTTAATATGTTGTGGAAGCAGTAAAATGCAAGAGAAACTGTTGTCAGCAGATGGCAGTATCTCTGCTTTGAACACACTGGAAGATAACAGCTAATGCAGGGGAAGGCATATGGTAACTCTTGAGTGTACACGGTTGGAGCAAAGACTACACTGTGGAACGACCTGGGGTGCCTAATATATTTCCTTAACCATTGCTGTTAGGTATCACCTGACATTGGTACAGTTTATAAAAAATAATTCTATTATAATAATAATAGATAAAGCTACTGAATGGTAATAATGTATTTTATTCTTTCTGCAGGACTGGTAACGGGTGGTCAGATAGGTGAGCCATTTTATGCAGCAATGGTCCTGAAAGCTGTGCACAAGACAGCAGCAGCATTAACCCTTTACTGCCCTGGATATGTACTCACGCCTGTTTTCTCAATGTCATATATATATATATTGTAACACAGCAGGGAGGGGGTTAATCCTCCCTGCATGAAGAAAAAAACATGTGAGAATGCACATTTGTTTGATTGTTTGTTAATTGGTTTATTGTTAATGATCCCCTGCACCTGGTAGTTATTGTTAAATTAGGACCAGGTGCAGGGTATATAAGGGGTGCAGTCAGTCTGCTCACGGCTGCTGTCTAGAAGGAGGCAGGAAGGTGTGCTCTGCTTCCAAGCAGTTGTCAAGGGTGGCAATACTGTGTGTGTTGTGTTGTGGGGAAACGGCTTAGCCGTCCCACTTTATAGTCAGGGTGTTCCTGAGTCTTAGTTAGTGCTCCGAAGGAGCTAGGTGTTTGTTTTTGTTTTTGTATTTCGGTTTGTATTATTAAAAGTGCGCGGAAGCGCTGAACCCCCAATTTCTGTGTCTGGGTCAATTTTTAAAGGGGCAACGAACCTAAGTGGGGGCAAGTCATCACAATATATATATATATATATACAGTGCCTTGCGAAAGTATCCCCCCTTGAACTTTGCGACCTTTTGCCACATTTCAGGCTTCAAACATAAAGATATGAAACTGTAATTTTTTGTGAAGAATCAACAACAAGTGGGACACAATCATGAAGTGGAACGAAATTTATTGGATATTTCAAACTTTTTTAACAAATAAAAAACTGAAAAATTGGGCGTGCAAAATTATTCAGCCCCCTTAAGTTAATACTTTGTAGCGCCACCTTTTGCTGCGATTACAGCTGTAAGTCGCTTGGGGTATGTCTCTATCAGTTTTGCACATCGAGAGACTGAAATTTTTGCCCATTCCTCCTTGCAAAACAGCTCGAGCTCAGTGAGGTTGGATGGAGAGCATTTGTGAACAGCAGTTTTCAGTTCTTTCCACAGATTCTCGATTGGATTCAGGTCTGGACTTTGACTTGGCCATTCTAACACCTGGATATGTTTATTTGTGAACCATTCCATTGTAGATTTTGCTTTATGTTTTGGATCATTGTCTTGTTGGAAGACAAATCTCCGTCCCAGTCTCAGGTCTTTTGCAGACTCCATCAGGTTTTCTTCCAGAATGGTCCTGTATTTGGCTCCATCCATCTTCCCATCAATTTTAACCATCTTCCCTGTCCCTGGTGAAGAAAAGCAGGCCCAAACCATGATGCTGCCACCACCATGTTTGACAGTGGGGATGGTGTGTTCAGGGTGATGAGCTGTGTTGCTTCTACATAACGTTTTGCATTGTTGCCAAAAAGTTCGATTTTGGTTTCATCTGACCAGAGCACCTTCTTCCACATGTTTGGGGTGTCTCCCAGGTGGCTTGTGGCAAACTGTAAACGACACTTTTTATGGATATCTTTAAGAAATGGCTTTCTTCTTGCCGGCCTCGACCTCTGAGAGGAAGGTTCTCTGTGAGCCAGAGGGGACCCCTGGCCAAATTCTGTCTTATCAAGCTCTCTATCATTCCAGGTTCCTCTTGGGGGCAGCATACATGCTCCCCAGCCTTGGAGACCGATCGGTTTAGTCTCACCTCCGAGACGGCAGCATCTTAGGAGGCTGTGCGGTCCAGTGGTTAAAGAAAGGGGCTTGTAATCGGGAGGACCTTGATTCAAATCCTGCCTCACTCATTGTGTGACCCTGAGCAAGTCACTTAACCTCCTTGTGCTCCTTCTTTTGGATGACATGTTATTGTAAGTGACTCTGCAGCTGATGCATAGTTCACACACCCTAGTCTGTAAGTCACCTTGGATAAAGATGTCTGCTAAATAAACAAATAATAATAATAATCTGTGTAAGCCAGGGGGAAACCCAGTATTCTTTACTATCAACTTGCTTTCATCGCTACCAGTGTTCCTCTCTGGCCTCTCTGCATGTTCTTTTCCTTCTCTCTTTCAGAATTCCTTTCGTCCCGCGTGGCTCTGTCTCAGAGGTCTGGCTGCGCTGATCTCCCGAACCGTATGCGTTCCTTGTTAGTCGGGACGACTTCTAGTCTTCTGAAATGTATCCTCTATCCTTCTCTTCATTTTCCCTTTGGGTGAAGTAACACTTCCGTCCCTGCATTGGAGGCCGATCAGTTCAGTCTCACCTTGAGGGCGGCTCTCCTCGAGCCAAGAACAGATGTCATCTTTCTAAAGCACAAGCACATAATTCCTATTTCAAGTCCCAGGGTTTACTCCTCGCAGCCCTTGCTCCTGTTCCATGAATCTACTGCTGTGTGTGTTCTCAATCTCCGTTTGTGCCGTCTGATACATCTGCATTTTACTGTCATTTTATTTTACATAATAAGAACTGTGTTTGAAAATGTCGAACAGAAATCTGCCAATGGCCAAAAACTGTTCAAAAGTCAGAAATAATGGGATATTAACACACAAACATGGCTGTGCTTGACTTGACACTTACTTAAAATGTATTTATTTGTTTATTTATTTTTAATAAAGGTTTTAAAACTAACAAGTTATTTAGAATGGTATTTTAAAGACCTAAAAACATGGCTAAAATTAATAGCTGCTTGTTTTTATTCAAAGTTTCATTTTCCTTTTCCCAAAAAAAACAATTGCATGCCTTGTGTAAAGACATTGATAAATCTGGCTCAGTGTTTAGACCTGATGAATTCTGGGCCTCATTGCACTGTAAATAGGGGTGCATCAATTAATCATAATACCTCTTTTACATCATGTTGAAAGCAATACATAGATGATACCTGTAGTCCAGTGGTGGCGGAAGGGAAGAGCCCGGTGCAGGACTTTATTGTTGTCCCCGACCTTTATGTAATACTTTTATAAACATAAAACATGCTAAGTCAAGTGTTTAATATGTAACAATATTTTATTCTCAGAATATTAGCATGTATGAAACAGTAGACGACTGCATGTAATAAGAAGCTTTTCTACTCATCTACTTGAATTGCATTTTGCGTGCATCTTTACTTCCTATACTGCACTCTTTTTAATCACAAGCTAACAAGTTGAATCACCAGTCCCTCCAGGATTCCACAGAAATTCTCTCGCACAGAAAATCTTTTTTTTTTTTTTTTTTTTTTCAGTCAGAAATACAAGCATGTTAAATTGTCTTTTGTTTATTTTGGTACCTGGCAGCACCCGTTAACAGCTTCCGCCTAAACTACAGAATTAATTGTGCACGCAGAATATAACTGCTGAACAGTACCCCAAAACCTTCCATAAAGACAGTAGGAAACTGTTTTGCAGTATTGAGACACCGCTATGCTAAAGTACAAGTGGTCAAGGAATTCGAAAAAGAGACGCCAACGAAACATAATACAGTGCCTCATGCCATGCAAAGACAGTTACAAGAGAACAAAAAAAAAAAGTTAGGAAGATAATTTTAATTCAACAATTTTTAAAAAACATAATTAAGAGAACAGCAGTACTTGATGAAACAATTCTTGCTCTTATTGTATTACTTGTATTGTAACGCTTGAAATGTTTTTGCTTACGATTGTAAGTCGCCCTGGATAAGGGCGTCTGCTAAGAAAAAAAAAATAATAATAATAATAATAATAATAATAAAAACTTAATTACTGGCACTGGTAGCTACAATGATATAAACTTTTTTTTTTCCAAACTTACAAACCCCTCTAGGGCCCTCTGAGTGCGTGGGCCCCTGTGCAGTTGCCCCAACTATTCCTCCGCCACTGCTGCAGTCTCCAAAAGGTTATTGCGTTTTGGTTAAATGTGATTCATAGTTCTTATGAATACTGGCTCATTTAGGATTTCCTTTTAAAGATGGCTTTATTACAGATCATTAAAAGTAGCCTGCCAATCAGAACCACTCAGAATGATTGAAACATCATTTTATATATATATATATATATATATATATATATATATATATATATATATATATATATATATATATATATGTATGTATGTATAAATGGCATCAGAAGCTCCTTGCTCTTTAACCTTGTACATACAATGTAATATGTATGCCTTTTATTGTTTATAATATTCATACCATCTAAATAACTACTTACAATATTTAGAATAGATTCACAGCAATAGATGTACTTATTTTTTAATCTCAACCAAACAAAGAAACTGCAACATGTGCAGGTTTCTTTCTTACCTAAAATAGAGACATAAGTGGCCACACCATGCCATAAGGACCCCATTAATGGAGCACCACAGCTCGCCATCTCCCATTGCAGTGAAATTTCAATGAGAGTGGCCATCAAAATATACAAACAGAAAATAAAACTGGAGTCCATAATGACACTCTATTAAGAATTACACATTTCTATTAGCTTCAGCAGATCTCACTACATGTGATATTTGTGCCTCTTTCACTAAGCGTACACTTGAAAATAGAGTGGTACATCATTCTAGGGACTGTTCCCTCATGTCTGCTCAGCGTTCTGCATAACCGCACTCTGTCAATGAGGCTGGTCCCTCCTCCCGTGGTTCTCTACCATGCTCCTCCGCTCCTTCCTCATCTCCTGTGGACGCAATGCTGCAGCAGTCTCAGTGCGCACGGGAGTCCACCAAGGAACTGGTGCGTCTTCTTCCTAAGCACCCACCTCCACCACACAAGCCTGCAACACAGCGTCACCCTAAGCCTCAGTTTCAGAATTAACCGGTGCAACAGGTGGCTTCCACATCAGGTGGACCCGAACGGAGACAGCCCACTACCGCTTTTCACGGGGGCAAGAGTGCTTTCAAGTGCCCTGTGCAAAGACAACAGGCACAGGCTGCGCAGCAGCTGAAACAACAGCCCTAGGATATTGCTGCCACATGTCCAGGGCTAATTCTCCAGAAGCCGCTTGGACTACTGGAACCAGTGCACCACAGACTCCTGGGTGTTCAATAGTGTGCAAACTGGTTACTCACTTCAGTTCCAATATGGCCCCCCTCCATTTTGGAGAGTGTAGATAACAACTGTCATGGACCCACAAGCCTTCACTCAGGTGGCGCAGGAGGTAGCAGTCATGCTGCAAAAGCGGACCGTTTGCATAGTAGACCCACCCAACAAGAACGGGGGGTTCTATTCCAGGTATTTTCTGGTGCAAAAACGGGATGGCGGCCTCAGACCAATCCTCGATCTCAGACAGGTAAAGTTTTATCTGAGTCGGAGACGGTTCAAGATGTTGACTTTGCAATGGCTGTTGCAGTTCATCAGGCCAGGCGATTTGTTCACCATGATGGACCTAAAGGACGCCTATTTCCACATCCCCATATAACCAGTGCACAGGAAATACCTGCTCACTGCACTGACAAAACCTCCATTTGAGCCCATGCATTCAGGTGAGCTCAAATTTTTGTCTTTCAAGGCAGTTTTCTTGCTATCACCTATGAGTGAAATGCAGGCACTCTCAAAAGCTTGTCTAATTTTTTCAGAGGCTAGAACGAGGGTCACTCTTCGTACTAACCCAGTTTTTTTGCCGAAGACCATTTCGGCTTTCCACATTAACCAGTCAGTGGAATTGGAGGCTTTCCATCCCCCTCCTTTCCAATCTGACAGGGAGCGCCAGCTCCATACGCTTTGCCCAGCGCGGGCATTAGCGTATTATGTTGACAGGACTAAAAGCTGGAGGCAGTCAGAACAATTTTTTGTTTGTTATGGGGCTAAGTCCCAGGGACAGGGTCTGTCTAAACAGTGTCTGTCTAAATGGCTGACAGGCCATTCCAACAGGGGTCAGGTGACTTAATGGGCTTCGTTCCAAGGTGCATCTATCCAGGACACGTATGTTTGCCAGGTTCTATCGGCTGAATGTCGTGGACCCACAGAATCCTGGATTTGGCACTAGAGTACTGAGGGCGGCTTCCCAGTCCACCCTCGCGACATAACATTAGAGGTGAGTTCATCTTAAATGTTTTTCAGCTTGTTGGAATACTGTTCAGCTCAAACCAAGCTTGCTAGCTTTATAGCTTAGTGTTGTATGCCATGTCCTTGTGACAGCTTGGGTACTCACCCATTTGTAAAGGTTAATATTCCCTACTTGAAAGGGAACATTAGGTTATTATCATAACCCTGGTTCTCTGAAATAGGAATATTAACCATTAACTTCGTGGTCGCGGCGTTCATGGTCGCAGTTCTCGAAGGAAAATGACGATGTTACCAGGGCACGTAGCTGTCTCATGCTGCGGGGGCAGAGCAGCAGCTATATCACCTTGCTCTAACGAGAGTCTTTGGCATAAAAGTTTTCAGTTTCGGGTGTCTTAAAGGGGAAACACCCATTTGTAATGGTTAATATTCCTATTTTAGGGAACCAGGGTTATGGTAATAAACTAATATTTTCAAGAACTTACTTGAGAAACAGCCCCAGAATGATTAAAGAAAATAGGATAAAACAAACACCTTTTAAAATGTCATTAAGGCAGCATGCTCATTAACGGGTCTTCCTGTAGTCTTCAAAGTCAAGAACAAAATGTGCCTTTTGGTCTTAGCAAAGTACATCTTTGAGGGTAATCCTGTTCTTTACAACCAGTTCATGTACGGCACAGCTTTCAAATACATATATTTGCTTGCTTAAAATCACGGCTATGTCTCTCAACACAAACAATCTCAAATAGGACAGTGCTTGTTGTGTATTCGTACTGCAGAGTTGTCTAATCACATGAAAAGTTTAGATTATTATTTATTTTATTTTTTTCACTCTGATGAGTGATAAGGAAGAAGCCGGAAATGCAGGAGACACAATGTACTTTGGAGTCCCAAGAAAACCTCTAATCAAATGAAGATAGATTTTGTTTAGTACATTGTACAGGAACAATTAATTATTCATGGCAGCAACATTATTAGGTTTGCATTTTGTTAAAGGGCCTCTAAGTAACTGGGAAAATTAGGTTACAAGGGTGGAGAAGGTTGGGAGACCTTATCAGAAGTCAGATTTTTATTGACATTTGAGAGAATAAAACATTTTGGAAATCATAATACACTTCATAGGACCTTTTCTTATCAAAAGGTTGCATTGAAATGTCTGTTCTAACTCAAACATTACACCGTTTCAGATTTAGGTATTTTAATATTCAATATCAAAGGCAAATCCTTGAGATGAAATGGCTGATATACTAGCATTCAACTGATGCACTGAATTCACACATGAAGAAAATCCAGTTTTGTCTTATTGTGATCATCTATTTAACACATTACATATATCAATTGCTAATAACATATCTGACACAAAACATGCCTCAATGGCTAGCAACTAGAACTGAAGAGCAGCACGTTGACTTACAAAAATAAAAATAACTCAATTTCTTAATAGCCTAGGCAGCATTCTCAAAAAATGTGATGCAGAGGCAAATCATGTAACAAGCTGGCAACAGGTGTTTTTAGGGTAATTTGACCCCGCTGATTATGAAAATCTCTGTTGCCAAGCCGGATTTTTGGCCTGAAGCTCAGAATTCAAGATGGCCACCAAGATGGCTGCCAAATAAATAAACTTTGATTTCTCTGGTTCTAGATCAGCTAGAGTTGAAATTTCAAAACTTTTTATGGGGTTATTGAGGTCTAGACATTTAATAGAATATGTTTTGTAAGTGTAGGAATGTACAAAATTTAAATTTACAAAATGGTAACAAAATATTGGGAAGGAAACAGAATTCTGAAAATTGTAGTAAATTTTAACATTTCCTTTTCTAAAAATGTATTTTTCTTAACACAGGAGCTCCCGAGTGGCGCAACCAGTAATGGAGCTCTGCCGGAGTGCAGGTTGCATCCTATAGTCTGGAGATTGCTGGTTTGAATCCAGGCTATGCCATTGCTGGCTCTGGTCGGGAGCTCCCAGAGGGCAGCGCGCAATTGGCCATGCGCTGCCCGGACTGGGAAGGTTCGAGTTAGCTGGGTAATCTCTGTTTCACTGCGCACCAGCAACTCCTGTGACTGCAAACCCGCTGTGTGTGTCACTAGATCTGTGTTGTCCTCCAGCGCCATAGGTCTGGTGGCTTCGCTGTGGGTTTGCAGTGCAGAAAAAAGAGGACGGCTTGACAGTGTTTGTTTCTGGGGGACGCGGGTACTTGTCTTCACCTCTCCTGAGTCAGTACAGGGGTTGTAGTGGTGAGATAGGGTCTTAAAATACAATTGGACATTTCCAAATTGGGAGAAAAATGGGGGTAAAATAATTGACGATTCCAAATTAAAAGAAAAAAAAGTTTTACTGCAACAAACTGTTCTATTAAAGTGACTACTATCAAAGCATTAGACATTTAAACATCTGGCACGGCAAGAGCATATGGTTGTGCATGACAATTATGCTTTTCTACATTTGTACATACGGTTCCTGCACTGGCTTTTCTTGCAAGAACATGAAATCACATCAATGTGAAAGCACTCAATGTGCTCAGGGCATTCATCAGTGCCGCTTTATCTCCACCTCTGAGTTCACCATTCATTTCAGCCAACACAAGAGGCACTGGGAGAAGTTCATGCTTCAAGATGAACGGAAGATCAACTGCCCTCCCAGCCTCATAAACTGTGATGAGCATCTGTAATACACTTATATCAGCCTTGATTACCTTCTCTGTTGACGTCTTTGACACCTTCACATTATACAGGTCACTGAAAGTCAGAGCATTATTTTTCTTCAACTTTTGATGATAAATCACTGCAGGCCTTCCATCTTCATTTCGCACAAGGCGCTCCTCCACAAACTTCATGACCTGTTCCTGTCCAAGTCTTCTGGCATTAAGAAGTGATGTTTGAATTTTCTCAGTAGCAAGGTCTTTGGTGGCAACATTTTATAGCGTCCCAGGGCTGGCATCCCGTGAGAACACGTTGAACATTGTCAGTATACCAAGAACAGCTTCCTCATCCTCTCGATCTCGCTTGTGACGACTGGCAGATAGTTCAGTGTGACCCACCGGGGAAGGATAAAGCCCAAACATTGCATTCATAATTTTTTTCTGTTTCCTTCACAGTATTTTGTTACCATTTTGTAAATATAAATTTTGGACATTCCTACACTTACAAAACATATTCCATTGAATGCCTAGACCCCAATAACCCCATAAAAAGTTTTGAAATTTCAACTCTAGCTGATTTAGAAGCAGAGAAATAAAAGTTTATTTATTTGGCGGCCATCTTTAATTCTGAGCTTCAGGCCAAAAATTCGGCTTGGCAACAGAGATTTTCAGAATCGGCAGGGTCAAATTACCCTAAAAACACCTGTTGCCAGCTTGTTACATGATCTTGCATTGATTTCTAGGCCTTTTTTAGAAAATTCTGCCTAGACTATAATAATATTTTTTAGTTTTTAAAGTTCACTCTGAATAACAAAACCCTTTTGTAATCAATTTTGAAAAAGGGTTTAAAAATAGAACAAATACATTAAGTTCTGACAATTATTTAAGCTGCTAAGCTCCTTAAAAAACCCAGTTCTTTGCAGCAATTAACTTCTCAGAAAGACTGCTGGATTACTTTCACTATTCTTCCCTGCAATGAGTTCCATAATTATAATATAATATAATCATAATTGCAAGGGACAGCAACTTTTTTTAATAGGATTAATCTGGCATTATTTAAACCAAAGTGCTTTTTTTTCAGTGCAATAATTACCATCTTCTACGTATTGATTTTCCTGTAATATGAACATGTACCCCTACTGGTAATTGCAGCATCAGTTTGAGAAAATTGAAAGGAAGAAACAAGTTGTACATCAACATTTATACACCCAAAACATGACAAAGCTGCTTTTATATATATATATATATATATATATATATATATATATATATATATATATATATATATATATATATATATATACACACACACAGTGCCTTGCATAAGTATTCACCCTCCTTGGACTTTTCCACATTGTGTAGTGTTACAACCAGGAATTAAAATGGATTTAATTAGGATTTTTTGTCACTGATCTACACAAAATAGTCCATAATGTCGATGTGGGGAAAAAAATCTACATATTTTTCAAAATTATTTACAAATAAAAAACTGAAAAGTCTTGATTGCATAAGTATTCACCCCCTTTGCTATGACACCCCTAAATAAGCTCTGGTGCAACCAATTGCCTTCAGAAGTCACATAATTAGTTGAATGGAGTTCACCTGTTTGCAATTAAAGTGTCACATGATCTCAGATTAAATACACCTGTTTCTGGAAGGCCCCAAAGTTTGTTAGAGAGCATATCTAAACAAACAGCATCATGAAGACCAAGGAGCTATCAAAACAAGTCCGGGATAAAGTTCTGGAGAACCACCAATCAGGGTTGGGTTATAAGAAAATATCCCAAACTTTGAACATCCCCCGGAGCATCGTTAAATCCATTATTAAAAAATTGAAAGAATATGGCACAACCGCAACTCTGCCTAGAGAAGGCCGTCCACCAAAACTCAGTGACCAGGTAAGGAGGGCATTAGTCAGAGAAGCAACCAAGAGGCCAATGGTAACTCTGAAGGAGCTGGAGAGATCCACAGCTGAGATGGGAGTAACCGTCCATGGGACAACTATAACCCAGACGCTCCACAAAGCTGGGCTTTATGGAAGAGTGGCAAGAAGAAAGCCATTGCTGAAAAAAACCCATATCAAATCCCGTTTGGATTTTGCCAAAAGGCATGTGGGAGAACCGGCAAACATGTGGAAAAAGGTTCTCTGGTCTGATGAGACCAAAATTGAACTTTTTGGCCTTAGCGCAAAACGCTATGTGTGGTGCAAAGCCAACAATGCTCATCACCCTGAGAACACCATCCCCACGGTGAAGCATGGTGGTGGCAGCATCATGTTATAGGGATGCTTTTCATCGGCAGGGACTGGGAAACTGGTCAGGATTGAGGGCAAGATGGATGGAGCCAAATACAGGGAAATTCTAGAGGAAAACCTGTTTCAGTCTGCAAGAGACCTGGGACTGGGGTGGAGGTTCACCTTCCAGCAGGACAATGACCCTAAACACACAGCCAAAGCTACACTGGAGTGGTTTAAAAACAAGAACCTGAATGTCTTAGAATGGCCCAGTCAAAGCCCAGACCTCAATCCGATTGAGAATCTGTGGCAAGACTTGAAAATTGCTGTTCACCAACGGTCCCCATGCGACTTGACAGAGCATGAGCAATTTTGCAAAGAAGAACGGGCAAAAATTGCAGGATCCAGATGTGCAAAGCTGGTAGAGACTTACCCAAAAAGACTCACAGCTGTAATTGCTGCCAAAGGTGCTTCTACCAAGTATTGACTCAGGGGGGTGAATACTTATGCAATCAACAAATGTCTTTTTTTTTTGGTTTAATTAACTTTTGTGTCAAAATAAAAAATATTTTGCACCTTTAAAGTGTCAAATATGTTGTGTAAATCAAATTGTAAAAATCCCAATTAAATCCATTTTAATTCCAGGTTGTAACACTACAAAATGTGGAAAAGTCCAAGGGGGGTGAATACTTATGCAAGGCACTGTGTATATATATATATATATATATATATATATATATATATAGTACCTATAGAAAGTCTACACCCCCTTGAACTTTTTTCACATTTTGTTGTGTCAGTGCCTCAGAGTTTCATGCATTTAAATGAAGATTTTCCACTTATCTATACACCATACTCCACACTGTTAAGGGGAAAAAAGTTATATATTAAAAATATAAAACTGAAAGATCATAATTGGATAAGTCTCCACCCCCCTGTGTTAATACTTGGTGGAAGTACCTTTGGCAGCAATTACAGCTGTGAGTCTGTTGGGATAGGTCTCTACCGACTTTGCACACCTAGATTTGGCAATATTTGACCATTTTTCTTTACAAAACTGTTCAAGCTCTGTCAAGTAGCTTTGACTGTGTGCTTTGGGTCGTTGTCATGCTGAAAGGTGAACTTCCGTCCCAGTTTCAGCTTTCTTGCAGAGGGCAGCAGGTTTTCCTCAAGGACTTCTCTGTACTTTGCTCCATTCATTTTCCCTTCTATCCTGACAAGTGCCCCAGTCCTTGCCGATGAAAAACATCCCCATAACATGATGCTGCCACCACCATGCTTCACAGTAGGGATGGTGATCTTTGGGTGATGTGCTGTGTTGGGTTTGCACCAAACATAACACTTTGCATTTAGGCCAAAAAGTTCCATTTTAGTTTCGTCAGACTACAAAACTTTTTGCCACATGGCTAAAGAATCTCCTGAGTGTTTTTTTGAATACTTCAAACGGGATTCAAGGTGGGCTTTCTTGAGTAATGGCTTCCTTCTTGCCACCCTACCATACAGCCCAGATTTGTGGAGTGCTTGGGATATTGTTGTCACATGCACACTTTGACCAGTCTTGGCCATAAAAGCCTGCAGCTCTTGCAAGGTTGCCATTGGCCTCTTGGTAGCCTCTCTGATCAGTCTCCTTCTTGCTCGGTCATCCAGTTTGGAGGAACGGCATGGTCTAGGCAGGGTCTTGGTGGTGCCATACACCTTCCACTTCTTAATAATCGTCTTGACTGTGCTTCAAGGGATATTCAAGGCCTTTGATATTTTTTTTATACCCATCCCCTGATCTGTGCCTTTCAACAACTTTGTCCCGGAGTTCTTTTGAAAGCGCCTTGGTGCTCATGCTTGAGTCTTTGCTTTGAAATGCACTACCCAGCAGAGGGAACCTACAGGAACTGCTGAATTTATCCTGAAATCATGTAAATCAGTACAATTTAACACAGGTGGAGGCCACTTAACTTGTTGTGTGATTTTGAAGGTGATTGGTTACACCTGAGCTAATTTAGGATTACTATTATGGGGGGGGGGGTGTTGGTGGACACTTATCCAACCAAGCTAGTTCAGTTTTTATTTTAAATTAATTTTCTACAAATTTCTAGAATATTTTTTTCACTTGGAAGTTGTGGGGTAGAATGTGTAGATAAATTTAAAAAAACAAACAATTTTAATGCATTTTAACTCCAGGCTAAGGCAACAAAAGGTGAACATTTTGAAAGGGGGTGTAAACTTTCTATAGGCACTATACTTAAGTATGTTTATTAAATAACAGTAATGTATGGGTACCAAGCCCTTCTAATAGTTAAATACAGTGGTCTGTATTTTAATGTTCAAGTCTTTTTAAACAACTAAAAACAAATAGTACTGTTAGTGAAATCACATAAGCACTGATGTACAGTATGGCAGCTCAAACTGTATGTAATTCGGATAACTAAAAAATCAATCCTACAAATCAGAGGTTGTGTGATGAATTCCAGTCTTGGTAGATCACACAAGAGTTGAATGAATACACACAAAAAAACTGAATTTTGCTCCCCAGGTTAAAGAGCATTGTATGATTTTTTGTTTTAGCCATCACGTCCTGGGGACCTTTTAAATGTCAGTGTCCCCTGTGGCCTCAAAATAGCTCTCAAACATGTCTTCCCTCTAAGTCCAGCATGTACACCAGATTGTAACCATTAACCTGTCCCCCTGCAACACTGCGGTGTTGAAATGGATCCCCACATATCCAAAGCAGAACAGCAGCCACAACATATGGAAATCTAGAACATATAAAGGCAAGTATGCATTTCAAGTTTGTAATTGCAGCCAGATATGTTACAAATATTAATAATCTTAAAAAGCCCAAATGAGACTATTCCTGTGTACCATTTACGATATGTCTGAAATAAAGCTGAAATGTCTCTCACCTGCTCTTTACGTTGTTGAAAGGCTCACTGTAGTGTTGTAGTGGACTAGGTTCAGGTAGAGACGTTAATGCTGGTGGAATAGGTTTTGCGGATCTCAAAGACACTGCAAGCCTCAGCTATGCTTCTTCATGTAGTGTGGACTGATCAGGAACTAGGGAACTGCTGGTTCCTTTCATCAGGAGTCACTAGAATTATCGACAACTAAAACAAATTCAAAAAACCTCTGAAAGATAAATGCAAAAAAAAAAAAATGAATAAATAAATCTTCCCTTGGAATTTGAAAACAATT
The DNA here is from genome assembly GCF_902713425.1 of Acipenser ruthenus. Taxonomy (NCBI): domain Eukaryota; kingdom Metazoa; phylum Chordata; class Actinopteri; order Acipenseriformes; family Acipenseridae; genus Acipenser; species Acipenser ruthenus. The sequence continues at coordinate 37,868,814 of NC_081191.1, read as the reverse complement.
TAACATTCTGGTGAAACAAACTAAACCTTGCTGCCAAGCGAAGATAAAGCCTTTCTCAGTAATACATTGGACCATGCTACTTATATAAATGAACAAAAGCGGTGCCAAGACCTCAGTGTTGAAACCATTGCTGGTAAATTGAGTGATATCCAGGACTTGGCAGGTGCAGGCTCTCCTTTGGACCCACAGGGTGTAAACTTACACAGTTCAAAAGTGCAGAAAGGAATAGGAAGGAAGTGAAAGACAGGTCCCAAATTTCATCAACTGGAATGCTGGTTCATACTACTGTACTGGTGAGCCGGGGGTGGGGGAGAACATGTTGGACAATGAATGATTAATCTGACCTAAATTTTTAAAATAAAATTTTGAATCCAAAAAAATTAAAAGAAAACAACAACATTGTTTAATTTAAAATGAGATTATTTGCAACTAGGATTAAGAACCCATCAAATGGAGTGTACATACAATCTGAAACAAGTCTTGTGGCTGATAACTGCAGCCAAGGTTGACCGTAAATCGAATCTTACATATAAGTTTTATTTAGCAGGTTCTACAATGACTGTCGCAGATATGCAGGTTTTAATGTCAGTTTGCGGGTCTTACCCGTGAAATGCGTGTCACTTGGGTGGTCTGTGAAATTGATCAGAGATATACTGTAACCTGGCACAGGTAATTGCATTTCTGCTCATCTAAACTGTAATGCTGTCTAAAACATTGTAATCAGTGCTGTTTTTGTCACAAAAAATCCATAAATGGAAGTGGAGGAGTAAAAACAAAATAGAGCATATCTGATAAAAAAAAACAATTGTCTCTAAAGTAGCATTACGGTTTTTAACATAGGCTTGTGAGGCTCTAAAGCAATGGTTCTAGATTCAATTAAACCCTGGGTTCAATTAAACAACACAAAAAAGCCTGGCTTGAAAGATCCACAAAGACCTCTGCTGTAGAATATATATTATATATTTAGTGTTTACAAATACATTTGTAGCTTAATCTGAAATGTTTATTTTAGGATTTACATTGGGATAAAATGTTATGGAAATACATATGGTCGAAATGTTGTCTAACTTTAGTTTTACAAATGGTTCATGAGGCAATTGAAACTTCAAAGTAACTTTTGCAAAAGCCCCAAGGTTTTCAAGTGCAAATCTAATCTAAGTCATTACTCATTGCAGCCAGCATCTCTGCCTCCTTGGACACTGGAAACTTATTCTTCTACATGTTGTGATTTTCACAGCCAATATCTTCATTATTAATGAAGCACAGCTGAGCATTGGTTTTTAATAATAATAAAAAATGTTCTGCCCATTTCTGAATGATATTCTTGAAATTAATAAGGGATTCTACTACTTATCTTGGTGCCTGCAGCTTTATCAGGCCTTACCAATATATCATTTTTCTATGAGAAATAATTGCAGCTAACTGGAGGGGCAATGAAGATGTTACACAGGTCAGTTTCAATTACTGTTGTGCATGTTGATGTCATCCTCAGAGGGGTTTAAAGCATTTATTTTTGTAACACGGCAGTGCCGTCTCTGTGTGTGTTACAGATTCTGACCCCTGCAGGTGGGACAAAGGTAAAAAGCTGCTTGTGTAAAAACAGGCTTTTTTGTACAGTGTTTAGTGTGAAGGGATGCCAGTATGCCAATCGCTTGTACATGTTTTTTTTTTTTTTTAAAGTGACATTGTAACTTCATGATAAATTATTTATATGTGTGTTTGCTACATTTCTGACTGAAGAATTTTCTTAAGCCGATGTAGGTAACATAATAATTACCTTGTACATCTGTATTTCAAACCTGCCTCAGTAAACCCTGCTGAAGATGATGTCTCCCCTGATTTCAACTTCCTAACACCAAAAGGGAACACTGTGTGGCAAAATAGAGACAGAGTGATATCTTGTAACAATTGTAAGTCGCCCTGGATAAGGGCATCTGCTAAGAAATAAATAATAATAATAATAATAATAATAATAATAATAATAATAATAATAATAATAATAAATAATAATAATAATAATAATAATAATAATAATAATAATAATAATATATGGTGATAGCTCTCTAATCAAGTCACTGAAAAGGTAAAAAAAAAAAAAAAGACCACTGTACCTCTCTCCCCTCTAGGTCATTGAAGACAATACACACAGGTTTTCAACAGAACACACATATATATTTGTATTACTTTTTTTGTGATATACTTTTGTTGCTTACAAATAACATTTATTCGTTTAATGCTTCAAATATTACATAACAATTAGTTTATCAATTTAGAGCAGAAATAAATATATTGCACTTTAAAAAAAATCTCATAATTCTAAATATATTTTACAGAATACATGATACTCATCTATGGCAAGCCAAATTATCATTTAGAGATATCTTAAAATGCAATTTAAGAAATCTTAAAATATTTAAAGATATCTGTAAAACATTAAGAAATTGAATTACAGAGATCTTTAAAACATTTGTATTGTGCTGTTTTTAAGATATCTAAAATTGATTTAAAGATAGCTGTAAATCATTTAGAGATATCTAAAAATGAAATAAAGATATATCAAATTGATTTATAGATATCTTTAAATAATATGTAGGTATCTGTAAACATGTGGATTTTGCAAGCATGGAATGGCAAATTATTATTTAGAGATATCTTAAAATGCACTTAAAATGCACAGGGGGTGCAGCAGTAGCTTTGCGTGGCTTCCATCATATACAGGGGTTACAGTTTTGTTCAATGGCTTTCAGCACCTCTACTTTAAAAATTGTTCCAGTGCCACTGTCTCTAAATTGTTTTAAGATATCTCAAAAATAACTTCCTGTCTATTTAGAGATATCTCTAAATCATTTTAAGATATCTCTAAATAACTTCCTGCTCATTTAAATATATCTCTAAATGGACAGGAAGTCTGTTCAAAACATAGAGCATTTCCACAAGAAATAATTTGGAGATAACTGTAAATGACTTCCTGTTCATTTAAAGATATCTCTAAATAACAGTTTTGCATACCATGCTAGCAAAATCTCCATGGTTTACAGATATCTACATATTATTTAAAGATATCTATAAATCAATTTGAGATATCGTTATTTCATTTTTTAGATATTTCTAATTGATTTACATATATCTTCAAATTAATTAGAGATATATTATTGATCTATTTTAAGATATCTGGAAAACTCTATATCTATTTTTGATATCTTAAACTGATAGGGAAATATATGTAATTTGTAGAAATATCTAGAAATATCTTCAAATATTTTAGATATCTGGAAATGATTTAGAGATATCTTAAAATATTTAGATATCTCTGAATGATAATTTGGCTTGCCATACTCTACTGTATATCTAAACACGGTGAATGTGCTCACACACAAATTTGGTGAAACAGTGATTTTGCAGAACAACCATGGTACTGTACATTCCATTTGAGAGGTATAACATTAATCTGTGTGTCTAACTTTTTTCTGGTGTCCCACATCAGCGTGTGTCTATCTTTCATGTGTTTTAAAAGTAGGAAAAAAGATTTCTTTGAAATGAAATAATTGTAATGCAGCACAATAAAAGTCAGAAACTACAGAGAAGAAATTTGTGCAGAACATCCCTTATGAAAAGCATGGTGGTATAAATTGTCAATATACTTTTAGTATCCTGTTTCTTGAGGGGAGGTAGGGGGGGTGAATAATGAAATAATGTACATTTTCATCTTCATAATATACCCAGAAAGTGCATTTGTACTGTACAACAATCAATTGTCTTACTCTTATGACCAGATATATATTACAAAAGTGGTCACCAGAGTCTGATACAGTAAAGAGTCCTTACTGCCCTGATTGTTAGTTCAAGAGATCTGCACTTCTGAGCATCACTAATGAAACGTATTAGCCTGGCACTCAGACATTTAGACTGAAGTATCCTTTTCAATATCTGGCAAAAAGTGTTTCTTTTAGACTAGGAATCATCGGTAGAATGCCAAAATTACAAAATGTGTTGGTGGGGATCACAAATACTTGTGATCATACTATATTTGTAGAGGATTCATATCCTGCTTCATGCCTAGGATAAGATTATGAAAATGGCCCATGCACAAACAAACCTCACTGCACTGTCTGCCTATTTTTTTGTTATATAAGACCTCTGATGCAAGGCCACTGTTGCCTAGCTCCCAAATATGTACATCTAACCTTACATAAAATGTCTTGATTTGCATGGTAAAACATATGCCTTCAATATCACAACAGTAGTTTGTGTATTTGGGTCTGTTAATCCCAATATATAAAATGGACATGCACTGACTTCATTCAATTAACAACAAAGTCTTAGGTGTGTGTCTTTTTTGTTCTCTGGAAATGTCCAGAGCAAAGTGTTGATGTTTTTGACATTTTCAGGTATTGCCAGAGCTCCACCAATACAAGAGTAGCAGGACCAGTCTTGGAACTTGACCATCTGAAATTGTACTTAAAATAGTGACTGACAGTGAAGTGCATACTGCAAACCTGGCCTGAGCCTAACAATGTTACAATGAAATATGAGGCTGGCACAAGTGACTGCTGCCTTTGTGAGAGTTCCACATCATACAAAAAAGAGAGAACAACAACAAAAAAAACTAAATTCAAAATACTTACAGAAGCAGAAATGCAAATGATTTACATGTGAAGGTACATTTGTACTTCGGTCATTAGGCTTGAACATGCTTCTCATTATCCTGGGCTGATACCTGATAATTCTGCATGTGCTCTGTAGTGCATTTTACTTTAAACAAAATTACTTATATACAAATCTCCTGCAGCAAACAAAAAAACATTTTTGATTATATAATGTTATCTAACTTCTTTTTTGTTCCCATCAGGACAAAGCTTTGCAAATGTTTCCAGTGACTTTCCTGTTGTGTTTAAATCCTTCAGTTCAGTTTACAGGTTGGCTCTGTACAATAACACTTATTGTCTGTCTTTGGAGAGCTGTTTACTGACTCTCTGGTAGTGTATGTCCAAGGCTTAGTTCCATTCTTGGTGCAGGTCATCCTCCCACTCCGAATGAAATGCACACTTAATCTATAGCTTTTTCTAACCGTACACACAGAAGAGCCTGACAACAAAAAAGTCCTTCAAATGACCTGATGAGCAGCAAAGAGCTTTCCAGGGTGAAGACACACAACCTTCCCAATGGGCTGTGAGAGGAGCTTCTTCTGTTCTCCTCACGCGAGAATACCATGCTTCTTCTCTGCCACATCATTGGGAAGGGCATTTTACATTGATACAACCCCTTGACTGAAAATGCACTTCTTATTCTTCTTCATGAGGCTTGTCCCAATTCCTCTGGGTCCATTTTTTCCTTTGCTTTATTACCTTTTAATTGATCATTTAAACAGTGTATTTACAACAAGAATCGGCGTCCCCTTGAGGCAGTCATACGAAAGGTGTCATCACTGTGGAGGTGTGGCGCAGTCCCTGGATTGCAGCGTAAGGCCCTTGTTGAAAGTAATGATGGTACCTGGGCATGTGGAAAGAGGGGAAGGTAGGTCCACTTCCCTGCATGGAGCTGGCCAAGGCTGACGGGGTAAGGGGCATGCCCAGACGGCTGTAGGGGGGCAGCGAGCCCTGGATGGGATGAGGGAGGGCATTGCTAATGGACCCTGTGTTGGTGCCAATGGCCGACAGGGACTGGGGGTGCTGGTACCCAGAGAAACCAGTGGCTGTCGTCACCCAGGAGCTCAGGGACAGGTTATCTGATGCAGTGAAAGCCGAACCTGAGAGAGGACATAAGTGCTAAAGTGAAACTATCAGAAAGAAGTCTTTATCCTTTGGACATTTTATTAAAACGTTTCTCAATTTCAATCGAGTCAATGTTATTACATCATATATTATATAATCTCAATCGCGGTTTTTGACTGGGCGTGGAATTATCTTGAATTGCAACTATCAACATATCCATTATAAAATGATATTTACTGTGGCATATAGGTTTACACAGTTGTTTTCTATTGTGAACGTAATGTATACAGTTGCTTTGCTGTGTTTGTAATGTTTCTTACCTCTGCTGTGCATTGTGTGGCTCTCATCTCCTAAACCATCATCCTCCCCCGCGTAAGTCCGGATTGGCGACCGCGCGTAAGAGTGCTTGTGGATCAAACTCTCAACACTTTCCCTACAACAGAAACAAAAAACAAACACAAATATATCTCTTTGAACCACTGACATTGAGCCAGGCTTGTAATAATAGACTAGCAGTATATTTAATGATATGCAGTTGGACCTGTATTACTGGCCACTTTCTAAAACAATCACCCGTCTGAACAGACCACTTTGAGGATTCCTTATGTAAATATTTTCCCCATGTCAAATCACCTGTCTCGAATGGTTGTTTTACCAATGCATCAGCATAGCCCACCAATATAGCTGATTTTATTCAGTACTTGTGTACTGTATAAGTTTGATCCTTGTCCAACATTCTTGTTTTTGCTTTGCAGCTTCTCATATTGTTAAATACTATTAGGGATGTTATTAAAGTATCTTTTTACCATTTGAGAAATATAGCCAAACTTAGACCAATTATTTTCGTATCTGATGCTGAGAGACTAATGCATGCCTTTGTTTCATTTGGAATTGATTATTGTAATGCACTTCTTTTCTGGTGTCCCAAAATGTGTGGTATCCTGCTTGCAGCTTGTTCAGAATACCGCCGCTAGAATTCTGACTAAAACCAGGAAAAGTGAACATATTACCCCTGTTTTGACCTCTTTAAATTGGCTCCCTGTGCAGTATAGAATTGATTTTAAGATTTTGCTGTTAACTTACAAGTCCCTGAATGGATTAGCACCTAGTTATTTGCAGGAGTTACTGACCCCGTATCTTCCAAACTACACTCTGAGATCTCAGGATGTGGGGCTGCTGGTTATTCCTAGGGTCAACAAAAGCAACACGGGAGGTAGGGTTTTTTCTTGTGGAGCTCCTAAATTATGGAATGCTCTGCCTTCGTTTGTCAGGGAAGCTGGGACCATTACAGTTTTAAAGTCTAAAAACGCACATTTATATAATGGCTTTCTTATCTTAGTGGGTTTTAATGTAACTGACTGCAGCAGTTGTATGTGTGACATGTTATACAAATGTATTGTGGTTTGTTCTTTTTTTCTGCTATGTATTGTACAGTGCTTTGCGATACTTTTGTATAAAAAGTACTATATAAATGGAATAAATATATATAATATATATATGCATACATTACAGTCACCTCTGGTCTTTGTAATACACAGACACACACACATACACAGAGTGCGCTTCAGTTCTCTAAATGCATTACCCATGGATTAGGCTTTGAAACAGTGCTCTTACAAATCCCGGGGAACAATGTTTTATATTATAAAAGCTATATATTCACATCACTCTGGTTATTAGGTTAGGAAAGTGCAATTTCTGTCAGCATACAATATAAATATGGGTGTTTTTATCTTAGATCTTCTCAGAAACAGCCTCAGTGGGCAGCTGATATGGGCTGTTTTCAATCAGTTACAGCAATCAATTGAATTACATCTTATTTTAGTGCAGTAACTGACTCCAGACTAATACCATTTCTTCAGGTCTCTAAAGATCGATTGATCAGATTTAATTCCTACCCCAGCGTTTTTTTTTGTTGTTGTTGTTGTTTTTTTTTTTGGGGGGGGGGGGGGTTGAAAGGGACTTTTAACCATGATCATACTATTAATTCACAAACTCCCACCCATTAATATGTGTCAGTGTGGTTAGGTATTATTGATCCCTTCTGTCATTGAAATGATTATTGTATAAAGACCAGGCTTTAGGCTAGTATTAAGTATGGCCTAAAGGCTTCCATCTAAGCTAAAAGAGGTGCATCAAACAGTGGCGTTGCTAGGATTTTCCTAAAGTGGAGTCATGTTAGAACATGGGTGCATAAATCCGGTCCTATGAGTTTGAAGTGCTCTAGGTGTTTTAGGTATCATTAAATGATTAAGACTGATTAAATAATTAAGACCTGGAAGGAGGTTAGATCATTTCAGTTAAGTAATTTAAGCTAAAGTAGGAGACAAACACTAGAACAATTACAAAATTGAATTTAAATGACAAAAAACAAATGTTAACAGAGAGATGATGGGCCTTGGATAAAACAATTTTTTTTAATGTTTTTTTATGTAGTATTTAAATTCCAACAATTTGCTAGTCGGAAAGAAAGAAGAACAAAGACAATAAATAAAGCGACATGCTTGCTATAATCCCCATAAATCTCATGAAATATTGTGTTTACAATGGGAATAACATTCCACTGTAATCTTAATCCACAATGGTAATGAGATTTGAACACATTACCATGATCATTTCACACCCTTTTATGCTATCCCCATGCTTCAACAATGACTATCTATACATTGTTATTCATCTACCATGGTGGCATGGTGACATGTTTTTGCATGCAATTTTCTTTGTTACTTTGCAACACAGCATTTACTAATATGGTTATCTGCAGTTTAAATAAACATGAAAAATGCAAAACAGCACTGTTTTGTATAATTTTGGGTAAACAAAAGATTACATTTGTTCACCATGTCATGGCTGTGAAAGGCAAGGTCAGTTGACTTGGACATTAGTTTTCTTTCTAAATAACACTGTATATTGTTTCTTAGAGATATTGTCAATGAGGATTGAATCAGCGGTCAGGACAAAAGTGCTAATGATCAACAAAGCTATGTCCAAAGTAGGACCTCCGCATCTGTTACGGTAGCAATGGCCTTTACAGTCACTTTATCTTATCTGGAGGAAGAAAACCCAGTAATTCCCAGTACCTCTCTATGTCAGTGAGTCTGGAGGAGTCCCTGAATCCTTTTGCAAAGGGGTTGCTGTCAATTTTCAGCTTGGTTATCTGCAATGCAGGGCAAAAACAGGTGGTTCAACAACTTAAACAAAAAAAAAAAACACTTAGTAAGACTAAACAACCTGTTTAAAGCAGAAAGCTCTTTTGGCTGTACCCAAGTGATGAATTCTGTTATAAAAAGATATATATGTTACAGTAAAAGTCTGAATCTGGTAAATCTTACGTTTTTCCGGTAACTGTCAACATTTACCAAGTAAGGTAGTAAATGTCTGGAATTATGAAGAAATACATTGCTATTCAGATATTTACTGGTTAATCTTATGATTTACTGAAGCTTATTGGTAAAGGCACTTAAGAACATAAGAAATTCTAGAATGAGAAAAGGGCATTCGGCCCACCTATGCTCGCTCGCTTTGGTGCCAGCGTGATCCACAGCACCCAGGAGAGGAAAAACCAAAAACCCTATTTACTGGTACATGTCCGAAGTAATGTGTTGTCATGTTTATTTCAGAATGACATTCAGTCATTAGCCAAAGGCGAGTGGTTATTCTTGAGATTTACCAGTAAATGTCTGAAGTAAAGCGTTATGATGTTTATTTCTGACATTTACCACTAAATCTTCAGATTGGCAAATATTCTGACTTTTACAGTATATATATATATATATATATATATATATATATATATATATATATATATATATATATAATTATGGATGGATGGGGTGATCCATTGTTCTAGGTTATTACAGTTAAAAAAATATTCCTACGAGTTTATTCTGTGACAAAATTACTTTTAGTTGCACCTAATTTGTATGGCATATATTTTTTATTTCAACTACAAGCCTTTGCCTTAGGTCTGCAATAGAAACAAGTGTTCACAACCTTAAACAAAACCATTTTATTTAGTAGTCTACCATGAAAAAAATAATGACAGAATGCTGGTTAATGCACATATTTCAAATGTCCTTTGAACTTTAATGTTACATGGCAAGACTTACAAGCTGGTTTTGGTAGGCTGTGACTGCTGTGAACACGGTCTCAGTAAAGATAAAAGTCCTGAATTCTTCAGATTTCAGGTTGAGCAGGGATGCTGTGTGATCTTTTTTTTTTATGATGTGAACCCGGGGCTGGTATTTGTGCATTGAGTTTAAAATAATCTGCAGACAGAGAGAGAAAGAGAGGCGATAAAAAGGATTGTTACAATGCAATACAACACAATAAAATAAGCATGAGTATGGTTCTACGGCACCTAACCTTAATAGTTTTACAGAGAAAACATGTCAAACCTAAACCCATTGATGCCACTGGTCTAGCAGTCATGTCTTGACTTGCCTGATAATTTCAATAAAATGTACAATGCAACCAGGAATCAGCTGTCTCTGATAGCTTTCTTGTGACAGCTGAGATTAATGAGTGGGCCCAGCTTTCTTTAGTAAGAGCCATTCCTACTGATAAGTCATGTCAGTCAGAGGGCATAAAAAATGGTGTTTGTGTCAACAGATGGGGTTATTTCAAATGAAAAGCATAAAGAGACGGTTAAAACATACTACTGAAAATGTGTTCTACAATTAACATATCTTTAACCATTTGTTTTGTTATCTCTGTGGTGTTATATAATACATTTTAACCTCTGTTGTAAAAGATTTCACAAAAAGGTGTTGCTTTATATTAAACTTAATACTTAATAAAATAGGGCTGTGTTCACAAAGCTAGAAACAATGAAGATGCATGCAGGAGCTCTCAAAATAACGTTCCAGAGTTGTTTGTTTAAATATTTTTAACCTCAGTTTTCAGTTCATATTTTTTTTTCAATAGGTAAAAGCATTTTTTTTTTAAATTAAGCCATCGATATAATTAACACAACGAGCTCAGCAAGAAAAACTCGCTTTTTGAATGCTGCAGGGAGCTTTTAACTGGTATTCAACAGGTACAGTACTGTGTATTAGTAATGTTACACTAATCGATCCATTCCCTCCAGCCATTGTTTCAGCTACAGCTGATCCATTGACAGAGAGAGAATGACAAGCCTTCCAGCTTGCCAAACAACGGGGAAGAAAGTCATAAGGAATAATGCAATTGCAAATTAGGCAGTGTGCTTTAGCCTAATAACACATTCTATTTAATGTAATTAAAAGCATTAAAAGAATTAAGCAGCTGCATGTCATGTCAATTAAAGCTATCATTTGAATAATGGATACAGTAAATATTGTAGCAGGCTGCAAAAAGCAGCTTAGCAGTTAATGCTTTTTAACAGTCAGCTTGAACCAAAAGCAATGGGGCAATAGAGATTCTGAGCTTTCACATATATGGCTAATCCTCCAATGTTTCTTTGATCAGTATGATGTTTAATTTATGTCATCAAGGAATCCATTAAATATTTTAACTTATTTCCTTTGAAAAAAAAAAAAAAAAAAAAACACAATTGGTTTACTGTTTTCTTACACTGATATTATTTACATAGCCGTTTATTGTCGGTTATTATTATTATGATGATGATGATGATGATGATGACGACGACGATGATGATTATTAGTGCTGTTGTTCTTGTTCTTGTTATAGGTAGTAGTAGTAATTGCATTAGTATTACAAAAAAAATATTTTTCCGTTGCAAAAAGTAAAACTGACAGTGCTAAAACCTATACTAATTTCCCAAACACTGCTTTAACAAGATTTAAAAAGGGCATTTATTTATCCAGTCCAGAAATGAGTGTAGGCCTACAGAAATGTTCTTAATGTTTCAAATATTACACTTTGTGAAAATGATTTATTTTAACATTTGCAAATTAAAATACTGAAACGTTTTTTCAGGGCCGAGTTAAAGGACGAGGGGGCCCTACGATAACACATATTTTGGGGGCCCTATGCACAATAGCTTGTGAAACGGCGTTGTAATTAACAGCGTGTAAGTAAAGTGTACCTGCAAGAAAAGCTTTCAGTTCTACTTCAGATGCATGTTCACCATTTAGACCTTGCAAAACAAATACAATGTGTAACACATACTGATCTTGTGCATCAGTCGACTCGTCAGACTGTTTTACCAATTCCATAATCTCCTGCTTGTGATGCTCGGTGACTTTAGGTAAGTATTCACGTCTCAGATGGGATGATAAAGGAATCGCTCCACCATTTGCTGCACTCTGAAGAATGTATGTTACTTTTTAGTTGTCCAATTTTTCAAGATGGATATTTGCGGAAACAAATGCCTCTTTCAGGTCAAAAGATAGTGTTTCGTGCTTTACGGTTTTCAGTGGACTTTTGGAACATGGAAGTCACCGTTTTTTGTTTCTTTGCAAGTAAAGCAGTCGCAGTACTGCTCTGGATTTATAAGAAAACACAGTAAAATGACTAAATGTATCACACCCAAATATTTCACAAAAGCAAAAACATTGACAAATCAAAATTTGACTATATATATATATATATATATATATATATATATATATATATATATATATATATATATTATTTTTAAAATCCAAAGGGAAATTTCAGTGCATTAACATTATTATTTGGTCATTTAGCAGATGCCTATATCCAAGACAATTTACAGAGTTTTCAAGTGTTAAAAATACAATGTGCTACATAACAATCTATACATGAGTAAAACATATTCAGACACACTACAGTGAGCAACATGGAAACAATAAACCATTTCTCCTATCCAACTGTAAAATGAATATGGAGCTTTGGTGATTACTGATTTAGTGCTGCACTTTTGGGCGTCTGTGATTTAAAACGCATTGAATGTGTAAACTCGCTAGGAATTATGGAAGTCTGTCCAATCCTTATTTTTATTATCATTGTACATTAGCAGGAAGCTGCTTGCGTGAGAGACAGACCAGGCATGCTGTAATCGAGAAGGAATGCCTAGCCATCATAAAAAAAAGAAAAAATGAACCGAAATCAAGTTTCTGTGCGCCTCTCTTCCTATATTTGTGGTCCTGGCCGTCCACATGGAGTTTTTGTAAAATGTTCCAAACAAACGGTGACCTCGCGGGGGCTCCAATTCTGCTGGGGGCCCTATGCTATAGTGTAATTTGCATATAGGTTAATCCGGCCTGCATTTCTTAACCAATGAATAAGCAAATACAAATACAAACATGCTTTTGTAACTCACATGCCCATGCTGGTCCAGCTCATTGTTCGTCAGTTTGACTTTTTCAAAAGATACCATTTGTTTCAGTAGCTGCTCGCCAGTAAATGGGGAATCAGGGTGCACATATATCCTACAATAATAAACAAAATAAAAATATATATATTATTATTGATGTAGATCATATGCCTAATCAACCAGGACTGTTTCCTTTTAAGATGTAGGTCATCTGATGCACAATCCATATTAATTCTTAAAACTCTTGTTTAACCACAGATGTGTCTTTACCCTCGTTCAGTGTCTTAGACCAATCCAAAATATGTCACCAGAAGAAAAGAAATTCAGCACCTAGCTCCTTCAGTTAACATTTCGGTATACAGCCAATTAGTTAGTGTTGTGCCAAATCTCAAAAGTAAGGCCTACATATAATACATTTCTTAAGCAGTGAATCTGCATGAACTGCACTAGATCTAAACAATGTGCACGATACAAATACTTGCAGGCCATTAGGAAAAAATAAAATCGCTAACATAATGGCAAAAAAAAACAAAAGAAAAAAGTTTAAAAAATGCATTTTTGTACTCTAATTTTATAGCGCTCATAGACAATGTTGTTATAGGCCTATTAATGGATGACTATATTTTGTAATGTTCATTTTAGAGTGCGTATGTGAAGGGCCGGATTAAAGTTATGAGGGGCCTAAGGCTAACACGAGGGAAGGGCCTGAGTATCTATTACATATTGCAAAAAAAATTATGAAGTCAAACATATTTATTTATTTACCTATGTCAAATTAACAAATTTATTCAACTCATGGTAAATTCATCAAACATAAATCACTCACTACACTCATTTCTTAAAACAAACACATTTGTTTTTCTAGCTTTAGCTGTGGCAAAGTCATGAATGATGTCATCGTAATTCAAAGACCTGGCGATTTCCTTCTCAATGCTCAAGAGGGACAAAGCACTGAGATGCTCTTGAGTCATGGTGGATCGGAGGACATTTTTGACCCTTTTTAGATGAGAGAAGGAACGGTCTCCGCTACAGTTAGTGATCATAATATAATATATTAAGATATATATTAAGATACGCACACACACACGCAATAAACTATAAATAAATAGCACTATATACAACGAAGCAAGCAAACGTGATCGCTAAAATAAGGGAAATAAAAACATAAGGCTGACTCACGATTGAAACGGCTTGAAAAAAGGGTCGCTGCCGCAGAGACAGAGTGTTCAACAAGTGAAGGCTGAAGACTAAGTGAGTAATTTGCTAACTGACCATGAGGATTGCTACAATTTGTGTTGCTAATGTCGTCAATTTGTACAAAGAAAAATCCAGATGGCCGCACGACTGTCGCTCAGCTGTTACTTCAACATGGAATGCAGGGCCTAAAGCAGGGCCTACAAAATATGAGGGCCTAAGGCTGTAGCCTTATTAGCCTATGGGGTAATCAGGCCCTGCTTAAGTGGGATACATAAAAAAGAAAAACAAAACAAATACAGTTAAAATAAATGTAAATGATAAATAATCGTGCTGTAACATTGGAGTATAAAAGCATCAGTCATTATGGACCATTGGGTAGGCTACAGCTTGTACTAATAGTGTCGTTGACTTCCGTCTCGGGCCCCACTACCCAAACGAAATGCCCTCTTTGTTACGCCACAATACTGACGGTCAAAACAACTGTGACGATAAATTCAAAAACGGTATCTTCCTTCCACAGCAAAATGTAATGTATTTGCAACCACAGAGCACACACCTCACCTCCAGTCACAGGAATTAGAAATATATAATGATAAGTGCAAGATATTTGCAATTTGTGACCCCTACTGTGCACCCAGGTGAGCAGCACACCTTTATGTGATTTACTGTGTAAACACCATTCTAGTTTCTCTTTTCATTTTAAGAAAACATACTTAAATGTTACCAATTAAGAAAATATACATTGTCAATAGTTTGTTTCAAAATCCTGTACTAATATGAATTATATATGAATTATATGAATTATATTAATATTATATATTTAGTACAGTTTTGTTTTATTTAGGCCTATACAAAATGAATAGGCTATACCAATAGGCATTTGCTGTGTCATAGATACCCATGAAATGGGGCAAATTTTGGACATATAAATGCGAGACACGTTAATTCTTCAGGCCTGAAATATGATGTACATAAAACATTCCTTTCTGAATGATCTCGTTACCACTTTTCTATGCTTCACAAAACATACCGGTATAGGCTATAGGCTACAAGACTGCATTCAACGACCCTTTGACACCAATAATTTTTACTTCATTTAAAAAGTCACACACACACACCTTGCAGGCAGAGGGGGATCCGCTTTCCCTGCCACGAGCCAGGATGACCTGTGGTAGGCGTATCGGTACCTTTTGTTGTCCACGGGAACGATATCCATCAAAACGATGTACTTGGCATCCGGGTCCACTCCAGAGAAAGACACCCGTATGGTGGGGAACATTCTCCTTTGTATAGATAAAACATGGACGGTAGATCAAAGAGTCATAATGTGACCAGTTACGTGATTTGTGTTTCAAGTTTGGAAAACCATTAAACAAGTAAATTGATTAAATAAATAAATAAATAAATAAATAAATAAATAAATAAATAAATAAATAAAAAGTATTGAAATAGTTAAAACCACTATAGTTAAAACCACTTTTTTGGACGCCTAAACTAAATCATGAAAATTATGTCTCAAATCCCTGGCATTCGCGTTGCATTATTATTATTATTATTATTTTTTTTGGATATACCGATAGGTATGTCGTGCTAATTTGGTTTTGATGTTTTACAACTGTATGACATTTTCAAAATATTTGTTACTAACTACAAATAGCTTGGGAGCAGCTTAAATGTGCATAGGCTCAATCAGAATATTAATTTACAGGATATTATTCAATTGCAGGAGAGAAACTGTGAAAGCAGGTGCACAGGTCAAAATTATATCATTTGAATGGACAACGCGTAAAAGAAACCAGAACATGGCACGGTACTTTGGTGAACCGATTGCACAAGCGAGTGCTTTTAATACAACACAAATAGCCTACACGTATCTTTAAAAAAATACGCTGTTGTTACACCTGGTGCTACGGTGTTATTATTGACATATTTCATAAAGAGCGTTGCTTGTAAATAAAGCCGTGATCAAACCCGACATGTTATTTGCTTTATGTTCCTGTCTTATTTTGGGATTATGTAGAGATAAGGTAAACGATATGATAAATGTAATGCAGAACAAATAGTATATTGTACCATGGCTAAACAGGGGGTGTATTTGAAACCGATGTATAGGCTACCTGTAACACTTTGGTACATGCTATTCAAGTAACTATAATTTGTCTGTCATCCGTATGATACTGTAAGGGTTTCAGTAACATTCAGTTTTAAACTGGGCTAATTAATTAGTTAAACCGAATAGATCAGATGCATTTAATCTAATGGAGCATTGTCTTTCCGATTTCAGACACGTTTGGAAATTTATGAACAACAACAACAATAATAATAATAATAATAATAATAATAATAATAATAATAATAATAATAATAATAATAATAATAATATACCGTCATTTTATTTTATTGTTGTTTGATTTCGAGGATCTCACAGCATCCGTATTATTCTTAAAATCTTCCCGCCTTTGAATTTGTTGTACAGGATAATAGTTTAAAGGATACTTGAAATACAGTATTTCTATATCTTTTCTTTTTAAAATAAATAAACCAGCAAGCCCGTGTTTATTGTTAAAGGCCAAAGGGAATTTAAAAAAAAAGAAAAAACGTAAACTCTGTCTGACTGTATCTTTATTTTGAGTAGTTTTACCAGCGACCGTTGTTTATTATAAGCTGCATACAACTCTAACAACAAACGATATATTTGCGATGGCGTTCACATTACAATTGCCAGCAATGGTATGCTTTATTTAGACTGGTTTCTTTCTACAGGGTTAACATTCTTTTATTTATTTATTTATTTATTTATTTATTTATTCATTCATTTATTTTAGCAGATATGTCATTCATTGTGATGTTCTGTTCACCTTCCGGATTTGGTGATGATCATCTCAGTGCCAAGCTCGTGAAATTTGTCCCAGAGCTCCTTGGTTTCGAGGCTGCACAAGATCTTGGCCATCTCCTCGCTGGGCACGCTCGGGGTGGTGGGGATGAGGGGCTCCGTGCACGCTGCAGGCGGGTTTCCGCTAAAGTCACGGTGCGGGTCCAAAGTAGACAGGTCGCTCAGCGGTTGACCGCAAGAGGACTTCTCTACAAATTGTTCTGAATAAGAATACAAATAAAAAAAGAAGAATTACAAGCGATATTAGACGTAAGTAGGCTAATACACAGGCAGGGTAAGCCTATGTGAAAATCATATTGTTTTCATACTGTAAAATGTATTGTATTTTAAGTACAGACCTACAGTGCAACTTTGTAATTTTGTGGAGCATTTTTAACTGGCATCTACCTGTTACATTAATTTTCTCTTTAACTATATCGTTGATAACTTACACTAATTTTGTTAGCGCAAAAGTTAAGTCTAAATGTAATGTATGCAATTACATCAATACAGTTTGTGTTCTGATTTTTTTAAAATAAATATTAATTTGGTACTTAATGGGTTAAAGTTTCGACTGCATTATAAAATAATTAAAAGCTGTTCAATTGTATAACTAATTATAGGTGGCACCCGAGCTTTTAATAATAATAATAATAATAATAATAATAATAATAATAATAATAATAATAATAATATATCCACATTAAACCCGAATAATAATAATAATAATAATAATAATAATAATAATAATAATAATAATAATAATAATAATAATAATGATGATGATGATTCGTTTTATTTATTTCGTCTTAGTTGCTTACATTTTACAACTTAAACGAAATCAAAATATCAAATACTGTGTACCGTTCGTTACAATTACTATGACAGGCGTACAAAACCTATTATTTCAAATCCATATACCGTCTTGTCAAGTAAAATACACATCTTCATCATAGAGAAATTGGAATCTTGCTTCCAGCTCTTCTTCTTCTTCTTCTTCTTCTTCTTCTTCTTCTTCTTCTTATTATTAATAATAATAATAATAATAATAATAATAATAATAATAATAATAATAATAATAATAAACACTGAAGCATCACATTAAACAATTTCTCCAGACACTATTGTAGAATGTTATATTTAAAAAAAAAAAAAAAAAAAACTACAGAAACAGTTCAAGCTCATAACCTTAAAGATATTTTATCTAGATGTACAACTTGGGCTACTGTAGACATTGTTGCAGAAAAGCAGCTTTGACATGCACTTAAACAATAACGTTACATACGGCGACAAAGAACACTGTTATTTATTAAAACTGCGTTTTTTTAATAAAGAATAAACGCAATTGTATTGTGTCATTCCTGTTTTCTGTTCGAAAACATAAAGTCGTTTTTGTGTTGCAGAACAACGATATGATTGCCTGTACAAGTTAACTCTTGTGTTGTTCTGTAAATAAAAGTCGTTATTTTAGAATGCTGAGCCGGTTCTACTTACCCAGCGGTTTAATGGTGTTCTCCTCGGTTTCCTTACCCTTCGTTGTCCCACTTGACATGAGTGCGGCAATAGAAAACGCATTAGCCCTGGAGGAAAGCTGTGGCTTCGGGGAGGAAGTGTACTCCATGGTTTTTATGAGGAACAGATGAACAAATATCAGAAAAAACAAAAACAAAAAAAATGTATGTTTTCTGTATGCCTGTATTATTCGCGAATAAAAATGATCTGCAGTTCGTTTGTTGATGCAGTTACTTCAACAAACTCGAACTACCAAAGAAAAAGTTTGAAATGTTACTTTTTAGCAAATACTCAAGTGATGCGATGATTGCAACTGGAGTAACATTTCTGGTTGTGGTGGTGGTAGTAGCTTTTGACTCGCTGTGAAGCTGGTCTAAACCCTCAACGCAGATTGGATAGCCAGACACAGATGCGCTCTCGTTAATGTCAGTACCCCAGCGATCCCTATCAGCCACCAGCCAATCCGCGTTATCAATTCTACGTCACTGCCTTCCACAGAGCCTGACAGACGTAGGCGCAGCCCTCAGTCTATATTCCAGGAAGCAAGAACAATCTAAAGGAGGTATCTAACCCTAATCCAACACTCCGCGTCATTGAGAAGATTAATAGGAGAAAACATGGATTTCTCAAATCAATTGTATATTGATTAACAAAGAAAGACTAATGTTATCGGTTACGCTAAGCGTAATTTTCTTTAGAAAAACGTGTAATTACCGTTTTCCTAAAATGGTAGGAATTTAACTTGCATGGGTGTGCGTGTGTGTATATATATATATATATATATATATATATATATATATATATATATATATATATATATATATTAGCTAAGATTAGAACATTGGTCATATTGCCTATTAAAATACTCGGTATTGACAATTTAATTCGTGCCAACACCACTGATTTTCCTCCCACTCACTGGATATGGCTGCAGAATAAGACTTGACGGTTACATCTATATGTGCTGTTATTTGGTGCTATCTGGGGCAGACTATTTCAATGGGGTTAATCTGTTTCATGACACACACTGTCGCACCCCAACGTCGACGCCCCATTCCCCTTATCCCTTGGAAAATAGAAAAAGAGCTCGGAGCAGGACTATCAAAGTGCGAAATCTGTATAATACTATTAATACATAATAGCCTACATTATTATTAATATTATTAGTATTAATAATAATAATAATAATAATAATAATAATAATAATAATAATAATAATAATAATAAATAAGCACTACGCATGGTAATTCCAAAAGTCTTTTGGAATTACCAATTTATTTATTTATTTATTTATTTATTTATTTTTACAAGAGACCAAAAACACTCAATTCGCAAATACTCGAGAAATTTATATATATATATATATATATATATATATATATATATATATATATATATATATATATATATATATATATATATATATGCCAAAATAGAAATACATCGACGTTGGATTAATCGCACAATTTAACTTCAGTCTATTATAAATTATGTTAGTGGTAATTAATAAATAAAACGTGCTTCTGTTAAGTTAAATGCAGACTAATAAAGTACATATTTTAAACAACACTTTCATTAAACAGCACAAATCTGGGGGT